>NC_092223.1:1988712-2320164 GCF_042764415.1 Remersonia thermophila
CAACGCCATCTTCCTCTTTGTGTTTACCGACGTCTTCGGCCTCCCGAGGCTCGTGATTGGCGTGGTGGGCGTCGCGCTCTGGATCGCCAATGCCGCCTTCTCGCTCATCCTGATCCTCATGCTGATCATCACGACGGGCATCATCCTGTTCCACAACAACCCGGACACGCGGTACCAGTTCATGAACGACGACCGCACCTCGTTCATGAAGTCCAACACGCATATCGGCACCACCACCGAGCTCGACGCCCTCGGTGCCACCGCCCGCGGCGATGGCGCCATGTTGAAGAAGAGCATGGAAGACGACGACTCGGCGCCGGGCCGCTCGGGGTCCCCCAGCTCGGGCCCGTACGCCCACTCGATCCGCGCCTCGATGCGCATGGATTCCGCCCGCAACTCGATCCGCAGCTCCTTCCGCGCCCCGATCGATCCCATCTCGGGCACCTACCCGGCCGAGCCCCATCACCTCAAGGGCAAGCACAGCGGAAGCATCCGCGCCTCGAGTCCTTTTGGCAATCAAAACTACTCGGGTTCGACGTCCAACTTGACGGGGCAGCAGCAGACGCAGGCACAGGCCGCGGCGAGAGCGGCGGCTGGTGCGAAGTGAGTTCCTACCTGTGCTCCCCCCATTGGACGCTTTCGACCTTTGGCACGCTAACGCGCCTGGTGGTTGGTTTAGTTCGTGGCAAAAGGGCGCCGGATATGACCACTCGGCATGATTGGCCCAGTGTCGTTGTCGTTATCGTTGTCCCGGGCTGTTTTCGTTTTCTCGTCTTTTCCCTTTCGGCCATTCTTCCTTTGGTGTCATCACCGAAGTGTCCTGGGTCTTGTTCCCACGACGGCTGCCCGTGCAACGGCACCTGATTTCGTACATACTTTTTCATTTCCTTTTTTTTTTTTTTTTTCAATCTTGGGGATCTGGGTTTCGGGCTGGGTGGGCTGGTTGGGCTGGTTGGGTATACATACGGTATTTGTAGTTTTCTTTGAGTTCATATACACTCAAAGTCACTCTTTGATAGATGGGTCTCTTGATCGGGGCTACGGATTGTTGGCAGTTTCTTCCCTCAATTGCAAACTCGGCTTCTTTGCCCCCCTCCCTCTACGCTTGATCTGTAATCCTCAATGAGAGGGGGTTTGGTATCTTTGCGTAAAATATTTCTTCTCTAGGTTTAGATCTGCTACGTAGATTTTTTTCCATCCTGATGGAGTTGTCCTCAGGGGACCCCAGCAGGCAGTATAATCATAGCAGATGGATGTTCTGTCGTTCCATGGAGTGACGGATCGTTCCGTGTACCCTTGCAATATCGACCGTGTGCACAGTGTGTGAAAGTGAAAGCCTACGCCATACGCTTAGCGAATATCCTCTTCAAGTCATAGTTTCCGTTATTATGGAACCTTTGTACATCTCCCACGCAGCAGAACAAAACACGTCGCCAAACCCAGCGAGAGGAGGTCAGAATCCCGATAATACACCCACCCACCGTCCCTCCGCGAAGTTGAGGCGTTGAGTCTGGACGGTCTTGGTGATCTGGGACAAAAACAGCAATCAGCAGAGCTGCTGAATTGGGACCCCTAGAACGACCCCTGGTTGGATGCTATGGCCAGCTCAACTATAGTATAGACCTTATAGTACACCCGATGCAGAGAGATATGCGGAATTATTGAAGGTGGGAATTCCCCCCTGTCCATGGATGGAGCCGCAACCACCGACCAACAAGACCCTTTCCTACGCCTCCAAACACCCTTATGGATACAGGAATCAAGAGAAAAGAAAAAGGGACAAAAAAAGATGGTGAAAGTCATCCCCATGATTGCAGTTACATGATGCCTGCCAAGCAATGCATTTTTCATACCCCATCTCCCCCTGGCCCCCCCCTGCCATTATCCATCATACCATCCCTCTGTTTTCGAGCGTCCTGTTCGTCTTGGATCCACTCACACCCCTCTCCATCCATCCATCCATCCATCCATCCATCCATCCATCCATCCATCCATTCATCAATACCCCCTCGACCTCTGATGATGGTGATGGCTCCTCTGGGGCTGCGCGATCTTGACCACCGTCTCGCCCTGCCGCTCGAAATCAATGTAGGCCGCCCCGCCGTCGGGCCCCCGGATCGCGGGCGGCGTCCCGGGAGGCATGGGCCACGCCATCTGCCCGGGGCTCAGCGCCGCGCTGATGGCGCTGACGGTGCTCACCGTGCTCACGCTGCCCTGCCGGATGTGCTGCGAGTGGCCCCGCGCGGCGCGCGGGTCGGGCGGCTCGTGCACGGGCCGCGACGAACGCACCGAGCTCGGGGAGAGCATGGCGCCGGCGATGTGCATGCTGCCTGGCGCCGCGGCGGCGGCGGCCGCCGCTGCTGCTGCTGATGCTGATGCTGATGCTGCTGCCGGTGGCCCTGCCGAGGTCGTCGCGGTCGTGCCGTTGATGAGGCTGGAGGCCGGGGAGATGGGGGGAGGAGTGGTGGTGGGGATGGAGGAGGTGCCGGAGAAGACGGAGATGCGGTTCGAGTCGCGACGCGGGGCGGCGGCGGCGGCCGGGATGAAGAGGGTGCTGGGAGCGGCGGGGTTCTGGCGCATGGGAGGGGCCGATTGCGGCGCGGCGGGCGGAGAGGAGGAGGAGGAGGGAGGGGGTCCCGCGGGAGGCGGGCTCATCATGGCGGGAGGGACCGGGGTGAGCAGATCCCTTCCCATGTTGTCGGGGCCGGGGGTTTCGATACGGTCGAAGCGGGCTCCGCGGTGCTCGGCGACCGAGTCGCGGATCTTGCGACGGTAGCGGAAAATCAGCAAGATGAGAAGAAGAAGGACGACGACGCCCGCTGCGGAGCGGTTAGCACACGAGACGACGAGGGCTCAGAGAGAGGGAGGGAGGGGGTGGTTCGCTGTTGGCAACTCACCTACGATGCCGCCTATCGCCCCGGGAGAGAGACCGCCGCCGCTGCTCCCTTTCGAGTCGCCGGCTCCCGCGTTGATTCCGCTCGGGCTGCCGATCGGGTTCGCGTCTGCGCCCGGCGGCGTCGACCCCGAAGGGTCCAAGGCGTTGACAACCCCCGACGGGCTGGGTTGCGAGCCCGACCCTGAGCTCTCGTTAGCACCGTTTCCTGGGGGAAACCCGCTCCCGGACCCGTTGCCATTGCCGCGGCCGTTGTCATGGCCGCCCCCATGCTCGGCTCCGCCGCCGCCCCCGTTCCTGGTTCCCCCCGTACCGTTGCCTTGCGACGGCCCGTTGCTCGCGCCGTCTCTGGTCCCTTGGTCGCTCCCGTTATTGCCGCCCGGCTGGCCGACGCCGGGAGCTGGGGAGGCCGTCTCGGTCGGCCGAGGCGGTTGCGCAGCCGGTGGCGGCTGCGTCGTGGCGGGAGCGGGAGCTGGCTTCTGGGTGGTCTGGGGCGGGTTGGGCTTCGGCGCTTGCGTCGTCGTCGTCGCGGGCGGCGGCGGCGGCGGCGGTTTCGTGGTCGTCGGCGTGGCGCGGGAGGTCGTCTTCGAGGTGGTATTGGAAGATGTCTTCCTGGTCCTGGTGGATGATGTCGTCGGCACGGCGGGCGCTGGCGGCGTGGGCCATGAGGGCGGCTGCCACCCGGCTGGTGTTGATGGGGGCGTCCACCAGCCTGGGCCCGGAACCCACCATTGCCGTTTGCTCAGCCGTGCGCTGTCGGCCGCCACGCCCATTTCCTACGCAAGTGCCGAGCTGAGGACCACGTCTTTCTTTTTTATCTCGTGATGCCCATCCCCCGGAGTACCGGTCGTCGAGCAACACACGCAAACACACAACCACACACAGGGTCCGGCGAGAGTCTCGACGTCGGAATCCTCGGTCTTTCGCGGTTGAACGAGTGGACGGTGCTTTCACCAGGCGCGCGGACAAAAACGAGCGAACGGCGCGTGCAGACAGAGAGAGAAGAGAAGAAAACGGCTCGGAGGAGGGCAGCCCGGTGAATAAGCATGGCCCTAGAGCTCGCCCTCCCCCCCTCCCCCCTCCGCGTCTCTCTCGCCGTCTTCCCCAAGGAGGGACCAGGCCGAGCAGCGTGGTGCTTTGGGCCTTGGCCTGGGGTGCGGAACAGGCAAAGCTGCATTGGCCACGGCATGCTGAGCGAGCGTCCCCCCTGTTCTGTGCCTGGCGCTTGACCTAAAACCGAGCCTCGCACAGACGGGTGAGCCAGTTAGCGGCAGCCCGATGCAACGCGACCCTTCTGCAACTGCGCCCGCCAGAACGCTCGACCAACGCGCCGTCCTCCCGTCACTAACAAAAGGTCCCAGCGAAACGATGGCGCGGTTGACTTGGCGGGGATATGGAAGCCCCCAGGTTCGAGGCCAATCCGAGACGGGACAAGTGACGCTTTTTACGTTATAAAAGAGAAACCCCACAAGCAGCCCTTCTCCGCTCCCGGGCCGATGACTCGTGGGTCAACCGTTTTTCTTGGGGTTTGTTTGACAGTAGTTACATAGTAACTACCTATGGAGGCGCCGGTGAGGTGATTTCGAACCTCCTTTGCCCTCCGCGAGCGGCGGCCTCGGGATGCCGCCCCCCTCCCCCAACTGCCGGTGGCACAACCTGGAAAAAAAAAAAAGGGGGGGGGGGGGGGTTTCAATACTCAATCCCCCTGTGCCAATGCATTCCCGGATGCTGCGCCGGGTGACTTCACAGGGGTGACTGCGTTACATTCAGCTCAGCAACTGCAGCATCGCGGGAGGCCCGGATGCGATGTCGGGTGCTCAAACCTCTTGAGCGGGAAATTGGAGGTTGTGGCGCCTGGCGGCGGATTTCCGCTTTGAGCATCGTGTGGATCATCTATTGGTGGGTCCTCGGCCTCCACGTGGGGGCTATCCTCGAAATCGTTAGCGGTGAAAAGGCCAAGCCTGTTGTTTCTAACCTGATCAACATCAGCAACAAGATGAAGAACCTCAGGTACGTACATACTGAGCCTAGCAGGGAAGTGGAAAATCCGATTTGGATGATTTTCTCGGAGGTGTAATGCCTTGAATTTGGTCAATGCGCCTGATATCCCGCCTAGTGTACTGCGTAGTAGTTGGATCCTCTCTGCCCAGGTATGTAGTACATCCTGGTATGCTATGATACACCAAGTCAACGGGAAGAAACTCTTGCTTTTTCTTGTGGCCGTCGTGACGTTACGAAACGGATCGTTTTGCCTGTTCCCAACGTTCAAGGCCATGGACAAACCACAACACGCACATGGCACCAGCCACCCGGCGATTTCAATGATGGCAACCGGCTCGGTTGGCGCATGTACCAAGGGGGCGTCGAAGGGACGGCGCGGCAACCGCGGCTCCGATCCCCGGGTATCTCCCTCGTCGTCGCGGATGTTTTTGTTGATTGACGCCACCCGCCGCCCGAATCCTAGTCTCGTCCCAGACAGGCAGGACGGGAATGCACCGCCACATGCTGTCTTCATCCTGCCGGTAACATACGCTGCTTGCTTTGTGTCGCCATGACAGGATGGGCAGACGTGGGATCAGCACCGCTTCTCTCCCGACGTGAGCATCTGCATACGCAGTATCTTGCTTGCCGGCCTGGGCCATGGTCGACCGGGCAATTTGAAGAAGGTTCTCGGGAGAAGGGTTGGTCGGGTTTCTTGTATCCAGGACCGCTGAGCTTTTTACCTGCGTGGCGCGCAGGTCACTGTTTGGCATTGTTCTTCAATACGTACCTAGCGTGCTGTACAATGCTGTATCTTTGGAATGCACGGTGGAAACGTCGATAGCCACCTAGCAAAGTCGGACGTGAGCTTTCATCATCTGCCGACGACGGCAGGTCAAGCACTAGCCGTTCCCTCCGCAGCCAATTCCATCCAACCTAGCAGCATGAATAGCCGCATTTTAACCAGTCCAACCGCTTTGGGAGTCTTCTCCAAAGCAACCCCAAAAGCCATTTCCCCCCGACCGCCTCGCCTGGCCCGGCAAAGGGGAGGCCGATTACGATGCGCCGGTGGCAAGACCGGCCAGCTGCGTCACGTCCGCAAGGCGTGCAAGCATGCCGGTGAGCCAACCACGCGCAGGTTTCCGCGCAAGGGGCGCTCCACGAGCAGCGCCGGCGGCGGGTGTCGCGGCAGGGACCGGAGCGGCGAGGCCTTCGTCCTCGCTCGAGCCCTCGTCGATGCCGGCCGTAATGGTGCGTTGGTAAGGATGAGAGCGGCGAATCTGCCCAAGCTCCTGAGAGGTCGAGTCGCCGCCGTTGAGAGGGACGCGGCCTCCATGGATCCGTCCGTCTTCCGTTTCCTCGTCGCCACCGATGCCGTCTCCATCGCCGTGCGAGCACAGCGCCGCCATCAGGCGCGACTCCGCATTCAGGATGCCCGCCAGCACCGCGATGACGGCGATGAGGTTGATGGTGTCGGGCAGATGGTTGGGGTCGCTCTCCTCGGACTCTCCACTGCTAGTGCCCAACCAAAGCACGAGAGCGAATACCGTCGTCATGCCGACAAAGGCCTGCGTCTTATCCGGCCTCGGCTTCAGAAAGCACAACAAATAGCTTGCAACGAGGGTTACAAGGCTGAGAGCGCTGACTACAAGCAGCACTATTCTGATGTAGCGAAGTGTCATTTGATCTGGTAGGAGCGGCTCCACCGCCGGCGATGCCGGCGGTGGCGTCTTCGTTAGCGCATCCTTGCTCCGGCCGAGGAGAAAGTTGGCGAGTCCAGCGGCAAACGAGACGATAGCAAGCACGGCAAGGACGTAGGTCCGGATGCTGTGCTGGCGGCTGCGTCCAGGGTGCTGGACAGCCTCCGGGTTCTGGGCGGCGACGCCAGCAGGAGTGACGGACAAGAAGAAAACAGAACCCAGCGCGACACATTGGATCATGGACTGCGGGGGGTGGAGGGCGCGACGGCAGCCTCTAAGGATTTTGTGGGCGGCGCTGCAAGCAAAGGGTACGAGTTGCCAAGCTGATGATGCCGTGGAGGGCGGCTGGCGGTGGGCGCTGATGCTGGGATGATGCAGAGAGGTGTCAGGAATTGGGGAATGGTGACGGTCCTGTGATGTGTCGGCTGGATGGGGCCTGACATGGTGCGGGTTCTGAGAGGAAGAATACGGTCTCACGTTCTCCAGCAAGCTGCCCCGAGGTTTGTCTGGGGCGAGCGATGGACCGGGTGAGGGGTCCAACAGTGCCACAAGGCACTCATCGGCAGACAAGACAGGAACCTCCACGCCAAGAGACTTTGTGTAATAATAGAAAGGGTGCCGCACGGCATTGGGCCGCGCCAAAACAGCGAGAGGACGATACAGGCGGCCAGTGGTGGGCGACGACTTGCCTGACACGACCGATGTATTGGGAAGATCACCAATCTCGGCGGCTGTCCGGCGGCGGCCCGGATCTCCAAGACGCTTGATCCATGCGTCCTCAAAGGCAGGTAGTGTTATAGCGAGGAGAGCCGGTTCCAGGCTGTCTAGCTCACTATGCTGGAGCAGGTCTAGAAAGTCGTGGATGATAACAGAGTGATAGCGCCGCTTGCGAGCCAGCATGGCGTATTTGGCAGCCAGGTTCCTGAGCGCAGGGCTTGCGGACGGGTGCTGAGAAGCTAGAAAGAACTCGTGGTGTTCATGAAGGAGTGTGCGATGCAAAGCGACAAGGGCATGCTTGGCGCGAAAGAGCTGCCAAGCCTCATCGATGGACCTCGTTTTGGCCGTCACAGTATTAAGATCGGTAAACATTCCCTTGACCTGGGTCACGACCTGCCCAGAGGGGATGGGGCGGATATCTGGTTCTTTGATCATCGTTATGCTGTCGCTTGTAAATGCCCGCGAGTGGTGCTTTTTTTTTTTTTTTTTTTTTTTTTTTTTGCGGGGATGTCGTCCTCTTCATTGGCTGAATGAGACGGAGAGCACCTTGGGCCACGCGTTGCCCTGGGAGACGGGTTACGCCAATCAGCGTTGTCGCCCTCCCGATGCATCCACTGGGAGCAGAGAAGAGATCGTTACGCGTCGAGTTGAATTTTTGTTGTTCCACGCCTCTTCGGCGGCCTGGTCGTCGTAGGCAGCGGTGTCCAAATTAACGTTGACGACTCTAGCCTCGGAGGCTTTTGGCTTCCTACGTGTCAGTGTAAAACATCTTGCAAGCGACGGGGAAATGGGGTCTTACAAACCGAGCTGAAACTCTCTCCGATCCAGCAAATCCTTTGTGATGACATCCGGCGATCCGCGTTCAACCAACCAAGAGCAACGGACAAATGGCCTCGACCGTAAGACCTTGGTGTTCTGTAGGATTTGGAGACAGCACCGGCTATTGTGATATGTGAGGGTACGGATGGATGTCGGGTGGGCTTGAATGCAAAATGCCGTGTCTTGAATGAAGAGACAAGAAAGAAAAGAGAATAAGAAGCCGCGGAGCCGGTTGTGCCTTGATGTGTGTAAAGAAACCCCTCGATGAAGCGAGGCCAAATGCATTTCACTCTTTTAAAGGCCTCGGCATAGCACCGCCCGCTTGCTTGGTATATTATGTTACGAGGCTGGTGCGCGTACCACCTGAGCCCGAGGCAAAAAGCTGACGATCGGTCACCCAAAAGGACTCAGCCCTGTGTTCTATTGGCTAGAGTTGGCTTGATTGGATGTCAACCCGGCACATTCCCCTTGGCAGGCAGCCTGCAGGCAGCCCAAGGCTGTGTGTGCGTTCTCCGTCCCCCGAAAGGCTTTGGAAACTGGTAGCACGCCGGGAATTCTGACAGGTACTTGCACCTGACCGCTTAATTACCCCCCGCTCTTTTTCCATCACCACTCACTTAGTTTTCACAGTTCGACTTGCATCTCCCAGCTGTTCGGACGCGCAGTGTTTAATATCCAGCAGAGAATCACATCCAAAATGGTCCCGCCTCCAATGCACCACGCAAGGCACTCAGAGCAAGTATTCCCTACTTCCCTGGTTCTTTGATTTTGTTTGCTGCTAACGAGTGTGAAAAAGTCTGAATGTTTGTAGACCGCCGCTTCCGTCCCATCTAGAGAATGATCTAGAGAAAAACGGCGAACATGCTGGGGCTGACCCCGCTTGGTCGGCACATCGGCCTCAAGGACAACATCCTGCCATGATGCCATGTCCAGACGGCCTGGACCATCCTCCTCCAGATGACGGGTGTTGTACTAGTACGTCACTTTCCAACCCCCGTCAGGATACAGCTGTTTCCTGGGCCGATATATGGCCCTTCCAACCAGAGTCTAGCCATGGGCGCTTCCAGAATTCAGCCTCACCCACCACAACTCGGTTAGGGGGGTGGTTCGCAGCCATGGCGAAGCAAGGTTGCTGGCACTCTCGCTTCATCGGACTCAGCACGGCCAGGATATGCCTGTGGATGTTGGCTTTCCCCAGGAAGTCCAGACGTTATACTCCTTCGCTAGTTGCTACAGATCATGTCGAAGCCGGGCTGCCGACCTCGCGGAAAGGGGACTCGGCGGTCAGAAAAGACACCTGGCGGTGCTGCGACCATAACGTCGATCAAAGCTTCGGCTCGCAGAAGCCGCAGGCTCGCTGGGTGGACCGGGCGTCCTTGGTTTCTGGGGCCTTTGCCACGGTCGCTATAATTCACCTTCATCACCAGCGCATTGAATCGACGCCAGCTGGTATGGTAGCCCGAGTCTTTTGTATCCTCCATCTCGGTCTTTGTGTGTTCCAGCGTTGCCCTGATACATTGACTGATTTTTGAAATCCTAGACGATGCCAACGTCGCCCGCGGCGGCAATCTGCGACACTCAATATCAACCACCTCGCTACTCGACATTTCCCCATCATGGCCATATCTGGCAAGATATGGCGTGCTGCTGGTGCTTTACTCGAGCATGGGCCTAATTGCCTTGCGTCGGCCGCCCCATTTCTGGGTTGACTTCGCTCACGCAGGTCTCATCATCACCGCCATCGTCGCAGTCTGGCGCGCCAGCCTGGTTGTCGCACTCGACGGGGTTATTCTCAGCGGCTTCCTGAGCTTGGTGTGCGCCCGGATCTTTGACTCTGTGCTGGCTCGCCACCGGTATTGTCAAGTGTGACAGGATCTATGAGACTCATACCATGGTCCTGACCACCAGCAGGCATTCTGCCTGCTCAGACCGCCCTTCTGGGCATCCATCGTGTGTTTAAGGAACCTCCAGGAGAGGTACACCAGACAGTTGTTTTCTTCTGAGGAATAACAGATTCCGACCACTCCTTTCCGTCGTATGCACTCTCAAGCGCCCGGGCCATCACATCAAGCCAGTTCAGAGAAGCCATCGAGCGTCGAGCTTGAATGACGAAGCAGCCGCTGGACAGGTATGCATACTTCTGGTAAGGAATCAAGAGCCCCTTACCAAGATGTTTTGAGGATTGGATTCACAACATGCAGTTTCTCCCGAGCACTCCCGCCGGAAAAGGAATCCCAGGACTTTCCACCGAACGTAGCGAGTTACTTGGATGGGTATATGGTGGCCCCGTGTTCGCACGCCCTTCTTCAACGACGTCCACGTGGTGTTGCAGGGATATTGGACGCATGGATCATGGAATAATCCGTTAGGTAGACCATCAGGCCCTAAGCCGGGTGACAAGCACAAGCCGCCACCTATGCATACGCGTCAATGTCATCCGTACAAGACATCAGGGGCGTAATTCAAGACACAACATTCTCCCGTTGAGCTTTCAATGTGTCGTTGTGTGTAATTTTGTCGATGATCCACCGCAGGCGGAATGTCAAGGAATAATGATGGGGAAGCAAACAGCCCGAGAACTGGACTCTTCCCCTGACCCAGCCAGATGCGTGGGATTGCTATGAGTGTAGTCTCAGCTGCCAGGTTAGACCTCAGATCAGATCGCCACACAGGGCCGGTGGAGAGCGCGACGCATCCGCTGCCTGTCTCTGGTAGCAGGAAAGCCGGCGGCGACCAGCATGCTCAATGTTTACTACTGGCATTTCATGTATTCGGGGGAGTTCAAGGGCCACAAAAATGATTTGGTTTCATTGGTATTCATCAGACCAGGTGCTGAGATTTGTGGGGATGAACCACTACAAGAGCCTTGAAGGCAGCCGTTCTTTGCTCGAGACCGCTCTACTACTTCTTGTGGCCATGCTGGCGCGAAAGAGACGGCGCGCCAGATAGCCACGAAATCATGAAATCTCCAACGTGACGGTCATGCGTTGACGATCCTTCAAGCAGGCTTGACAGGTCATGAGTGTCACGGAAAGGTGGCTGTACCAGTTCGATGAACATTGGAAATTCTCCTGGACGGCTTATAATACGAATGGAATCGTTTGGGTGTGAGACGAAGTCGCCTACATGTTGTGTAACTAGTTATTATAGTACTGCGTACTGCGCAGTTATTGGCGGATCGCCAAGAAACCCACCCTGCCCGCAGACCCCGCCCGGCGGACACACAGGGGCCCCACCGCGCAGCCCCACTTACTGTGTACCTGATGGCCGGGCCCGGGGGGTTGTCTCCCGGACAACGGACAGGCAGGCCCAAAAAGTAACCTGTTAAACAAAGTGGAGAAGAACCCTGCCATCATCACCTCCATCAAGCAGGCTCGATTGCGCTCGACTGGCACCTTTGACAACCCCCGAGCACAGCATCACAACCTCCGGCAAAAATGGCATCCGCAGGACCCGAGAAGGACAAGTCCAAAACGCACAAGCTGTCCCTGAAAGGGAGCGCTAAGCTTGTCGCCGAGTTTGTGAGTTCCCGCCCGAAACGCCTCGAGCCGACCCTGCCCGGCGAAACACCTGCTAACGGAGCCCCCCCTCGCAAGTTCCAATACTCGATCCATACGATCCTGTACGCCCTCCCTTCTTGACCGACCGTTTCCGACGCCGTCTCTAACCAGCAACCCATAGCTTCCAGCGCGGCGTCTACCCCGCCGAGGACTTCACCGCGGTCAAGAAGTACGGGCTCAACATGCTCGTGTCGTCGGACGACCAAGTGCGGGCGTACATCAAGAAGATCATGTCGCAGCTTGACAAGTGGATGCTGGCGGGCAAGGTGCAGAAGCTGGTCATCGTCATCACCGACAAGGACACGGGCGAGCACGTTGAGAGGTGGCAGTTTGACGTGGGTGGCCCTCTCTCCTCTCCCCTTCCTCTTGGGCAGCCAAGAGCTCTACGCACCGAACCCGGCAGAACGCGCGCTCCTCATGTGCTGACCGCTCCGCGACGCAACAGGTGCAAATCCTCAGCAAACCCAAATCCTCCAAATCCTCGTCCAAATCCCGCTCGGCCGCCACCGCCTCCGCCAAGGACCAAGAAAACGAGTCCTCGTCCAAATCCAGCGACGCGGCCAAGACGGAAGCGGAGATCCAGGCCGAAATCGCCGCTCTCTTCCGCCAGATCACCGCATCGGTGACCTTCCTCCCGCAGCTCCAGGGCGACTGCACCTTCAACGTGCTCGTGTACGCGGATGCGTCGAGCGAGGTGCCCGTGGAGTGGGGCGACAGCGACGCCAAGGAGATTGTGGGCGGCGAGCGGGTCCAGCTGCGCGGGTTCAGCACGCAGAGCCACAGGGTGGAAACCTTGGTCAGCTACCGACTGGTGGAATGAGGGAAGAGGAGAGCCAGGGTGTTTTTTATGCACGTACAAACGTGCCCAGCAGTGCTTGGGACGTCGTCATGGGATGGGTTTGACTTGGGATGGGCTGGTCATCTGGAGTTTGGAGTTTGGCGGCATGGGTTGGGCTGGATAATAGGGTATATGGAACCAAGATCATCATCATTGTAACCATGACCGCACTTTGCATGCATCCGCTCGGGTCATCGCACACGCAGTGCATCATCATGATTGACTGCGAGGGCCAAGCCGGGTGTAGCCCTTCTGCGGTGTATAAGATCCCAAACACAACACCGTTCCGTTCCCTCGTGATGCTTCAACGCACCCCGGACGCCGCCTTTACACCCGCTTGAAGAAGTAGACGTAAGCGAACTGCTTCATCTCGTCCGCATCCACCACCTTGACCACCTTCTCGTCGTTGAACAGCACCCACGACGTCTCCTCGCCCAGCTTCTTGCGTATGAACGCCACGTAGTGCCTGTGACGGTTAGCCATCTCATCCTCCATCTAGAACCAGACCCGCCGTAACTCACCCGGCATGGATGCTTGTCCCCTTGTGGCACACAATCGACTGCAGCTGGAAGTTGGCAGGCAAGTTACGGCTGCCGACCTCGCCGCCGCTGGCCTCCCCGCCAGCGCCGTCGGGAACTTCGTCCGCCGTCCCATCGTCATCCGGGTGGCTGAACAGCCACTCGATGGCCCGCTCAACGTCGCCGTTCGTCTCCTTGAGAGCCTTGTGCGCGCGCGGCCCGCTGAAGCCCATGGCGTCCAGCATCGCCAGCTTCTCCGGGTCGGCCGCGCCTGCACCGCCGGCGGCGCTCGCGGTGAGGTTGACGGGCGTGTCGATATCCGGGTCGTCCATGTGGCCAAACAGCCACTCCATGGCGGCGTTGGCATCGCTGTTGCCCGTTGCGTGCAGCGCCTTCTCGCAGCGGACCCGAGGGAATCCCATGGCCTCCAGCATGGCGAGCGCTTCCGGGTTCGGGACAAACGCTGGCGCGCTGGCTGCCGCTTGCTCCTCCGGCAGTGTTTCCTCGTCAGGCTGCTGCCCCTGCGAGAGGTAGGCGTCAAGGGCAAACGGCTCGTCGCTCACAATGACGGGAACGTCCACCTTGACCGGCACCCAATTGACCACGGTCATCTTGCGAGCGTTGACCACCAGCACGTCGGGAAACGTTTTGAAGAGCTGTTGTTTGGTGAAGCCTTCTTTGCTTCCGCACGACGAGCACGTCAGCTCAACCTTCTCTGGAGCCGTGACGATGTCCAGACATTGCTTGAGCTCGACAGGCTTGTACTTGGGCGGCTCGCCCTCCTCGGCGGGAAGCTGTTCAAGAGGCACGTCGATGAAGATGCTGTCATGCTCATTGCTGGTGTAGCGGACCTTTTTGCATCCCAGGCATTGCAGGCGCTGCTCCATGACAAAGCGCATGGCGCGTGTCGGGTCCATCTGCCCTGCGGCATGCTTGGACCGTGTGATGAGCTTGACAATGTGCTGCAAAAGCTCAAAAGCGTCTTGCTGGCGCATGGTTGAGAACTCTTCGTGACCACGGCCGATCAGGTGCTTGAGAATCGATGGTTGCAAGCCCTTTTGGTGGGGCACCTCGGGCGAGTGCTCCGACACGATCACATCTGAGTCGGGTTTTGAGTAGCGGCCAGACAGCAGCCCGTCGCCGATCTTGCGCAGCTGAGTCTCCAAGTCGCTGGCGGGGTCGGCTAGGGAGGAGGCCGAGTCGAGCACGGCTCCATACCGCTCCTGGAAGGCAGGAATGTCGAACAGGCACTGGAGGATGCTGGCCAGGTAGCAGCTGTTGCCAAGGTTCTTGAGCCCCGTGAGCCCCGGGCCGAAGAGCGGCTTCAGCTCCTTTCCGTCGTCGGTCGTCATGGAAAACTCCCAGCGCAGGTTCTGCTCGATCTGCAGCTCGGTCAGGCTCTTCTCGGTCTTCTGGCGCTCTGCCAGGATGATGCCCCAGTTGGCAAGGTGGGTGCCGAGGTTTTCGTCGACGCGCTCCTCATCGCAGCTGTAGCAATAGACGTCGGCCGTGCCCTCCGGGGTGATGGACCCAAGCTTGACCGCAACGCCGTGGCCCGATTCTTTGGAATGCGCCAGGGCGTGCGAGTTGCCGCCGACGCCACCGAACTGGGCTCGCCCGCAACCCAGATTGCCGCATTCCAGACACAACCACAGATTCTCCTTTAGATCGCACTTGGAGCAGTGGCCCAGGTCCTGCGACTCGATCTTCTGCGGTGGACCCTGTTGCAGGGTGAGGATGTGCTCGCAGGTTGTCAGTTCCTGCTCCCAGGCCTTGACCTCCTCTTTCCTGGAGAATGTATTCGCCTTCATGACGGCGTCAACGACGGTCGCAATGGCCGGATCGGATTTGTCGATATCATTGAGACCACACTCAAAACACTTGACGGTCAGGGTGGTGTCGTAGCGGTCCTCTTCGGTCTCGGCCGCAATGGCCAGCTTGGACATTTTTAACGGGGGCTCATCGCGGACAACATGCTTGCGAGCGCGGCGGATGTTGAGGGCGAGGGGATGCTTTCGGTGGTCGCTGTGTAGCTTCGCATGATTACGGTCGCCAGCACAGCCGCCGTTGAAGCATTTGAGGCAGACATCGAGGCCGGCGGGTTCATCCTGGCAACGTCAGCCGTCAGCCGGGAAAGAGAGAGAGAGAGGGAGAGAGAGAAAGCTCCGCAGGGGAATACAAACAATGGAATCGAAGCACAGCGTGCAGTCCTCTCGGTAGACCGAGTCGGAAAAGGTGGGCGTGGCCAGGTCTGACCGTGTCAGCGTCAACTAGCTTCGCAGGATCAGGTAGGGTAGG
Source organism: Remersonia thermophila (assembly GCF_042764415.1). Taxonomy (NCBI): domain Eukaryota; kingdom Fungi; phylum Ascomycota; class Sordariomycetes; order Sordariales; family Chaetomiaceae; genus Remersonia; species Remersonia thermophila. Next base: position 2,004,036 of record NC_092223.1, read on the forward strand.
GCGAGGAACTCCAAGGAGAAGGGCGAGAGCATACTCGCTAGGCCGACATGTGGGCAGGCCATCTTGCAAGCTCCGGCTGGCGATCGGGGACTGAAATGCACTCAAGTGCCAACTCTAACCTCTGGCTTTTCGCTTGCAAAGAAAGTCGAGACGGATGTTGATGTCAAACAATGAAACGTCGGTAGGCAATGAAGCTGGACTGGACGGTCCATGTGGTGGCAGTGTGGGGGTGGGGTCGGGGAATCCACCGTGGAAGCTGGAAGCTCAAGCTGGACGCTGATGCGGGGCAGGGCAGTACGTAGCTCTTCCGCCACCTGCAGCGGTAAGTTAGACAGGCAGCAGTGCCTTAGGTAACCCTGACCGTGGCGGTTTCCGTTTGACGCATGTTGGGCGGGCTGCCTGCCTGACGACGGGAACGAGGAAAGGACAAGCAGGAGCACACACACACCAAAAAAAGAAAACAAAAAAAACAACCAGTTAAAACGTCAAGGTAAATAACCATCGCAACGGAGACGGAACAAGATGAGCAAGCCATGCTGGAACTTCCTTCGTGTCTTCTTTTGTCCCGGAAAAATCCGCCGTTGGTTCGGACGGGGTATTATGCCGCGCACGTCACGACGCACGTATCTCGACCCCTTCGCAAAATAACCTGCAGAACGATATGAGAAGAAACACGTTGTGTATACGGGGATGTGCTCGCTGCTCCGACCAGAAGGGAAGTAGACCGAGGCGTCGTCCATCTGGCAACGTCGATGATGCCTTTGTCATGAGGTCGGGCTTTCCTGAACGCGGTTGCGGGTATGGATTCAAGGAAAAAAAACCCACGCTAGCTCTCCGGCGCGTCTTGCCAGTTACGTGTGTGATGTCACCCAACATGCCGACATGTGGCATGCGACACGCATTTCTTTTGGGTGGGATGCCACCCCCGCCTCCCAACCCTGGCGACGGATCTCTGGCTCGGATCTGATACGGGATTTCCCAGAGCACCTCGGATTTCCGTTTATCAATCACCTAATCTTATCACCGGGAATGTGGAGCACCGCGCCGGCTTTGCCGACTTCGGGCCTGGAAAGCCCGCTTGGCCTGTGGCGGTGGGGGGGGGGGGGCGACACGTGCTAACGCAAAACCGGCCACTCTCGGCTGGAATCGGACCCGCTTTTGTTAACGCAGCTCGGGCCAAAGATGTCGATTTGCCGCTTGGTCATCATCGACTTTAAGACCCGCATCCCCAAGAATCCGAGAAACTCAAACTCGCTCGATCTCCGTTTTACCATTCCCCTCCTCCCACCACTTCAAAACCTGATATTGGCACCCACCGCTGCGAATTTCATCGCTATTTCGTCGGCATCCGATCCGCAACCCCCAGCTGCGTATTCCTACATCCACAACAATGCTCTCCCGGACCGTCCGCGCCGTTTCTTGCAGGGCCGTGGCAACCTCGCTGCGTCCCGTCGCCCTCCCGGCTGCTCGGCAAATCGCTGCTCCCCGGCTCGCCCAGCCGCAACAACGGCGGCAGTACCACGAGAAGGTCCTTGACCGTACGTCGCTTACACGCCCCTCGCTGCTGTTTTCGGGTAGATGCTGACCCCCCCTCGCCCGCAGATTACTCTCGCCCCCGGAATGTTGGCACATTAGACAAGACGGACAAGTCGGTAGGCGAAGGACTGGTTGGCGCTCCAGCGGTACGTGCCCCGCTCTTGCATCTCCTCCCCAATAACGTCCAACAGCTGACGATCGATGGCCACAGTGCGGTGATGTCATGCGCCTTCACATCAAGGTCGACCCCGAGACGAAGGTCATTAGCGATGTGCGCTTCAAGACGTTTGGCTGCGGCTCTGCCATTGCCTCCTCGAGCTACCTCACCGAGCTGGTCCGCGGCATGACTCTCGACGAGGCCGCGAAGGTCAAGAACACCCAGATCGCCAAGGAGCTGTGCCTGCCCCCCGTCAAGCTGCACTGCAGCATGCTTGCCGAGGATGCCATCAAGTCGGCCATCAATAACTACTACAAGAAGAACCCGGAGGCCAGGCCCACGAACCTGGCGGGCCGCGAGGCCAAGCTTGAGACGGCTTCGGCATAAAAAACAACGGCGAAGAATAGCAAAGGGAGGAACACAAGCGGGGTCAAACAAAAAAGCAATATGGATGGCTGGACCGATGCGTCTGCATGATGCGTGCACATCATGGCGCTGGTTTCGCGGTTTGGGTTTGAATTCTTGCATTTTCCGGTTTGTATCATCCACTCGGCGTGGCGGAGTTGAGTTTTGCGGCGTCTGCGGTTGGTCTGTCTTTTCTGCCTGGACGGCAAGGGCACCTGCGGAGGAGCGACTCGAATGATCAGATTGCTGTATCATAGTTTGGTGTCGGGAATCCTACATGGCGCATTTAACGATCGTGAAGCGTTCTGGCCCTTTTCTGATTTCTCACACGGGTGGCACATCACCACTCGGACGGCCTGGGTCGAGCAAGAGGCCGAGGTTTTGCCCTCCGTTGCTGCTCGCGAGAGAAACGATCGACAAGACGGGAACGTGAAGATCAGTTTCCTTTCTGAGCCATTTGCATTCACGCACCCCTCATTCCTCGCTCAGTAGATTGCTGCTCCCGAAAACCGTTGAGCCTGCTCGGAGAACAAGCACAGAAGAAGTTGACGGCCTTGTCCCAGGGCAGGCTACTCTTTTGAGCTCCTGCTAGACAGTCTCTTGTCGGTGCTGCCGCCCGGATAAGGGTTCAACAGCCCATTTGTCGTTGGGGGCATCCTTGAGACGAGATTCTGCACCACGTTCCTGGGTGGCCTCTGCGAACCCCTCCCCCCGCCCCCCCTCCCAAGCAATGATTTCATCGGCCGTCATGTGCGGGATTCTGCTTTGAGCAGTGATCAACTTGGCTGACTGTACGCCATCACGTCCACGTCAGCCTCGTCAAGCCCGACCGTACCCCCATCATCGGACCGACCGGCCTGGCCATGCTTTCTGTGCTTCCAGCTCCAGTTGTCCACCAACCCCCCACGGGGAGGAACGGTGGGATTACCCGCAGCCCATCTGCAACCTTGTGTCCATCCAGATCAGCTAGGTCTCACTTGGGCAGATCGACCCTGCGTTTTTCGCGGGTCGGTCGGCCCACCGGGTATCCTTCCGTCCCTTGCGCGAGGTCATGGTCGTGGTAGTGGACCTAGTTGTGCGTGGGCATGTGCTTCGGAGCTACGGCATGGATGCGTCAGCGTGATGGCGCTCCCTATCGTGGCCATGGTGCCGACGTCGACTTGTTAGTCGTCGCAAGCTCGGTTCATACACGCAGGCCACCGTATCGGCTCGCATCCATCAATCCTGGCTCCATCACGCAGCTCGACAGGGGATCACGCACCCTATCGATGCCAACGTCATCGCATTTGTGTCTATTGTGGAGATAAAATTAATTATAGCCTTGGTTTGCGGGGTTGAATGGTCACGTTGTTCTTTCTTGAGGAAACCGTCCTGGAGATTCTACACGGAAGAAAACACATGGACGCTGAAGGCGTTGAACCTGCCGATGTCGTTGCCACAACAGCCCGGCGGATTGACAAGACACCATTCTGCTGACGTACCTAGCCTTCAAGCCTTTGCTTCCCATTTCTTGCACTTGGCACTGGTCTTCTGATGAGCACTGCGCCGATGTGGTGCAGAGACACAGCATCGCAGATCCAGGGTCCTCCCGGTTCTTCAGCTTCAACACAAAGGCGCAGGAGGCCTCGGCAGAGGACGTCGTGCGATGGCGTAGACGCATGCCGTCGGGTAACTACCGGGAGCTTTGTCAAACTTTGATTTCCATGTCTCGCCTCTTTGCGTACCGCTGGTCTTTTGCTCATCAGCGCGCCGAGCGGGGTGCAGAGTTGAAACCCTTGGATATGGAGATAACACGATCGCTGCATCAAGGGCCTTATCAATTCCACAGCTTCCGCTAAACCGAGAGGGAGGCCTCGGGAGGACGTCGTGTGATGGCTCAAGTCGCACGATGCCGAGCAAACTGCCAGAAGCCGCCAAACTTTGGTACGCGTGGCGAGAGCCGGAGGGTTTTATTTTTTTTTTTTTTTTATTGTGTTTAAGCGGGGCGAGAGAGTACGCCTCTAGATTAACTGCAGATCCTCCATGACGATCTTTGAACTATCAAGTTCGGCGTTGATGGACTTGGAGCGTGATGTGCCTGTCAGGAAGTTTCAAGGCGGATGCGGACCTCGAATGAGCCTCGGCGCTTAATACGATATTATAGGTAGTCCTACATCATACACGGCGCATTTCGTTGCGGAGGTTGCCGGGCATGGACCACCAACGACGAGGACCGATAATCAGCCGCTGCCAGGGGAGATTTCACCGGTTGAGGCTCCGTACCTCAAAGTTGTATGGAAGAATCAAGGGCTCGTTCTTAGTCCATTCAGACGACGTCAATCCGGCTCTCCTTATTTTCGATGTACCATCTCGTTCGCCCCCCCCCCCCCCCCCCCCTGTAACCTTGACGGATTTGGGCCCACTCACAGCGGGGCGGCTGGTCCCGTGGCAGCCACCCCGATCACGAGATATCATCTGGGGGGGTGGACCGGTGAGAAGCCTCTTTTGGTGCTATTCAGAGGACAGGATCCAAGAATAGGCGGGCGCCGGGGTGATCATACTCCACAGTGGCTTGTGAAGTGGTACAAGGAGAAACGTAGACCCCAGAAGCTGCGGGTTGAGCATTTTTCTTGGTATACAACGAGCCATCAGATGCGACACAGATGCGGGTATATCAGGTGCGCCAGGTCCGACACGAAACAGGACTTACATGTTGTTTCTTCCCCCACGTCAAAGACCTATATCGGCAAGGTGGGGTTGTTCGTTGATATGGACCACCAAGCCTTTCAGGGACCCGATCCCTTTTACTTTTTGCAAGGTCAACGTGCTGGTCGCCTTTATTTCGAATGGGAAGTGCCGACGTGACCAGGATCGAGCGCGATTGGAGTCGGCCTCTCTGGCTTGGATGTCGCCGATATCCACGAACGCCAGACATACTCACATACCAAAAAATCAAAGATTTGAAAACAAACAAACAAAACAAAAGAATGCCAACACGCAATCCCGGCAATTGGCAATTGGCATTTCGGCATTGGCGAGTCAGGGGGCTCTCCCTCGATTGACTCAAGCCTTCGTTCCGACACCGTGCTCGGATCCGGCTTCGAGAAGCCAGAACCTCAGCACACGACTCACCCGAGTTCTATTTCTGGCATTGTGTCGGCCGCTAGTTTCTGGCTTTTACATGAATGATTGCGAGGGAGGATATGTCGTTCGATCGCCATCGCAAAGACCGCGAAAGATTCCATAGGAGCTTTCTACTACATCGACGCCAACATGTCCGCCATCAACTGGGGCCGGATCCGACCCGCCAGCTGGATCGGGAGCCCTCTCCCCATCGTCCGTGACGGCTTTGCGGCTCTCGGGATGCGCTTCCGCGTCCCTCTGAAGCCCGGCGATGCCAAGAACACGGAGCAACTCGACCTGTACGCCGATCTGGTGTACGCCCCGAGCAGCCAGGCGCACGGCGGCCTCCCAGGAACCGGCACCAACGACCCATCCAAGGCCTTTGCCCGTGCCATGCAGAACGCCGGCGAGACCCAGCACCTCACCGTCTACCTCTGCGGGGGGCCGGGTGACGGCAACCCGGCCTTTGCCAACCTCGAGCTGAACCGCACCCTGCTCACCGCCGGCAGCCCCGTGCTGTACCTTGATTACCGCGGCACCGGGCGCAGCAGCCCGGTGAAGGCGGCGACGCTCCGCGCTCGCTTCGGACCCACGGCGACCCCGACGTCGGCCCGCGCCGCGGCCGACTACCTCGTCCTCTTCCGCCAGGACTACATCGCCGCCGACCTGGAATCCATCCGCCTTGCCCTCAGCCTCAGCCTCAACCTCGTGCCTCGCCACGGGTCGCCGGGCCTGAAGCTCACGCTCCTCGGCCAGTCGTTTGGCGGCTGGATCGCCCTGACCTACCTCTCCTTCGCGCCGCAGCACGCCGTGCGGGGCGTCTACCTGACGGGCGGCACGCCTCCCATCTTCCGCCGGCCCGACGAGGTCTACGCCGCCCTGTTCCGCCGCGTGGAGCGCGCCAACGAGGAGTACTACGCGCGCTACCCCCAGGACGCGAAACGGGTGCGGGCGGTGGCGGCGTGGCTCGACGGGCACGGCCCCGTGCGGCTCCCCGACGGCCAGCAGGCGCTCACGGCGCGGACGTTTCTGACGCTGGGCCGGCACTTTGGCCGCGGCGCCGAGGGCATGGCGCGCGTGCACGACCTCGTGGAGCGGCTGCACGAGGACATCGCGACGGGCGGGGCGCCGGAGCATAGGACGCTGCGGCAATTCGCGACGTCGGGCGGGGCCGGGTTCCGGCTCCACGAGCGGCCGCTGTACGGGGTGCTGCACGAGGCCATCTACTGCTCCGGCCCGCGCGCCACGTCCGGGTGGGCGGCGCAGCGGATCGGGCGCGGCCTGCCGCGGGGGGGCTGGGCGTGGCTGCGGGAGGATTACGTCTTTGGTCCTCCGGGGAGGGCGGCCGCGTCGTGCGAGCCCTTGTACTTTTCGGGGGAGATGATCTACGAGTTTATGCTGCGGGACGCCGGGCCGGAGCTGGAGCCGTTCGTGGAGCCGGCGAGGGAGCTGGCGCGCCGGGAGGGGTGGTCGCGCATGTACGACGCCGAGAGGCTCGCGCGAAACACGGTGCCGGTGCGGTCCCTCGTCTATCCCAACGACATGTACGTCGAGTACGGCTTGTCGTTGGAGACGGCGGCGCGCATCGGGCGGTGCCGGGTCGTGCCTGCGCCGGCGAGCTGGCTCCACGCCTCGATCAAGACAAGGACACGTGACGTGTGTCGGAAGCTGTTGAAGAATGAGCAAGGCTAGACCAAGCAGGGAGCACCAAGAGCCTGGCGTGAGGGGATCTAAGACTGTGAGCGGGGCCAGGGGGGGAGGGAGGGAGGGGACCTAAGGGATCTAAGACTCCATCGCAGAGCATTGTTCACTGCAGCCCCCCCGCCCCCCCTTTTTCTCTATTCCCGATGTGTTGACCGGGGCAAACCGTAGGGGAAACCTGAATCAGATCATGAGTCATGAGACGGTATGGCAGGACAGGATACCTGCCTACTGTAGAGAAGGCGCATCACTGCATGCTGTAGAGTTAGAAATGGGAGGCATGCTGTGTTTTTCCCACCCAACCTGAAGCATCATCAGCTCACCTTACCCCAGGACGGAGGCTCTATGACAGCGAGCGGTGCGGGAGTGTGCTTCTGGATCTGTTCGGGTCACTTACACGCCGCGGGCACTGTCACGACGCACTGTGCTGCTGCTGCGGGGGGGGGGGGGGGGGGGGTGGCGGGGCACCTGCGTGTCTCGGGATCTCAATGGTTTGCATTTGCATGTTCCGCGAACCAGAGACAACAGAGACAAACGTACCGAGCTCCTACAGGATTTCCACCAACCTAAGAATAGGCAGCGCCATGGTCTCGCAGCTGGCTTGAATCCATCGAGGGGGCACCGGTGAGGTGGCGACCGATGCTGGTCCTTCGCAGGTACGGTTCCACAGTGTGTGAACTGTGCTCATCCCCAGGGATTGAGCTGGTGAGACCTGAGACCTACTACTAAACAGTATGTAAGGTACCTGGTAACCAGCTACCAACTCACCTTATCACTGCCCCGCCTTCGAATGCTGACCTGACCCCGCCACGTCCAGTTGTCTGTCTCAACAACCAAAACGAAAAAAAAAAAAAAAAAAAAAAAAGCAGAGGGAAAACCCCGAGCCCCCCGAAACGAATGGATCCCGTACCGGAATGTCGTCCATTCCTGTCCAATGGGTTTCTTCATACACAGTAGTGTACGGAGTACATACTACTATTATATTAGTACGTAGGTACCCATAGCAGGTAGGTAGGTATTGTACCAGGAGGCGGGCCGGAATAACTATGTACTAGCGGGGCTCTTGGACGGCCGTTGGCCGTGCAAAAAGCCCGACAGGGCCAAAACAAGGAAAGCGGGGCACATTTTGCCGGCTCCGGGGAGAGCCAAGCTTTGGGGTCCCAGGACGGGACTGGGATTTTGGATGAATCATCCTCCGAAAACCTCGACAAACAGCCTGCGCCGATTGTCGTCCGACCCGGGCTCGTTTCTCTTCTCCCTCGTCAATCCTGTACAAACCAACCACAAACCCACCCACCTAGCGCGACCATGGCCCCCACGTCATCATCTCAGCCTGCCCTCCTCTGGGGCGGCCGCTTCACCGGTGCGTCTTCGGCCGGGATTGGCAGGAATTGGACCAATTGACTAACACACGGGGCCTGGTCTCCGCCCCCCTCCCCTTTGCAGGCGCCATCGATGACTTGATGTTTCAGTTCAACGAGTCGCTTTCGTTCGACAAGGTGCTGTACAAGGCCGACATCCGCGGCTCCATCACGTGGGCCAAGGCCCTCAACAAGCTCGGCATCCTGTCCGACGATGAGCTGCGCCAGACGATCGACGGCCTGCAGCAGGTGGAGCGCGAGTGGGAGGAGGGCAAGTTCGTCATCGACCCCAAGTCGGACGAGGACATCCACACGGCCAACGAGCGCCGCCTGGGCGAGCTGATCGGCCCCGTCGCCGGCAAGCTGCACACGGGCCGCTCGCGCAACGAGCAGGTCGGCGTCGACATGCGCCTGTGGGCCGGCGAGCAGCTCGAGGCCATCGAGGACGCCCTGCGCGGCCTCCTCTCCGTCGCCGCCGCCCGCGCCCGCGAGGCCGTCGACGTCCTGATGCCCGGCTACACCCATCTGCAGCGCGCCCAGCCCGTGCGCTTCTCGCACTGGCTCCTGTCGCACGCCACCTTCCTCAAGGGCGACCTGGATCGCCTCGCCGGCGTCCGCGAGCGCATCTCGGCCTGCCCGCTGGGCGTCGGCGCTCTCGCCGGCAACCCCTTCGGCATCGACCGCGAGTTCATGGCGCGCGACCTCGGCTTCCGCGCCGTCCACCCCAACAGCCTCTGCGCCGTCGCCGACCGCGACTTCGTCGTCGACATCCTGCAGTGGGCGAGCCTGCTCATGGCCCACCTCAGCCGCCTGGCCGAGGACCTGATTCTCTTCTCGACGGCCGAGTTCGGCTTCGTTCAGGTCGCCGACGCGTACAGCACGGGCAGCAGCTTGATGCCCCAGAAGAAGAACCCGGACAGCCTGGAGCTGATCCGCGGCAAGGCGGGACGCGTCATGGGACAGGTAAGCAACACCTCCCCCTCTCTGCCTTTTTGCCTCTTCCCGATACGGCTACGTGCTCACCGGCTCGTCCTCCCAGGCCTCCGGCTTCCTGGCCTCCCTCAAGAGCCTGCCAACGTCCTACAACAAGGACCTGCAGGAGTCGGTCGAGCCCATGATCGACTGCGTCCAGACCGTGTCCAACTGCGTGCGCATCACGCAGGGCGTGCTGGCCACGTTGGCCATCCATGGCGACCGCATGAAGGCTGCCCTGACCGACGACATGCTGGCCACCGACGTCGCCGACTACCTGGTGCGCAAGGGCGTGCCCTTCCGCCAAACCCACCACATTGCCGGCGCCATTGTGCGTCGCGCCGAGGAGGCCGGCGTGTCCATCTCGGCGCTGCCCCTGAGCGACTTGCAGGCCATCTCGCCGCTGTTTGACGCCGATGTGGCCCAGGTGTTTGACTTTGAGAGGAGCGTGGAGCAGCGAAGCACCGTGGGCGGGACAAGCCGCAGCTCGGTGCTGGCCCAGATCGAGGCCATTGAGAAGCTTGTGGGGACCCAATAGATGCTGCATATGTTCCAAAACCAATCCAGGTACAAAAAGCAAATAGACACAACAAAAACACCCTGAGCCCTTTGGCTGCTGGTGGATCTCATTGCATTGCCTTGCTCCGTCGTTTGAAAACTCGGCACGTTGGCCGGTCATCCTGCGCTGGGGGGGAAAAGAAAAAGAGGAGGACCAGCACGGACAGGGCCATGCCGGCATGAAGGGGTTTTGTTTTGTCACGGTGACATCATCATCCCGGCAAGACCCTCAAACAACGGCCAGCCGATTCTCCGAAACCCCCGGGGCCTGGACCTCTGATCGCTCCAACCGTTTCGACCGGTTCGAGACTCTCCCGTCTCGCGCCAATAAATCCAGAAATCTTCACCGGGCACGGGTTGCTGAACCATTTCCGCCTTCAACATGATCTCTGGTCCACACCATCCTCGCCATCCACACCATGTCAGACACATCTTCCACGTCCCGAGACAGCCAGCCTCCTGACCCGGCGCGGATTGTCGCCGATCACCTCCCAGCCGGATACACAGCCGACTTTGACGGCCATCAGGAGAGCGCCGCCCCGGATGCTTCCTCGCCCCGACCGTTGACGCCCGGACCGTCGACACCCGCCCAGCCGGCGGCGGAGTCATCGCTGAAGCTCCAGGGCGGCGATGTTCACCGAGACCTCTTCAAGATGCAGGCGGCCGAGCGCAACAAGATGCATCGTCGCACCAACACATTCCACTCCATCCCGGAGGTAGCACGCGCGGGAGATGCGCCCTTCACCGTCGGCGACCAGCTTATCCCGGGCGGGTTCCGTCGCGCGTTCCTGCAGCAGCAGCAGCAGCAGCAGCAGCAAGGCCGCGGCGACGGCATCCTGGCCCGCCGCATCCCCATCACCCGCAACTTTGTCGAGTTTCTCGACCTCTACGGCAGCTTCGCCGGCGAAGACCTCGTCGACACGGACGAGGAAGCGGTGGCCGAAGGAGAGGAAGCGGAGCCCGGCGAGCGGCAGCCGCTCCTCCGCCACGGCCCTCTCTCGGTCCGCGCCTCCCGGCCCGCCGACGCCGGCACCCTCAAGACCTTTTTCACCCTGGTCAAGGCCTTCGTCGGCACGGGCATCATGTTCCTGCCCAAAGCCTTCAGCAACGGCGGCATCCTGTTCTCGACCGTTGCCATGATCGCCGTCTCGGCCGTCACCATGGTCGCCTTCCACCTGCTGCTTCGCCTCGAGCAGCGCTACCCGGGCGGCTACGGCGACATCGGCAAGGCGATCGCCGGCAAGCGCATGCAAACCCTCATCCTCGTGTCCATCGCCATCTCGCAGCTCGGCTTCGTCTGCGCCGGCATGGTGTTTGTGGCCGAGAACCTGCACGGCTTCCTCGACTCCGTCACGGGCGGCAACAGCCCGCTTTCGGCGGCCGAGCTGATCGCCGCCGAGGCCGCCGTCCTGGCCCCGCTGGCGTGGATCCGAAACATCTCCAAGCTCGGCCCGTTCGCCCTGCTCGCCGACGTGTTCATGGCCGTCGGCATCGGCTACCTCTACCGCTTCACCACCGCGTCGCTCGCCGCGGCCGGCCCCGCCGACACCGTCGTCCTGTTCAACCCGGCGCGGTACACCCTCATGCTCGGCTCCGCCATCTTCTCGTTCGAGGGCATCGGCCTGATCCTGCCCATCCAGGCCTCCATGGCGGAGCCCCGCCGCTTCGAGCCCCTGCTCGCGCTCGTCATGCTCCTCATCACGGCCGTCTTCACCTCGGTCGGCGCCCTGTGCTACCTGGTGTTCGGCGCGGACACGCGCATCGAGGTCATCAGCAACCTGCCTCGCGGCCGCCCCGACGACGGCGCCGGAGGAGGGCAGGGACGCGTCGCGATGGGCATCGTCGACGTCGTTCAGCTGCTCTACGCCGTCGCCATCCTCGTCGGAACGCCCGTGCAGCTCTTCCCGGCCCTCCGCATCGCCGAGGCGCGCCTTTTCGGCCCGCTCCGCTCCGGCAAGGGCAGCCCGCGCACAAAGTGGGCCAAGAACGCCTTCCGGCTCGCCGTGGTCGCCCTGTGCGCCCTCGTCTCGCTCGTGGGCGCGGGGAACCTGGACCGGTTCGTCGCGCTCATCGGGAGCGTCGCGTGCGTGCCGCTCGTGTACGTTTACCCTGCCTACCTGCATTGGAAGGGGTTAGCGCGGGGCCGGTGGGCAAGGTGCGGGGACGTGGTCATGGTGGTGGCCGGCATGGTGTGCATGGTGTTTACCACGGCGGTGACGGTGGCGGATAGTTTTATCGGAAGGGGTTAGCTCATAAACAATGACGAGGAGCAGGGCAGGTGGTTTGCCACGTACGCAGCGTGGCTCGGTGCGATGGGTGGGTTTTTTTGTTGTGTGATGGCTTGGGAGTCACGGCGTTGGGCGTTTGGCAGCATCCCGCGTACGCATGACCTTTGGCTTGGAGACGATGAGAAGGCTCGCTCGTGGGTGTCAGGGAAACGGCCCAACGGAGCAGACACAGATCGATCGACAGGCTTTGGATTCCGTCTGTCTTGGATCCCCCGCCCGTCCCGTTCCGGACCGGCGGCGTACCTAGCCGTTACTACGGTTTGGCCATCTCGGCCCTGCTCTGAGAGAAGGGAGGGATGAGAAACTTCTCACACCCTCTCATGGCGGCAGCCGGGCACGCACCAACGCCATCACTTACATACGCAGTACATAGTACTATAGTATAGTAGAAAAGTCGCCGAAGTGGAGTCCCGGGGGCGGGGAATGAAAATGCCTCCCGGCTCAGGGCCGGGCCGATCCGCTCGCCGGGTCCCATGCTACGCTGAACGCAGCCAACGCAACTCTCCCACCTCCAAAGGTGCTGACCGTTTGCTCCACTGGGGTTGATGCGTCTTCCCTCCTAGAAAGGTGACCGGAACCAGAATCCGCAGGGAGGGATTTGGTTGCGCCCTCTTCCTCTCGCCCAGCTACGATGACCACGGCGTCCGACCCCCCAGCCTGGAGCTGGCGCTGGCGGCCCATGACCCCGGCCGACCTCCCCGCCGTGCTGCTCATCGGCGACGAGATCCACCGCGACCTGCCCGAGGACGAGGCCGTCTTTCGCCAGCGCCTGCTCCTCTTTCCCGCGGGATGCTTTGCGTTGGAGATCACGGAACCTGCCGAGCACGGCGAAGGCGGCCCTCCTGCCGCCAGCAGCGACGGCGGCGACAGCAGCGCCAGGATCGGAGGATACATCATGTCGTTTCCCATCCGGCGCCATCGTCCGCCGGCGCTCAACGCCCTCTTTCCCGGCGGTGCGCTTGCTGCGGACGCGGACCAGTATTACCTGCACGATGTGGCGGTGCTGCCGCGGTTTAGGGCCCGCGGGGTCGCTTCGGCCGGCGTGCGCATGGTGCTGGGGGGCAGCGAAGGGAGGGGGGGAAGCCGGAACGGGAACGGATGTCGGGAACGAGACGGCGCTCAAAGCGGCCCGGCTGCTGCTTACGAGACGACCTCGCTGGTGTCGGTGTACGGGACATGCAAGTTTTGGGAGAGGTTTGGATTCCGAGTCATCGCCACGGCGGAGGGGGGGTTGGTCAGGGGAAACGCAACGGACGAGGAGGCGGAGGGGGAAAGCGGGGGGGAAGGATTATGGGAGGCGTTGAGGGACAAGCTGAGGGGGTACGGGGACGATGCAAAGTTCATGATCAGGCAGAATCCAGCAGAAGCCCCCGCGTGAGCGAGTCAGGTCGCTTGCCGTGCCACGGTGCGGCTGGGCCTTTGCGTCGGGGAGGGTGCTTCAGGCCGCCCGGGGGCAGTTCTGCCACCGGATGTATACATAGTATAGTAGTACGTTGCGTACCTGGACGTCGTACGTCGGTCGCGGTGGTGTTAACTATCTCACAAAAGGACAGAGACGTTGATGCCTTGGCGCCCGCGGGACTGGTCGGATGGGATGGGCTGTCTCTCGGCGACAGGTCGAGAATGGAACATGGCGCTCCCAAGCTGTCGGTAAGAAACGCTCGATCCAGTCCCTTGCAGCTGGGCTTACTATACATCGCTCGACGAGAGTAAGACGTAGTTAGTCCATTCAGCGCCAGTGAAGGTTGGCAGGACCGTGTGAAGGACCTCGTGTGTATACCTACGGGCGCAGGGCCATGAACAAGGCATTACTAAGATCCCCGATGATGGATGTTTCAGCCAGGACTATTCCAATGTCGCGACTGGTTTGTCTCTGACGGGCTCAGGCTACCTCACCCGGCTTCACCATCGTTCATCTTCACAACCGGAAGTGGTGTAACACACTCGTAGCCTCCATCTGGCCTCTCCCGTCCAAGGCATGCAGAGCCGGTTGGCTGCCCTTAATCTCGCTTCACCCAAGCCTCTGTTGTATCAGGCTCTGCCCTCGCTTTCAGGCATTGTCGTTCCGCGACCCCACGGTCTGGACGCGGATCGAACGGGTGCTAGATTAATCCGTACTACCAGCGGCGGGACGGGCTCTCACGCACCCTGGTCCCGAAGTTGGTGGTCGGGGAAGACCTCGTGGCATGTTCCTACGAGTGAACGCGAACCAGGCTTATCCAGGTTGCCCTGAGCCGGGCTTGCCGTTGGTATCCAATGGGGTGGCTGCATGCTCGCAAGATATTGCGATACCACCGTGGTAAGCCGCTCTGTTGCACACGAGTCAATGAAGCGCCGTGCCGACTTGTCGCATACAATGCGGCGGCGGCTGGGCGAGCAAAGGTCCACTTTTGCAAACGCCCGCATGTCCGTTAAGAGAAGCGCCCGCTTGTAAGAAAGTGAGCCTTTGCTTGTTCGGTCGCCAAGTACAGCAAGCCTCTGGAGAGATGGAACCAGTCGCAGAGGGCGATGTTGAACCTCCTGTGCACGCCTCTTACGATGGCTCCGCCGCGCTCTTCGTCTGACGGGTCCCTCGCAGAGCCAGATCGATTGGTTCCATCACGCAGGGTGTTGCTCTTCTATCTCGAGAGCCTTGCTCACGCACCCAACTTTGAGCTGCTTGTTCGAGGGACAACAATCCCTCAGCCGGTTGGTCGGCGACACGGTCAGCCGCTGTCAGCAGTGGCGGCGGTTTGCAGCCTTGTCAAATTAACCACCGGTCTGGCGGGGTTCAGCCCAACCGACCTAACCGCGGAGGACTTTGGTGGGCTAGCGCCCCGTGGCTTGCGGGATCTGGAGGCTTGTGTGACAGGATCTATGGGGACTCATACCCTGGTCCTGAACCCCAGCAGGCATTCTGCCTGCTCAGACCGCCATTCTGGGCATCCATCGTGTATATAAGGAGCCTCCAGGAGAGGCACATCAGATAGTTGTTTTCTTCCTTTGAACAACAGCTTCCAACCGCTCCTTTCCGCCGTATGCACTCTCACAGGTCCGGGCCATCACAGCTTGGCTTTTAACGTTCCTGAAGAAGAGGAGAACGGCGGCGACGCTTTTCCGTTCGTTGGTTTGTTAAGAGGGTGGAGAATCGCCCAGGTGACCTAGCTTGCATTACGGCGAGTCCAAGAGATCGGAGGAACGCGTGTCCGGCGGCTTGGATGTCCCTCGGACATTATCCCGCGGGTTTGCAGACGCATCCTTGGGTTTGACACATCGCTTCCCGTCTAAGTAGGTACTTGGCGAATCTCTCACCCAAGCCGCCGGTTGGCTCGGCCCGCCTTTCGTGGCAAGTCGTACGAGGTGCAGACAACATGCACTCAGCAGCGCAAAGAGTATGAATTACCCAACCGCCTACATCGAACGCGGGTGATAGGGCATCGTTACCAGAGCATGATATCAGCTGCCGCAGCTTGAACTACGAACCGAGAAATGCTCGCTGGCAACTTGGTAGGACCAGGATGCGGCATGCTGATCGAATCCTGGGAGGAGACTGGGCGGTAGGGAACCTCACAGTCGGTGATGGCCCGTAAGTAAGTGAGGCATGGCACTAGGTAAGCAGGACAATGCCATAAAATAGACGGTCACGGAGCCCGGGTGGAGCGGAGTCGCCGGACAAGAGGCGAAACTCCTGGGGTCTCCGGAGCTCTCGGAAGCCCATCATACCAACGATCCATTGCAGGGTTTGAAAACTCCTTGCTTGGGTTGCTCAAGCGCGACGCCAACGGTGAAACGGTGCCGCCGGACAGACGAAGCCTCTGTTGTCTGTCCGAGATGGCCATCGAGGGCCTCTGTTATGTTATTCAGCGGAGGAGAAAGATTTCCAGACGCCACAGCCACGCCGTTTGAGGATCGCACTAGTAGGTAGCTAGCGTCCGTTCCTTGATCCCAACAACCGAAGAGATGGTGTGAAGCTTGAGGCGGGAATGAACGAACGACAATGATCCGGCCAAGGGTCAAGATGCTGGTGGCTGCAACCACGAGCGAGGATGCAACGCCCGAAGAGACCAAAAAGACCATAAGAGAACATGGTGGGCAACCTCTGCAGATGATGTCACTACCATGCCCAAGTCAGTCGACCGGGCTTGGATCCCCCCGTTTAATGCTCCGCCATGCACGGCGCAATGTTGTGCACCGTCAACACCCTTGTCAATCTCGGCGGCGGCGGGGAAGGGGACCGTGGCATTCAACGCCCCGCTCAATCGGCCATATCGCCATAGCGTGCTGCCCGAAATATCAGCCAATCCGGAACCGTCGAGAATTCGCCGGACCACCAGTCGGGGACCACCAGGGATGTCACTGCAGATCCGGCCTGGCGGGTTGCTTAAACGAGGGTAACACCAACAGTTACCGCCAGCCAGGAAGACTGACTCTCTCGCCTCACACCGGCAGCAAGGTGTTCATGACACAGAAGGTTCGTGGCTGTTCACCACCTTATGCTGAGTTCACCCAAGCCCCTCCTCACGGGGACTCGGCCACGGCCGAACGTTGCCCGTACCCTCCACCAGGTTGTTCCCTTCGCGGGGGCCGCAACCTTACGCACCCCGTAAGACAGGCACTGTGTCATGGTGAAAAAAGGCATGCCGAAGTAGAGTCCCTTGCGATGTAGCGGACAGATGTCGAGGCGCCTGGCGGACAGCGGCGACCTGCTGCCTACGTAAACCGCTTAGTGGTACCTAGAGGACAGTATCAGGTCCAAATGGCATACACGGGGTTCCATGTATAAGTATACCACGACGTCTTGCCTCGCGGCGCGACCAACCTCCTTTGGCACACATCCCTTCACCTCCGACCCCATCTGAGCGTTACCGCCATGCGTCTTTCCCAGACACGCCTCTTGGTGGCTGCCCTTGGCCTAGGCAGCCTCGATGTCGCCGCCGCCGGATGTTGGAACGACGGGTTGGAAGCATGCCTGCAAGACGCGAGGATTCCCTTCAAGGTGAAGTGCGACTCGGACTGGGGCAGCTATAACAAGTCGGCAAACACGCGTCTACCCTTCCAGCCAGCTGCCGTTGCCATCCCGACCTCTCCGCTGCAGGTATCGCGGGCCGTCCGCTGCGCGGGCAAGCACCGTGTCAAGGTTCAGGCCAAGTCTGGCGGCAGTACGTGTTTTCCTTTCTCATCCATGAGGATAGACAGCAGCGCCTAACGTTCATGCAGACTCGTACGGCGCCTTCAGCCTCGGCGGGCTCGATGGCCAGCTGACAATCGACCTCGCCCACTTCAACCAGACGGTGCTGGCCGGCGATGGCGTCACGGCCATCGTGGGCGGTGGCGTGCTCCTGGGGCACATGGCTACCGATCTTTTCAACCAGAACAAGCGCGCCGTCTCCCACGGCGTCTGCCCGCCCGTCGGCATCGGCGGCCACTCGACCCACGGCGGTTGGGGGTACACCTCGCGTGCCTGGGGCCTGACCCTCGACCACATCCTTGAGCTCGAGGTCGTGCTCGCCAACGGCACCATCGTGAAGGCGTCTCCCAAGGTGAACCCTGACGTCTTCTGGGTACGCCTCCTCTCTCCCGTCCTCCCTTGTGTATCCCCTTCCAAACGGCCCCGCTAACCCCTCTCAGGCCATGCGCGGCGCTGCCGACAGCATTGGCATCGCTGTCAGCTTCAAGCTCCGCACCCAGCCCGCCCCTGAAGAAGTCATCAATTTCAGATACGAATGGACCTCCATTTACGAGAGCGTTGACGCCGCCGTGGACCTCTTTTCCAAGCTTCAAAGCTACATCAGCAACCCCGCCCGCGTCGACCGTCGCCTCTCCTTCTCCCTCCAGACCATCGCCAACCCCTCTCCCAACTCCACGGATCTCATCAAGGTCTTGCGCCTCGAGGGCACATTCCTCGGCTCCTTTGCCGACTACAACACCACCATCGAGCCTTTCATGCTCGCGGACCTCCCGGAGCCCCTCACGCGCGATACCGAGTCCAACAACTATCTTGACTCTCTCAAGCCCATCAGCCCGACGGGCAATCTCAACACGGCCCCCATGTACCTCGACTTCTTCGCCAACAGCGTGACCGTCGACTCCCCCGGCATGAGCGAGGCCGCCATCAGGAGCTACTTTGACTACATGATCAACGGCCCGAAGCCGTCGGCGGCGTACCTGTCGAGCATGGAGCTCTGGGGCGGCGCCGACAGCCAGATCAACCGGCCCGACATCAGGGGCATCGACTTTGCGGCGTACCCGCACCGCAACGTCTTCTGGACGGCGCACAACATGGTCCGGGTCGGGCCGGGGCAGCCGTTCCCCGAAGAGGCCATCACCTGGCTGCAGGGCCTGCGCCAGGCCATCATCGAGTCGACGACGGTGCACACGGCGGCGTACCCGAACCTGCTCGATACTACGCTGTCGAGGGACGAGGCTCACGAGGTGTACTTTGGGCCGCAGGTGCTGCCGAGGCTGAAGAGCATCAAGAAGAAGGTTGATCCGTGGGATCTGTATTGGAACCCGCACTCTCTTTAAGATGGGCGTGGTCTAGATGGCGCATTGATTAGGCGATTGATCTTGTAATAATGAATTTCCTTCAAATGTTGGTTAATTATTACAGTACCTACCGAGTAGAGAACTGCTCATGGAGTTATATTCCTTGAACAAGCAAGCCTGTGAAATTTTGCAGATAATAGAGCGGGCACCGCTGGAGCAAGTTCATGGTTCATCAAGAGATCAGACGTCTCATCCCGAACAAGAAGTCCCTGGCTGGGTGTCCAACTATCTGACACTCGTTTATAACCCGCCCTGAATGGCCCGGGCTGCTTTGGAACGTCCACACTAGGAAGCTCTCCATCACGATGTCCAAGACCGGTCTTTAGGATGCTTAGGAAGAGAAATTGCCGAAGTGATTACACAGAGAGCCTACGAAGCTTACGACAAAGTATTTGGCAGCTTGGACACTCACACCGGTATTCCCTTGATGATTGGCTCATTATTGATTAAGCACTTCAGTATCTCTCTCACCATCACCCGTCCAGAGTGCCTTACATCTGAGCCAGACTTTGATTTCCTCCCGTCTACTACCCTGTATCCTTCCCTGCACTTTTCAAGACATGGAGAATATGCCATCGACTGCGGTGATTCTGATTGGTTAAGATGTAGAATACCGTTGGGACGGGATGATTCTTCCCGTTCATGAGAGTATACACCGTTGGTTGGACAAGGGGAGTGAATGAATGATCGGGGACGTTCTGTTAGCCAAATGTTCTTGCCATTTGGGAGTCGCCTTGGCGACGCCAAACAGCAGTAGTATATTTATAGGATAGTTGAGGAACGGCTTGTTCGTTTCCTTCTTCTTAGATTATTCAGAAGATTGACATTGCACATTTGACGACACCCATCATATTTGGGGCTACCACGTTCTCTTGGCCGCGTGTAATTACGCGGGAAGTGCGTCTCACCACGTGTGAGCTGATCTAAGAGGGGATACCCCCTCGACAGGCTCAACTCCGAGGTGGTCAAGAACACGGGACAGAGCGTGAAATGGAGGAAATGATATGAACGTCGACTTGAATAGAATTATGAAACAGACAAGAAGGCTCTAAACAAGCTATGAAAAGCTATGAAACCAAGGAAAGATGCAACCATAACCATCACCCCCTCTGCGCGCAGTTCCCGGGAACCTCTTCAGCTCTTTCTCCCCTCTCTCTCTCTCTCCGACGTCATCGCACTGATGATGCCCTCCTTACTCGGTCGCGCCGTTGAAGGCAACGCCGTTGAAAGTGTCGGGACTGAGGCCAGACAGAACACCGGTGGTGCTCGTGTTGCGGATGATGTCCGAGATCTCAGCCGGGGTCTTGGGGCCCTGCAGACCAAGGATGTAGGCAGCAAGGCCGGCGACGTGGGGGCTGGCCATGGAGGTGCCGTCGATGGCGTTCTGTTGGCGGGGTGTTAGCTTCGACATATCCTAATGCCAAGAAAAAAAATAAGAATTCTGGAAGACTGACAGTCTCATCCACTCCGCCAATCCAAGCGCTGGCAACGTTCACGCCGGGAGCAAAGACGTCGACGGTAGCACCATAGTTGGAGAAGTACGCGACGGTGTCGGTGAAGTCGCTGGCGCCGACGGTGATGGCGGTCGGCTCGCTGGCGGGCGAGTACCAGTAGGCGTCATCGCCCGAGTTGCCGGCGGCAACCACGAACACAACGCCGCTGTTGACGGCGGCGGCGACGGCCGAGTTGACGGCATCGTTCCTGTAGCCGCCGAGGGACAAGTTGGCGACGGCGCCCTTCTGGCCTGTGTTGGGGTTAGCGATGATCTGAACGCCGTCTCATAGCCACAGGGGAACGGAGAATCCCGAGGGGCCGCAAGGGGAGGGGGGGAATATGGCAACGTACACTCGCCCGCGGCAGTGCGGTTAGCGGCATCAGACGCCACAAAGTCAATGCCAGCGATGACGCTGGACCAGGTGCCGGAGCCCCATTTGTCGAGCACCTTGACGCCGAACAGGCGGGTCTTCTTGGCCACGCCGAAAGTGACGCCGCCGACGGTGCCGGCGACGTGGGTGCCGTGGCCGTTGCCGTCCGTGTCGTCGGTGTCGATGGTGTTCACCAGCCACTCGGCGCGGCCCTCGAATTCCTGGAGCGCGCGCGCGTCAGCATCCTTCCAGATAGGCTCGGCTCGGCGGGAACAAAGAGAGCGGTAGGGGTGACACGACGATTGGAGATCGAGGGTCGGCCCGGGTACCTGGATAGGGGTAGGAAACTCACGTTGTGCTCCACATAGATGCCCGTGTCGACAATGTACGAGCACGTGTCCTCGCCGGCGCTCTCATCGTACACGTACGTCGTAGCAAGGTTCTGGCGGTGCGAGATGCGTCCGAGGCCCCAGGGAACGTTCTCCTGGGTCACGAGGGAGTAGGCGCGCACGACGGCGTCCTGCTCGACGTACTCGACCTGCGAGGGACGGGTCAACATCAACGATCCTTGTTTTGCGGGTCTGGGGAGCCTCAAACTCACCTCGGGCAGCTTCCGGATCTCCTCGAGGGTCTGACGGTTCAGCTTGGCCGCAAAGCCCTTGAAGCGGGTGTTGCGGTACGAGTGCTTGACATTGCCGTTCTTGACGTGGCGCAGGGCATTCTGCAGCGCACGATCCGAGGCGCCGTCCTTGAGCTTGATGATGAACTGGTCTTGGACCAGCTGCGCGCCGGGCTGCTGGATGAGCGGGGCCGCGAGAGCGAAGGGGAGGAGGGCGGCCAAGGTGATGAGTTGCATCATGAAGGGGGTGTGGTTTGTCTCTGACAAGAATAAGACACTGGTGCTGAGGATGGTATGGAACTGTTGGCTCTCTGAAGACTGCTGCTGCTGCTGCTGCTGCTGTGTGTGTGATGTTTCTCGACATCTTGGACGGGAGGATGGTCCTATTTATCTTCTTTTCACGTCGCCGGTCTCTCATAGCAAAAGCCATTACCTTCCCTATGGGGACGCCGTATCCCACATGCGAGAATCTCTCGGTGATACCATCCTTCGACCACGCAGCGGGAGGGTCATGCTCACGCCGACAAGATACGGGTTCCCCCCCACCCCACCCTTGCGATCCCTCCATGACAGGGCACCACACCTGCGACATGAGCGGTCGGCAGGATCTGGGTGTGTGCGTGCGTGGGTGTATGTTTGTGTGTGTGTGTGTGTGTGTGTGTGTGTGTGTGTAGGGATGTCCGGACATAACCGCGTTCAGCCCAGCTTGTGCTGTGTAAGTAGAGGCCGCGCAACCCTTGGCTCGCCACTTGCCAAGAGGCCCAGGTCGAGCGACCCTTGATTCTTTTCCAGCCGCCAAGAGGCCCAGCCACTGCCCGCCAGGCTCTGCGCCAGCCCAAAAGTCCCCCACGAAACCCCGCCAGTCCTGGCTTGCAGGTGCCTGAAATTGTCAAACAGTGGACTAATAATAGGCAGTGCCTACAGGGGGTTGAGGCTCTTGTAGCACTACCGACTCCACACTGCGTAGGTAGGTAGTTTCACCTCTAGACACTGCAATGGGTTTGCAGGGTTGACGACTGGAATTGGAATTGTCAGGGTTGGAGGTGGGTTCGCCAGCGCCAGGGCTCCAATTATTACACAAGGTAATATTAGTTCATTACCTTGCTCAATGTGCCTTGTCTACGATCCAAAACTTCCACACGAGCACCCTAGGCGCTTCGTCCTGAATTCGACTTGTTTGCAGACGCCGTGGCGCAGCCACCGTTGTGAGCGAGCCGTTGCTGTTCAGATCCGCGGGCTTACTGCTTGAGGGCTTGGATCCAGAGTCGGGCGTTGTGACGTGCTACGAGCGAGCCGTGATGTGGCCCGCGGGTGCTTCCCGTGCGTCCCGCGCGCGGCGTGGGAATGCTTGTCGTGTCCATCATACCGAGGACATGTCGGGACGGCAGGTCAGAATGGCGCAGCGGCCGCACCACCTCGTGACGATAATGGCTCCGAGTTGACCGGAACAACGCAGAGAGACCAGGGTTAAGGTCGCATGCACAAGTCCCGATGGCATGCGCGTCGATTGATCGCTTCGCCTGCGCGGGAGGCCATCCTCAACTTGCCTTGACACAAACGGTGTTGCGCTCGGGGATTATTCGAAGTGCGGATGGCACTGCATGCGCCCGCGGTCGGCACGGCATGTGCTTTGTGCTTGTCATTCGGGATCGTGCCGCAGCAATTCGTATTGGAGGGCGACAAGGTGGAATCGGCGCAGAAGCGAACGCTGTGCCGTCGAGGGCCGGTACTGTAAGCTCAGATTGGCTATGCGAGCGTCATGCCGGCGTGGAAGCCATGCTACGCTGCTACCCGGTTTTCCACAATCCAACGGCCGGCCACCACGGTTAGTTGGGGGCGAAGGATGGGGGGTTTGTTACACGGACAGGAACAGAAAGTGGTATGTGCGTGGGCTGTGTCAAATGCCGGCCTTGCTGACCGAAGGCAAAAGAAGGGGGGGGTGAAGGGGGTCTGGGATAGGTATGGAGGGGCATTCGGTGCTATCACACCGACATTGATATTGCGTAGGCACTCATGGCAAGCTTCGGGGTTTTCCGGCTAGTGACCAAGTGAGAGCTTGACAGCATCTCCAGGTGTGTGTACAGGTATGCCAAGCAGCTCCGAGGAGGTGTCTTGCTCACCTTCCTAGCTGGGCATTCGGTCATGTAAGTCGAAATGTCATGGACGATGGCGTAGGCTTCACGCTGACGCACGTTTGGATTCTGATCTGTCGATGGCTTCAAGGACAAAGTCGAAATCAACAGCATATGTGAAGCTTCTTAACGATGTTATAGGAGGGTTCATAATAGGGACCCGTCTTGACTTTTCACTGTCAAATCTACGATCCGTTGTGCTGGGTTCGCTTGCTATTCAGCCTGAAAGAAGCCCGGTAGTTGATGTTTTCACCCGCTGTCGGGCCCTCGCCTCGCAGTCTCGGCTGCCTAAACGAGCCGATCAGTTAATATGAAGCTGCATCCCCTAGGGCTCCATGTGGTAATCATGCCCACGGCGTGCTGGAGGGATGGCAATTTGAATCGCGAATCAGGCGTGCATCTCCCACGCTCCTGATGAGGTCTTCTGAACCGTGCGATGAAACGTCGAAATCAGCGTCATAGCATGGCGTGCGATGGGTATGCATTATCTCTGCGTCTGACTGTGTTTTTGACGAGGCGCAGAGAACAAGGAGCAGAACATGCACAAGTTCTCGGTCGCCGTGGTTGATTAATTTCCGCCGTCAGTGTCCCCCACGTCCGTGATGGTTCCCAGAATCAGATGCCCACTAAGCCTCATAGAGATACGTCATGGCGTCATGGCATCAGGTCAGTATTGGGCGAGGATTGAGACATTGGATATGGCTCAAGGAACGTTGCATCACGATGCGATGGCGGATGTCGTCGGTCGGTCAGGATGCGGCCCAGCTCGGTCATCATCACAACACTCGTTCCAAGGCAGAATCGAACCCAATTTTTTCATCCTCAGACCGCCTGGCGTCTCAATGGTCTGGTCATGTTGCGCGAACCGCTCCAGACTTTGCGCGAGGTCCGATGCCTGTCGGGCCCGGTCCCGTTCCTACTGGCGTACCGGCGATTGCCCAAGTGCGGCAGCAAGTCGAATAGGAATCCAACCGCCTGGGTGCTGTGCCTTTCCCAGTTCTTCACCGATGCGTACCCTCCAAGTTGTCTGGTCGTTGTCATCGGTCGTGAAGGTCGTATTATAGAGTTCGGAACTCGGATCCAGTAGTTGATGTCGCAATGAGAGCTTCGCGATGTCAAGGACGAAAGGTAACGGAGAGAAGTCAGGCCGAACTCGTATGTCCCTTGACTTCTGCTCATACGAGCGTTTTGCTCCAGATGGCCAAGAGAGCCATCTCAGCATGACCTGCGATATCTACTTGTCATTCTCCATTGTCGGCACGGTTCTAAGAAAACGCTAAAGTCCTACTCGTTAGATCATCATGTTTGTTGTTGAGGAGAGACGGTCGTGAGATGATCGATGTGCGGCTCTCAACAGGCTGTCCACATGCTGCCTCACGATTCTATTTACGAGAGCCGCGGAAGCCTATTTACGACGCATCTATTATTCAAGCTTTTCAATGGAGCCCATCTCAGTCTCTCAGCTACATGGATGCTAGCCATGGTCTCTCGTTGTCATCACAAACCATCGCCGCCGGCCATTGTCAGTCGCGCCGATTCACCACATCAAGTGGCCTGACGTTAACCAAATGACGGAACTTGCCTTTGGGCATCCACACCTTGTCGAAAGCCACAGCAAACCATGCCTCCTTATCACATGTGGCTGGAAGTGTGTGACAACCCACCTCCCTCCCCCCCGAGGCACATCCAATCACAACTGCTGTGCCAGCAAGACAGAATTGGTGGAACGTTTCGGACTGCGCGATGCCCTCCTCCCCCTCTCTACGGACCATCGTTTGGGCGGGGTGGTCCGCCTCGGGCAGAACAGGAACGCAGGTCAGATCACGCGGAGCGCATGCCAGACAGGCAGCCGCCACATGGGGCATCTGGGATGCCACAGCTACGGATCGATCGATCTGACAGACACTAAGGTGTCTTGAACATTATTAGATGAAGTTTGGTTGAACTGACCGTGTTACCAATATGACACAACCCATTCCGGCGGGACCCGATGTCTCGTTCGCTTTCCGCATACCCCCTAGGGTGACCGCTTCGTTCTTCTTCGAGGCCCTCTCGGGGCTCTGTCAATCCCTTTCGGGGCTCCCCCCACCGTCTTCCCATGGTAAGCGACTGCAGAAGCTCCAAGGGGGTGGTGTCCACGGCAACGTTTCCGCAGCCGCAGGTGCGGGGAGTGTGACAATCGGAGCCACGCTCGTGCGCATTCGGCCAGCTGCGGGTTGTTTCTCTGCGCAGAGACGGTCCAAAAGAGGAAGATTTCAGCTATTTTTGCCTTATTTCTACATAGAGTCAGCACCGCGTATACTTAGAAGACCGACCCATGGGAGGCTGAAAGCCAAGCAATGTCTCAAACTGAGCGTTTCTCCTGGGCAGTGATCTGCATCTGCGGGCTCCCACGGCTCTGGTACAAGCGGCCGATCGCCTCTTGGCATTATCAAAAGCGATCGAGGGTTTGAGGCCACGCGATGTGTGTTTCATCTTCAGTTCGCCACTACCTTGGTATGTGCAGTTCAAATCTTCGGCGTGACCCGATGTTCTTGTCGCCTGATACTCCAAGCGGGGCAAGGATGGGACATCTTAGAAATCGCTCTCATCCACGGCTTCACATGATCAATGCGGCTCTACATGTGCGGCTCGATATACGAAAGAGCTTGGATCCGCGCACGCACCTGTCGCGGCTTTCGTTTGGTATTGAAAACCATCCTCCGAGCGGCCGGACTCCATCCACGGCCGCTTGGAGCTTTATTACAGAGAGCCGTCCAGAAGGCATCGTGTCCGGCTCAGGAAAGACGATTGTCCGAAAGTACGGTACTCTTGATGATGCAAGTTCTCAAGTGAGATGTAATAGATAGATACCATGGTTTACCTGAGTGTAGTTCGCCACGCGACATGGATCCCAACATTGGAACGGGTAATTAATCGCCATCGGGTATTGTACCCTCGGGCCGTGCCGATGTCGACGTACTACTGGCATGCGAGTGTTACTTCATTTAATTAATCGTGATATTTATCCCCACCACCTCTCTGCTCATGATCCGATACGAAGAATTTCCCTCCGATCTTAGTTACGAAGTCAGCAATCCGACATCAAGTAGTGCCAACATTGGTCAGAGGAGCACCAGGCTGGCACGGATGGCCCTTTGTGTTCTTCGTTCGTGTACTTCGTAATATGACTTTGCCTCATCAATCATGAAGCTTCAGGAAGTAGTCGAGTTGAGGAGATCGTTGCAGCAACGAGCATGAGAGGTTATCAAGACCTTGACGAGCTAGAGTCATACGAAAATCTGCCTCCCATTCAGCGATGTGGACAAGATCGAGGAAGTTGATGCTGTGGAATGACAAGATGCATCTTCCCGGTATTATTGTAGTGCAGCACGGTGAAGCCAGTCCCTTCAGTCGGTCTTCCTGGTAGAGCTTGGCACCAAAACCTGAGAAAGTGTCTAATACGGGTATCCGTGATGTGGGAGGATAGTCAACGATGCAGATTGCTAAAAAAAGAAAAAAGAAAAAAAAAGAAAAAAGAAAAGGCTGGCATCAGGGATTTGTCTGTCCTGGTACGTCAATCTTTGGGTATCGTATACCAAGCTCTCCTGGTTGCCCAAGAGATAGGTTTCATTGACATGGAGCTTGTTCAGTCTCGTTGCTATTCATATGACAACGCTAAGTGCGTCTCGTTGTGCTACAGGCAGGAAATTTACTACACATTTTCTAATCAAGCTAGTATAGTAACAACAACGCGAAGGCACAAGGTTAACTGCCATGCCCTGAGCTCACCCGGTTTTCCACAATCCATCTGGATTTCTGGTCAGCCGTTTCAACCGCCGTTCCGTCCATACGCAGGCCGCTGGCTCGTCTCCCGCACCACTGGGTAATTACCGCCCACGCAAAACAGCAAATTGCCTAGACTATTCAGAACAAATTCCTCCTGAAAGCTTGAACAAGATTCATATAAGAGGTTGGGGAAGTCATTTTTCCTAGCCTCCACCAAGAACTAGTATACTTTACACCGAGGAAGACAAGCTTAGAACGGCAGAAGTGTTGAGGTTAACGCCAGTCAACCTCAAGAACAGACTACTCCTTTTTTTTCCCCATCAATCCACAACTAGAATTACCTGTCCAGCACAAAAAGACCAAGCTGGCGCCACTGTCGGCACCCACTCGCTTTTGCACACGGAACCCAAGACGACAAAAGACGTGAAGACGATCTGATTCGCATTTATGGCTTACCCATATTCTAGCACCGGGAGCCAAGAGGAATCCAACTTGTAGAATTCGAGCACGTAACTATTAAACGAGGCATATCCATAACATGTACCCAGTAGTCCTTCATTTCATTCCCACAAGACTTCCCATATCCCTAGTTGTCCGATGTGTCATAGGCTATAACCCCCCGTTCCCTCTATCCAAATATATACGCTGAAATGAACAAGCCCATCAAAAAGAGAGAAAAAAAGAAACACTGGCCACGACAACAAAACAGCAACCAAGCAGGCTCCAGCCAGGGGCATGAGACGTCAGGATGTTATTATCATGAGCTCCCATTTCCGACCGACTCGTCTATAACCCCCCCGCCCCCTCCCGAGCCTCACTCAACACGCATCCACCGACAGCGCCGAGGACAAAGACTGCCATCGACTTACTGCAGCTCATGCAGCTGACCGTGGCCCTTGGTGGTCGGCATCTCCACGGGCGCGTTATGGTACTGCCCCGGCTGCTGGTGCTGCGGAGCCGCGGTAAGGCCCGGGTTATACGGGGGGTACTGGCCGCCGACGGGGGCGAGGGCGGGGGCGGGCTCGGCGCGACGACGCCGATGCCCAGCGGGCCGGACGACGGCGGCGGCACCGGCGAAGGATACCCCGGCGGCGGGCTGTTCGTCGGCGAGACGGGCGCGTACGCCGTGCTGCCGTCCGGCTTGAGGATGCTCTGGCGCGGGTCGTAGAAGCCGGGGTACGGGCCCATGTCGGGGCCGCCGCCGAAGCCGCCCTGGGGGTTTTGGGGAGGGTAGGGCACCTGCGCCGGCTGCGGCGGGTAAGGGTTGTGAGGCGGCTGCGGAGGTTGCGAGGGAGGGATGGCGGCGGCCATGGCGGGCGGCGGCGGGCCGGGCGGGCCTGCGGGCATGACGTTTTGGTCGCTCTTCTTCTTGCGGACGATGAAGAAGATGGCGAGAGCGAGGAGGGCAATGGCGGCTGGGTAGAGAGCTAGTCAGCTTGGTGGCTCTTGCGATGAGATCAGATGGAACGGAGGCAGAACTCACCGATGCCGCCGACGACGCCGCCGACGATGGCACCGACGGGAGCCGGGGACGAGTCGTCACCGCCATTCCTCGGTTCGTCGACACTGCTTGGGGAGGTGGGGTTGGGATCCGGCGTGGTCGTGGTGTCGGTCGCGTCACCGGCTGGTGTGGTCGGGAATGGTGCCGTGGGACGGGTGATTCCGAACGTTGTCGTTTCGTCTTCGTCTTCGTCTTCGTCTTTGGTGGAAGTGCGACTGCGCTGACGGGTGGTCGGACGGAAGTAGATGGTATAGGTGGCCGAGACGCTGTCGCAGCTCTGAATCGTGTAGCCGACCAGAGAGCCAGTCGTATCGCCATAGGACAGGATAGCGCAGTGAGGATAATCCGGGTCGGAGCTAAGGGAGGAGAGGGTCCGACCGTTAGTGCCAGATCCTTTGCGTGTCTGCCGAAGGGACCAAAGCTTTGACGTACCAGTACCGCGTTCTATCCCTGTCCATTGTCCTCGTAAGAGCGGACGAGGTGTAAGGCACGCAGGCGGTAATGAGGCGGCAGTTGGTGCTCAAGCAGCAACCCACAGCGCTGGCAACGGTGTTGTAGAGGCACTGAGCCTCGCTGTGGGCGCATTCGAGCGAGGAGGCCGGGTCGCCATTGACATAACCTAGGCCATGGGGGTTAGGACTGATGGTCCCTAGATGGGAAAAGAGGCCCAGCTTGTAACCTACCGCAGGTATTCGTGTCACGCTTGAGCAGTTTCCGAGCAACCGGGGCGGCAGTTAGGATGCGCGGAGCGAGGCGGGCGGCAACCTTTGCATCCTTGATATCTGGCGCGGGAGTGCGCACAGGGGCAGCCGGATTCACATGTTCCAGGGCAATGGCCTGGGCGGAGGCGAGGCCCACGGGCAGGCTGGCGGCGAGCCAGCGGACGCTTCGCATGACGGCGGAGGGGTCTGGGGATCGGGGTTGCTTGGTGGTTTCGACTCGACCCAACCCTCGACGCTCTTGTATCTTGACTCTGGCCTCACCTGATTGACAACAAGGCCAAACACGGTTGGGGGGAGACGGAGGAGATGCAGTGGAAAGGGAGAAAGGGTCTCAGAGGAACACGACAAAACCAGGACGGGGCGTGTCATCTCCTCTTGTACGGTTTCCCGCATACTGGATTGCAACCATGTTGACCTCCCTAGCCAGCAACAATCCAATCGCGTTGAAAGGTCTCCCGACCCTAGTCAGTCCATGCAGGCATCCCCCATGCTCCCAAGTCCCCCCCCCCCCAACCACTCCCTTCCAGTTGACGCTGGTTCACGTTATTTTCTGCCCCGCAAGTACGGGCAGGCTGTTTGTTTGCACTCCCGCGTTGCGTCCTGCTGCGCTGCGAAGCAGGACAGAAAAGGGTGCCGCAGCGCCACACAAGCACCATGCCGCGATCCACTTTTTGTGCCAGCCATGATTGGCGCCAAGCCCGCGTGGGCCGTAGAATTGGAGCCACAGTCACCGCGCTAATGAAAGTTGGGCTCAGCCGCAGTTGGCCTGCAGTTGCCCGCTGATCCCACGGCCCAGAATAGGAAGGGTATCCTGGCTAACGTTACCGTACCCAACCTCTTGTCAAGGAAACGAGGTATCGCTCCCGACGTGACGGGTCTCCTCCCCGTCATGTTGTTCATGGATACGCAGTACATCATCCATAAAGTAGGGTGGGTAAAAGTGTCTTGAGACTGGTTTGTCGATTTCCCGTACTGCATATAACTACGCGCTACCAAGGAGTGCCCAATTTGTTGCTGGTCCTCCTGCTGACTGCGGGTTTGCTTGGGTGTTTTCTCCTCCCGCGTTCGACCGTGCAAGGTACCTAGGCAGCAACTTAATCACTCACCACACAACATGGCCTGCGTGTTCAGCCTCGTCCCTATGCGTGCAACCCACCCTGTCCCTCCGAGAATGGAGCCTTACCGAGCCCGCAGATGGGGCTGGAAGAAGAGCCAGGATTTCACGGACGAATCTGGCAACAGGCTTGCAACCTTCTGGATGACGGTCGGAGCATGGTTAAGCCGTTGTCACCGACACATGGACGGGCCATGGACGGGCTCTGTGCTGCGCGATTCGCCCTGTTGCTTTTGGCCTCGGTCTACCATCTCGTCGCCCGTTGGACGCGGGCTTGCACCTGTCTCGGACAGAATTCATTCACGTTGAGCTGTCTACTCCGCAGCCGCATCGGGGGGCTCACCGATGCATGGCCGCAATTTTGCCTGTCCACTGCGCCGCACGGGATCCTGTGGCGCAGCGAGCAAGCTATGGTGGAAAAGTCGACCACGCGACCGTACCCCCGCCGTTGAAATCCGCAGGCCGTCAGGTAAAAAGCGGACCATTCGGCACGAGTTCCCCAGCGGTGAGAATGATCCAAGGTGTCGGTGCTTCGCAGAGCCAGCGCTCCGGCAAACACGCATGCCCTGTTTTCCAGGCATCAGCCCTGCGGAGATCCGTCTCATGCCAAGCATGGAGCAGGCTAAACCTAGTCGAGGATCAGAGGGCTGAGCAGGGATTGACCCGGCGATCCAAGTCGAGGCTAAACGTCGGTTCTTGGTGTGCTGCGTAGTACTGTGGTATACATAGTTGCCCGGGTATACGCAGTATTGGTTAACTACTAGTACTTTCCTGCGGTCAAGCCTCTGGTTTGTTGGCAAAGCTGAATCAATGTTTTGGGACATGACAATGTAAAAAAACAAAAAGAAAAGGAGAAAAAAAAGAAAAAAGATTGGAAGATGATGAATAACAGGAACAGGACGCACACAGGAACTAGGAGAACGATGAGAATATATCCAGCGGGATGCCCTTGACTTCCTCATCACTTTCTTTGACTCTTTCAACGAGGACCAACAAGGTTTCAAGGTGTCCCAATCCTACACCAACAATCAAATGGGGAGGAGCAGAGCGTGCCGACTTGAAGTCTGAAACTTGGTTTTGCTGCGTTGTGGTTTTTGGCAGTCTCAAGAATCGCCAGTGGCACCCCCCAAGGTACCTTGATGTGCTGCTAGTTCGGTTGTTATCCGGCAGCATAATTTTGAACATGTTTATCCAGCACGCAGGTCATTTTCCCCTCGTTGCTGGCCTTGATCGTCCTCCTCCCGAACAAGAAACCAAAACCAACATGGAACCCAGAAACAACGCCGAACATGACATTTCCTCTCCCTCTCCCTCGCGCGCTAATAATATATTCTTCTTTTCACCGTTTCATCTTTCGGTTTTTCAGCTATTCCCCATGGATGGTCCATGTAGGGGCGTGGCACAGTTGCATCCGTCGTTACATCCATTACCTACCTACCTATAAACACAGAGCTGCATGTGCCGACGTCGCACGCTTTTTGGGGGGAGGATTACCCCGGCTGGATGTATCGTTCGTTTCCTGAGGGCTTTGGGCAATCGGTTATGCTCATCATCGCTCTTGTTCCTTTTTCTCCGTCAAGTTTGGATCGAGAGAAGGCCTCATTCGATGAGGGCAACGTCTTCCTGATCATTCTATGCCGCTTCGGCGCTTGACGGAAAATTTACACCTTCAACGTCACAGGAAGATCACGACGATTGCATCTTACGTTGCCGCTCACGGAACCTCTCCTCCACAGGACCTCGCACAAGACAGAAAAGCATTCACTCTCATCCACATCGAAGCCCCGTCGGAGGTCTCACCAAAGCGTCGAACTTGAGGCAAGCGACTATGGAAAGGAGGATCTTTCGGCTGTTTCTACAGCCTGGAATGCCTCGGTCCGTAGGCTCTGGAAGATAGCTTACGAGCAAGTCAAGCGCGACGAACCAGAGCTGGTCCTGCGCTACGAAACCGACCTCCAGCAGACATACAACGTACGAGCTTATTTTCGAACGGGAGAGGTGAATGTATACCACTCTTGAGCGAAAGATTGAACAGGTTGAGAACGACAGATGGAGGTTGAAGTTTTTTGGAACTGAGTATTTAGGCTGTGACGTGGCGGCGTCTGTGCCGGGTGCAATTAGCATGGCGAAGCACTATCTCGACGGGGCTCTAATATCCTGTAATTTATAAATAGCCCTGGCTTGGTCAGGAGTCAGCTTATTCTCAGGGGAGTGAGCAAGTGACAAGGCGATTCTATCCTAGTGCTCTTCTTAACATATTCGGCAGTTGCTTTTGAGCCCATCCGAGAAAGTCGATTCTTTGCAGGCTTGTATCTCGTACATTGCAACACTGCTTACAAAAAGTCATATGTGGGAGGATCTCTACCAACGACGCTACGAGGTTGATGCCGGTGTTCAAGTCATAACTGCTCTAATCCGCCCTCGGAGATCTCTACCGTTCCATTCCCAAGTACCAGGCTGCTAAAAAGACACATGCGGAGAGTCTGAAGAGCTGGGAGACCCTTAGATCATGGATCAAGGGGCTGCGAAAAGCTGTACCTGTTGCCATGAAGGAGGATTGGCGTAGAGACCTATTCAAACGGCTCTGTAATGACGTGAGCCCGAGCGAGATTTACAACCTCACACGGGAGAATCATCAAGAAGGGACTGGCCCGCGGCTGGTGGAAAGTGAAGTTCTCAAGGCAAGGCAGACCTCGCCCAAGCCATTGCCGTGGCTGCATGGGAAAGGTATATTAATACATGAGGCCCCTCGACCACATCTGATCGATGCCAACTGGGAGGGATCCGCAGCTGGTTCTGGCAACACGATCCCGAGCTCTACAGCCATCAACATCTTCGAGACAAATACGACGAGTTTTCCCGTACAGCGTTCGCACACGTTTACTTCACTTTCGCTGACTCGCAAAAGCAAAATGTGTTGAGCTGTATATCGTCATTGGTGTCTCACCTCCCGTCGGCCGGTCACGCCGCGGCCGATTGAAGAGATGGCAAAGTGCAAGGACAGAGGTGAACGGCCGGACCTCAAGAGCTTGGTGGTAGCGCTTGAGGCTGCAGCGAGAGTATTCATAATGGCGAATGTCATCCTCGATGACTTCGACCAATGCCCTACGATGGACGGCCAAGGCAAACGACTTCTTGACAGCCTTTGGCGCATCGTAGCCAGCCTTCCTGGTTTTACCCACTGGATCCTCACGAGCCGGAAAGAATCAGATATCGAAGCAGCCTCGCAGCCTTTGCTTATGCTACCGGCTCGACAAGATATACATCTCTCGGTCAACCGGGACCAGACTGATTGTGATATTGGGGATCACATTGAGGCTGCCCTAGACTCTGAAGAGTTGAATGGCTGGCCGGAGATATCAAGTTTGAAGTTCGAGAACGGCTGGCTGGAAAGGCCGATGAAATGTATGTGTCAGTTTGACCCCCCCGGCAAACTGTCTTCCGTCGCCAGCGTTCAAGACGCTGCCAGGCGCTGGGGCTTCTGAGAACAAGACGCTCGTTGCTACGTTGCTTTTGTCTCACCCAGCCACATGGTTGACGTATGTTTGCAGAGGGGTAGGAGAGCCAGCATCCTCCTGAGGACGAGTCATGGCCAGAATTACATTGGTCCACTCATAGCTCTGACTGGCTGACTCCTATCGGATCGATGCACGTTGCGCCATGGCCCGCAGAACTTTCGGGAGTGCTGAGACGTGGATTGACGCCAAGTAGTCCTACAATGTGTGCCCAGGAGGGCTTGGATGCTGCTCTCCAGATAGCCGCCTACGCTGATAGACAGGATGTTATTCAACTCTTGCTGGATCAAGGCGCAAAGATAACGGTCGGGCCTCCTTTGATGAGGGCCGTGCCGGGGTTTAAACGCAGGGCCGCTTGGCTGGGGTCGTCCTCTCTGTTCCTGAAACACAGAGAGAGATTGCTGGAGCTTCTCCTCGACAGAGGGGCCGATATCAATGCCAGCTACATGCTGAAAAACTCCGATAGACCGAAATTGGAAGCGTCTTGTACATTGTCCTCGAAAGGGCTACGCTCGAGGATATCAACAGATACGGGGATGACAAGTATACCTATCCACTCACGGCTGCTGCTTCAGCCATGGATGAACGCACCGTCACGACACTCCTGAGCAACGGGCTGACGTAAATGCTCGTGGCGGCAGGTCTGGCACCCCGATTCACGCGGCTTGCGGTGCGGTGATAACCAGGACCACGCCGCCGGAGGCTGATGCTCCTCTCAAGGACCTCGGCCGCACCAACGACGAGGGCTCTGACATCTATTATATTCCAGGGCTGCCAGTGGACGAGGATTTACAAATTGAGGGACGATTCCGCGTGTGCCCAGGCGCAACCGGTCCCGGAGCTTGTCCGTCGTACCTTGGCCCTTCAAACGCGTGCGCGTGCACGTCAGCTGCGACGATCTCGCCACGGCCCTGGGCAGCAGCTGTGCTGACCCGTCTGCACTGCATAAGTGAACAAAGCCAGGGCAGCTCTGGGGGGCGATGGACCGAGGAATGGAAGTGGCACAGGAGGACTTGGGAGGGCTATATCCGAAGGCTTCTGGGAAGAAAAAGTGTTTCTAAT
Organism: Remersonia thermophila; assembly: GCF_042764415.1. Classification (NCBI taxonomy): domain Eukaryota; kingdom Fungi; phylum Ascomycota; class Sordariomycetes; order Sordariales; family Chaetomiaceae; genus Remersonia; species Remersonia thermophila. The sequence continues at coordinate 2,038,939 of NC_092223.1, forward strand.
TTAAATGCGAGTTTTACAATGCACTCTCACCAATGACGGGTACAGACCCTTGCGTATCTCTGTTGCCATTTCTCCAGTCATAAGGAGAAAGCATAAGTGTAGACCGAAACCGTCAATTATAACACAACAAGGCCTGAACGTGCTGATGGAGAAGAATCGCTTGGATTCGATCGTCTGCTCAAATTGTATTCTCAGAACTGGGAGTAATTAAAGGGACTCGGTCCGGCTACCATCTGAACTCGGGAGTGAGACCCAAGCCAACACCCGATTGTCTGCCCTTCTGCATTGGATGACGATATCTTTTGAAATGAAATTCTTCAGTCTAGTTCATCATCCTTCCGCTCCATGCAACGACCAGCCCTGCATCCTTCACAGAGATGGCTCTCATGCTCCGGGCCTTTTTTCTCCTCATATACGGGCCGCTCCACCTTGATGCCTGACCACTTCTTCAATCGATACGACAGTCTCTCGACGTAACTGTCCTCTGTGATCTTCATAACACCAAGCGACTTGCACTCTTTGCACCGTTGGTTGAAGACCAGCGCGTCGTAGCCATGCTTCTTGAACTTGCGGATTTGAATGGCGATCTTCTTACTGCCCCAGCCGGGCTTCTGACAGGTCTTGTTGCTGCACTTAAATTTACCCATGATATGGGTAATGTGCTCGCCAATACTGGTGTCGTTGGTGCCGGATTCGTTAAACCACCAGGAAGGCTGTATCTTCGCGCCTGCGAGTTCAGCAGTCACGCGGTGGTGGAGGTCAGGGAATCTTTTCGTTGAACCATAGGGATCGCCGCCGGCTTTCTTGTACGACTTCTTGAAATCACTGGAAAATGGCCTCGTGGAGGTTGAGGATGCCGCCCACGACCGCAGAGTTCGAGAGATGAGGGTATGTAGCATGTTGGTAAGGGGCTGAGCCTTGTGCTTCTCGGGGCGCGGCATTCAAGGGGAAGAATGTAGACAGGCGACAGTCAACCCCTGGAAGGAATGGCGCCATCACGGGGACGAGCAATGAATTTATCTTCCTATGGCTGAGTGTTATGCCCCCTTTCGGGATTATCATTGCTGTCGGGACTATACAGTTGTGACGGGCCGTCAGCAGACCGTTCACCCCTTGGTAGCAGCTAGGAGTAAACGCAGTAGTCTTGGCAATTACAGGGTGATGCGAGAAGGAAGGGCTGTCTGAAGACCGGAAAGCCGTCTGTGGCTGCAAGGCCTTTCTTTACGGCTGCAAGGCCTTTTCTTCCGGCTGCAAGATCCTCCTGTCGGCTGAACAGTCTCTGCATGTAGCTGCAGGAGCTTCCTTATAGCTTTGATCTCTTGAATAAGGCCCCCGATAAGGAGCTTTGGCTACACTTCCTGTACATATTCCAGACTGCCCTACGCAAGAGGGCCTTCCTGATTTGATCCATCATCGAATTCAATACTATATTTAGCATTTTCTAGAATACTACTTCCTTAAGGTGCCTCTGGTGCGGAATCCCGTATCACAGGGTTAAAAGGGGCCCCCCTGAGGGGACCCCTAAGGATCCAGGGGATTAAGACTCTTTACTACGAAGACTACGATACAGTTAAGAATACGACTCTCTGAGTCTAGCTAATAGAAGTAGCCTTTTAAAGCTCTATCTATAGGATTCCTCCGTTTTGCGTGACCGTGGCTCAAAAATTGTAAGCGCTGTCTGCCGCGTTAAACGGTTTTCCCCGGGATGCTGCAGCGTCCTTTACCGACCTGATGTAAGGTTGGAGCAAATGAGGAGCTACCTTTTTGTGAAGCCTATCTTCGGATTGTTATAATACAGTACGAACCAATAGTAATTACCATCGATGCTTGATGATTTGGAACAGCTATCAGAACCATTTACAGCTACAGCGATGATTTATAGACACCTATACTAGAACAGGGAAACTGGAAGCATTGCCCTGCCTCGGTCGGCATGTTAAGGATCCATCTTAAAGATCCTATCCGACCCTCCGGCCAATGAACTTTCCTACCGAAGAACACTCATCGCTATACAAAATCCCATCTTACACCCTTCTGTGACAGGATCTATGGGGACTTATACCCTGGTCCTGAACCCCAGCAGGCATTCTGCCTGTTCAGACCGCTATTCTGGGCATCCATCGTATATATAAGGAGCCTCTAGGAGAGGCATATTAGATAGTTGTTTTCTTCTTTTAAACAACAGCTTCCAACCACTTCTTTCCGCCGTATATACTCTTACAGGTCCGGGCCATTATAGTTATAAGCCTGGTGCCTTCCTGCTACGCAGAAAGAGAACCTCCCCTTCTTATTATAAACCCTTAAATTAATCTTTAAGGCGTTTAGCTCGTTTATTTTCTCCTTTTTTTCTTAAAACCCGTTGCTAAAGTACCTTCCTTAGCAAAATAGACTTAGTTCTTAAGGATTATACTTTTAGCATCGTACGGCTAGAGACCTTCCGTAACTAGGGACGATAATTCGATTACGTTTAAAACGAAGCTTATACCTACGGCGTATAGCAGATCTGTAGACTAGAAGCAAACGTTAAAACGGTTCTAAAGATCCTTAATAATAACTAAGAGCTGTCTTATATAGATGCCTATTTAGAGGTCTAGCAGTAGTTTAGGATTTAATATTAGTAAGAGCTTCGGGATTAGCAGAACGCTAATCCGGAGGAAAGGGGCCCTAAACCGGAAAAACTAGGAGAATCCTTTAAGTCCGACGTAGACTACGTATACGAGCAGAACCTTCTCCGGTACTTCCTAAAGACCCTGTAAAACGACTCAAACGATTAAAGGAAAGCTTATAACGCAGTATACTATTTTATCTTTAATACCGTTCAAAAGGATCTACTCGAAAACGCCTTTAACCTCCTTATATCGATAAGACAGCTATAGATCTACTACAACGTCCTATATATTCTAGAAGTCTAAATTATTCCTATTTAGGCAGTAAGGATAAAGGCGTCTCGTAAAGCCTTCCTTAACATCCTTAACAGAGCCGAAACAGCTATAAACCCTTTCGAGTAGATTATAGACTTCCGCTATAAGTATTATAATATATTTGTAAACGGAGTTACCGATATAGTCGGTCTTTTAGCTATTACAGCTTTCCTAAATACTATTTAGAAGCGTATTGCCCTAGGATAAGCCTATATTAAGTATATATTCCTAGCTAACAGAGTTATCCGAAGCAACTTTAAAGAAACTATAGAGGTATATATAGACTAGCTATACCGATTTCTCCTTTAGAACGGAGCCGGGGTATATATTTTACCGTATATTTATACTATTTTCGGAGAACGTAGGTATTTATCTAACTAGTAAGACTTATTAAAATAAAGGTCTGATAAGAAAAATAACGGTAACGGTAAAGGCAAGCCTTTTAGGTTAAAGGGTAGCTATAGACGAGGAAAAGGCGGGAATAGTAGTAGAAAAGGCGGTAACCGAGGCTACAACTAGTTTAATAATTAAAATAGGAAAGCAAACCGAACGCTAAAGGTTTATTATAACTACCTATACGGAATCCTTAAACAATACTATTAAATACCGATTAAATACTTTAATTTTAAAGCTATTATAATTAGTAAAAGCGAGAAAGGTAGTATAATATCCTAGGGCCTACGCTAATGTATCCTCGATAACCTTATAAAGCTTTAATAGACGGACCTTAGAGACGAATTATAAACTTAAAGGATAAGACTCCTTAGTCCCGGAGTACTATACTTACTATTAGGACCGGGCAACGAAGAACCCTTTCCTAGTTTAATCGAAGTTAAGTTAAAACCCGATAATAACAAAGATTTTTCGGGGCCTTTCGTTAAAGCGGTAATTCCTTATAACCTATAGGTAAGAATTTAACTTCCTCCTAATATCTACGCTACATTTATTACTAACTATTACCTGCTTTATAACTCTATTCTTCTGGATAACTGTAGAGTAGTATACATTGTTAACGATAAGTTACGATTTAAGCCTGGATTCTAATACAAAGTCGATAACCTAGATAATTGTATAGGGGTAGGCACGACCTTTTTCTAAATATAAGCCTATAAGCGATAAAAGCTTAGGAATATACTGAACGGTAATAGAGGTCCTAATACTAAAGACCTAATTCTAAAAGATATGGTCTTTATTAACGGGTTCTACGTTAATATTATATTAAAGGTAGCTTTTAAACGGGTAGGCCTTTAGTATTATAAGTAGGATAGAACCCTTCGTTATAGCCCTATAGAGTATAGTCTAATAATAAAACAGTTAGTCCGTAAATATAATTTAGTATTCCTCGAATATAACGTTCGTTTTACTTACTTAAAGGTTCCTTCGCCTAAATATATTGTAATTATATTTCTTACTACTATTAAAACCCGTTTAGCTGCCCGATCGAAAGAGCTACTTCCTAAAAGAGAAGATACGGAGCGCCTATAGTACTTACGTATAGGATACGTAAAGCCTAAAGTAATATAAAGATTTATCTCTATAGCTAAAGGAGTTTAGTATAAAGTAGATAGCATCCTAAGAAAGGAGTATAAAAGTTGTATACAGGTATATACTACTTAAATTATTTTACGCCGACCCTTTAAGAACCGCGCTATAAAACCTTTCTAAAGGATTATTTAAAACCTCTTTAAGTTTAATCCTAGGTTTAACGGTTTAAAATAGCTATTTATAATTAAAGACGAGTAGAGTAGGAGAATAATTATAAAAACTTTAATAACTAAATCGCTATATACCGTAGCTAAACAGATCAAAGATACTATATTATAGGTTAATATACAGTTTAGCCTTAAAGTCTATAAGATTCGGCAGGATAACGATACTAGAACTATCGGTATTAAGGGGTATACGGATTATAAGGTTTGGATTTAAAACCTAAGGATCGATCTTAAACTTACTCCAACCTATACCTTAGAAGCTAACGGAGGATTTAAATGCGTAGAACGTAAAATTATTAAAAGAGGGCTTACTATACTTCTCGGAGCCCGCCTACTTTACAACCTATAGCTAAAAGCTATAAAAGCGGCTGCCTAGCTAATTAATATTACGCCCTTACAATATAACGACTAGAAATTACTAAACGAGAAACTATACTTATAGTTTCGGCAATACTTCCGTTAATACTAACCCGAATTTATAGATAATCGTATATAAGATCTAAAGCCTTACCTTAGCAACCTATATATATACGAATGCCGAATATACCTACTTAATAAACGACGAGAGGTAAATATTTACCGGAAGTTGTTTAAAATAACCGAGAAAGCCTATATCGGTTACCTAGTTAAATATTAGGCAACTAATATCTACCGGATTTAAATTCCTTAGCTTAAAAGGGTTATTATTATACGGAACGTAATCTTCGATAAAAAGCTTTTTTATAAACCTAATAAGGAATATATATCCCTACAACCGCTTTAAATTATAAAGGATATTATAAAGCTGTTTAAATCCGATACAGGGTACTGGGACGCTAGTATAGTAAAAGAGCCCGATAATATTAACCCTAAGAGTCTAAAACACTTAGTATCTTTTAAAAGGCTAAAGACGAGTTCTAACCGGCTAAAGGGTTAGAACTTAGGGGTAGGAGTATAAGCAGAGAGTATACCTTTTACGGATACCTTTATTAAGCTGTTAAAAGTAGGATCGTCTATAATTAGACTCCCGACCCTAAAGCCGTTTATTAATCCTTTATTGCTTTATATAGGACTTAGCAGGGTTATAAATATTAAACCTTATATTAGCAATACCTATCGCGAAGGTATAACAGCTAAAGACTAGTATCCCGCTAATAGGACTATAGAGCTTAATACGCCTCTGTTAAGCCCCTATAATAATAATATTATAGAACTCTTTACAGTTAAGGAGGAGCCTTTATAGCCGGTAGATAATATTTATAAACCGTTGTAAAACGCTTATTATACTGTAGATACTATAATAAAACAGCAGACTATAAAAAGATAAGACCCTGATCTAGCCCGTATTAAACGTAAATACGTTAGGAAGGTATATAGGCCTACTATACGTTAGAGTAGACGGTAGAGAGGTTAAGGGCCTAAGGGTAAAGACGATAACGATAAGTATAGACTTATCGGATTTATATTTGGGATATATCGAAATAATAATATATATCTGCCGAATTAGAGATATTAGGAAAGCTTCTATACAACCTTTTTCCTAAACAATTCTATTTATAAGGGTAATAGCTTTTAAATTTATACTATCTACTACGTAGTAGCAGCGGCTGTAAACCAGAGGTCTGTAAAACGCTTGGGTACTGTTCCTAAGATACCGAGAATATATTTCTTAGAACTAGCTAATATTAAGGCATCTTAGCGTTTTTAAAATATCGAGAACTATAAGTTTAAATACCTATTTTTAGAAGCTTACGACGAAGAGATTAGGAATCTTATTAACCGGAAGACTTAACGTATTATTTGCTGTGTAAAGGCTAAAGGACGTCCTTTGCCTTTTAAATAGGTATTTATATATAAGTTCGACGAGTATAATTATATCGAAAAAGTAAAGGTACGTATTTACGTTAGAAGCGATCTACAACGCTAAAGTACCTTTAAAATAACCTACGCTGCTACCCTTGCTACTTGTATATTTCGCTTTATAATAGCGATCGCTGTGTACTTTAATTTTAAGGTTTATTAGTTCGATATTAAATAAGTATTTTTAAATACCCTTCTAGAAGCGCTAGTATACTATAAGCTTCCGGAAGGATATAAATAGCTAGAGAAGTATATTTAACTTCTATAGGCCCTTTATAGACTCCGAGAGTTACCTCTCCTTTAGTACCGAGAGTTCTCCTCTACCTTATATAAACTAGGCCTTAAAGCTTCTAAAGAAGAGCCTTGCCTTTTCTACGACGACTAACGTAAGGTTACTATCGTATTCTACGTCGACGACTATTTTATCTTCTTCTATTAAAACTATACGGATAAGGTAAACTATATTATAAATGCTTTTAAAGCTAAGTATAAGCTTTATAAAAAGGGAGAGGTAAAGTAGTTCCTAAGCGTAAGAATTATTAAGGACTGTCCGAAGCGTTAGGTATTCTTAGTTTACGACTAATATATCGAGAAGGTAGCTAAAAGGTTTGATATTAACTTTACAGTTCGTATACCTTATATTCTACTTCCCTTCAGCAATCTTATTAAATATAAGGGGACTGCTTTAAGCAACGAAATCAAGCTTTTCTAAAAGCTTATTAGTTTAATACTTTATATAGCTATTATAATTCGCTTAGACGTAGCTTTTACTACGTTAAAGCTGTCTTATTTCTTAACAAATCCGTTACGCTAGTATATCTTTACAGTGTATTAGGTAATCTATTACCTATACAGAATAAGATATCTAAGGATTATATATATTAGTAAAGAAACCGAGTTACAAGTACTCTTTATTGTAAAGGATATATTATTTACCGATTACCTCGATACTTAAAGGTCTACCCAGGGCTACGTAATAATACTCTTCGGGAGTATAATTGTATAGAAGGCTATAAAGTAGTTAATAGTTATTACTTTATTTATAGAAGCCGAACTAATAACGTTTATAAGTATTACTAAAGAAACTATAGCGTTATAACGTTTCTTTAAGGATATTACTCTGGACTTTAGAAAGCTATAGGTAATCTATTATAATAATACTAATATAATTAGACTAGTAGTTGAAGATAGAATACGGATAAATATCTCTTTAAAGTATATTGATATTTATAATATATAGGTAAAAGAGTAGGTTAAAAAAGGTACTTTTAGTATTAAATACCTTTAAACGGTATAGATATTAGCTAACGGATTAATAAAGAATCTATTATAATAGTATTTTAAATATTTTCGGAAGCTCCTTAACCTTTAAAATACTACTAAGCTAGTATAGGATTTAAAGAGTAACTTAGAATAAAGGGTTAATTAATAGAACTTACTTCTAAAGACTTTATAATAAAGGTGTAGAGTACTAGAAACCAATATAATAAACTAATAACTTAAATATCTAACCTACGCTTCTTTAGCTCGGCGCGTAAACGCGCCTTCTAAGCCTCCGCCTCCTTCTCCTTCGCCTTAATATCCTCCTTAGCCTTTACGTTAGCTAGAAGACGCTTTAAAAGCTCCTTCTCCTTATCTTTATTATTATCCTCCTCTATTGCTTTACCCTTACCCTTATCCTTAGTCTTTTTAATAAGAGGAGACTTATCCTCCTTCTTCTTTTTACTAGTCGGGCCGGGAGGAGCGGAAGTTACCGTTAAAGAACGTTTATAAGTACCGGACGGTGTAGAGGGACCGGGCTGAGCTAGGGTAGGTAGCGTTAGAACGCTATTAGTAATATAAAGAGGTAAAGCTTTTAAACTTTTCTTTAGAGCTAAAAGAGACTCCGGCTACTAACCTTTAATAATACTAGCCTCCAGGTCTTTATACGCGTAACGGGTATAATCGATAATCTATATACTTATCAGAACCTATAGATCGGGTTTCCGAAATAACAAACTTATATTCTTAGGGGCGCCGGCTTATTTATACCGTACGTACCAAGCAGCAGCAAACGCTAGTAACAAGAGACTGATATATAATTAAAAGGATTAGTTAAGAACGTAATACTAGTTGCTATAACAGTTGTCTAAGACTTTAAAACAATAAGAAGGAAGTCTTACCCGAATCTATAAAACGTTACTGTCTTATAACGATAGTAGTAGATTTAACCTACAACCGATAAATATAAGCCGTCGCTATACTTCAGAGCCGACTTAAAACAACCTATATAAAGCTTAACCCGTCGACCGAGAACCCTACGGCTGTCCTTAAGCCTCTACGGGAGCTTAGGGAACGGAAGCTTAGCGGGGTTAACCTTACTTTTACGTAGCGTAACCGTAGCGTCCTAATTATTACTAAAGGATACTGTAGCGCCGTTAAAAGACGACTTTGCAAGCAAACTAATATTATTACCTACGTTAATAGGTTTTCTACCGCCCTTAACGGTATAGAAAGCTAGATAACTATTATAATACGTTAGAAAACTATAGATAATCGCGATAAGAACTAGTCGGTTACTCCTTTATAATTAAAGGGTAAAAAGAGTAGTTTTAAACGATCGAAAATATACTTTAAACGATAAAAACCAGCGACCTGGTTCGTTAAGCTGCTTAACGATATACTTTTAATATTAAAAAAACTAATAGAGCTGGAAATCGATATAGTATCTAAGGAAGCTATTTCTACAGTTATAATAATTAGAAAGATCGCTTTTATTATTATAGTTTTAGAATATTATAGTCGACCGGATTATTATTAATATTTCCGGAAGAAGAATAATTTCCTTTGTTAACTTTTAAGTCGACCTTTCGAAGGCTTAGAAAGTTAACTAATTATAAAGACTTTAGATTACTGGATACGGCCCGTCCCGAAGTTTAAAACAGCCTATAGTATACTATAAAGGGATTCAACTCCTAATTACCCCGCTAAAAAGGGCGCGAGAGCTACGACGGTATTTCTCTCTTTTCTTTGATTTTCAGGATCCTATTATAGCAGTTGCTTACTGATTACAAATAACTGGGGGGTATATAACAGGATCTATAGGGACTTATACCCTGGTCCTGAACCCCAGCAGGCATTCTGCCTGTTCAGACCGCTATTCTGGGCATCCATCGTATATATAAGGAGCCTCCAGGAGAGGCATATTAGATAGTTGTTTTCTTCTTTTGAACAACAGCTTCCAACCACTCCTTTCCGCCGTATACACTCTCACAGGTCCGGGCCATCACACCTTCGCAGAAGTCTGTCTTGTGTGGCAGGCCCCTTTTCTGTTCGAAGTGCTCGTGCTCCTCCATTTTGATGCCTGACCACTTTTTGAGTCTATAAGAGACCCGTTCAACGTAGCACTCCTCGTCAATCGCCATGACGCCGAGCGTGTCGCATCGTTTACAGCGTTGCTTGAAGACAACGGCGTTGTAGCGATTCCCAGGAAGTTCCTGGATAACGATCGAGATCTTTTTGCTGCCCCAGCCGGGGTTTGGGCAGGTCTTGTTGTTGCATGTGAACCGGCCCATGATGTGCGTGGTATAGCGTTTTCGGATGGACGGGTCGTCCGTCCCCGAGTAGCTGAACTTCCAGGATGGCTGGATGTTCTCTTTCGCGAGCTGAGCGGACACTCGGTTGTGGAGGTTGGAGAATGTTTTTGAAAGCTTTGGAAGGGTGCCGTTCGGCTTCGCAGATGACTTTTTCTTCGCCATAGGAATGAATGAACAAAGCGATCGGGGTATCTGAGTATGAAGGCCTGACACAAAATTCTCAGGGATGACCGGTGTCCATCCGCTCAACGGAACAGGGAATGGATTTTATATTCATCTTCCACTGCAAATACTGATGCTCGAAGCTATCCTTTGGCGAACACTGACCCCGACAACGAAAGGCCCCCGGGGCCTTGAGGTTGATCCCCCAGCTGAAGCCCATGATGTCCAATGAGAGAGTGTAAGCGAGAGATGTTGGCTGCAGATGTTGGCCGCGGGCCATCCCGGGACCCTGGACGGCTTGGGCTTCACAGCCATGTTGCACAGCAGGACTACAACCAACAACATCGCACAGCCACCAACTTCCCAACACGTGCATCGCTCAGGTAGTCGGCCTCAGTGCAGCGGGCCTCTGGCGCTTAGGTGAACTGCCAACGGATTGGCAAGATCGCATATGGAACGGGGTAATTAAGGCTCCCAATCTGAGAGCAACGTAGGCGTACGTATAAGCAGACAACAGCCTTCCTCTCCCTTTGGTTCCTCGGCCCCTCTCTCCGCAAATTCCTAGAGCCTTGGACCACGCAGGGTCACATGCATCCATGCATAGGTGGCAGGAAGCCCAGCCCGCTTCGCACACTTCATCGCCTTGCCCGCCAAAATCCGCATCGCGATCTACGACCTGGTCTTATGGGCTCCTGGTTGGTGGCGTTTTTTCCAGGACATTTGTGTAAAGTCAATGGATCTCTTTTAGAAATGGCTTAGCACAAACAAATTTCGTGAACCGAATCAGACGCTGGCTGTTGTGGAATGGCTCTGAGGGCATCGAAGCCCCTAATAACATCCGCATGCTTCTCGTCAATAAACAAATTGCGACCTAAGCATTACCCCATGATACGATGTCGACTACAAATATTGAAACAACAAAGGTGCAAGATAAGCAGGCGGTACACCATTGTTATACACCAATCTCACCTATACGTAGTTATAACAAGGCAGTGAATGTTGGGTCTTGTCTTCATGATTAGATCCAGAATACTAGATATACATATATACGAGACAACATCGATCTCCACAACTGGCCCACGACACTCGCACACCCTTGCTATTGCTTTCCTAGCCTCCAGAGTCCGTTGATTGGGTTCTGCTCCGTTTTACCTTGAAACGTTTGCCATTACCAGGAGCACCATCGTGGAAGATCCAGGCTCCTGGCTCAGCAGCAGGTCGATGCGTTCTACAAAGTCATTGAAACGGAGTACCAGGACATCGAGGATGTGCACTTGGTATCCGACCCAGAGAACCTTCTTCACCTTTTCGTAGTTTCTTCCTGGATACGCTACAATGTGGAGATGCTTCGTCTCAGCACCCCGCATTGGAACGACTCGCCATTGACGACCGGGTCGTACATTCTATGAAGCATAGAAGGCATGAGATAACAGAGAACTGTTGTTCGGCGGCACGAGGGCTTCGATAAATGAGGTGTCGCTTGGTCCAGATGCCGTGACTGACTGATGGCTCACAGCATGTCAATCTTCCCCGAGAGAAGCAACCGGAACTTGCGATGGTACCTGTCACGCCCGCTTCCTCGCCAGCGCCATCAACCTGTCGACATCCACACCACCACCCGCCTCCTGAAACCCCCAGTGCTTCATCTTCCCCATCACGCGGCTCATCTCCTTCCACCCCTCCGCCGCCTCCCTCTCCTCCGCCGACCAAGCGCTCACCGCCCCCTCCGAGGCGACACTCCTCCAGGGCACCTCGTCGGCGGCGCACGACTGCCACGACTCGTTGCCCTCGGGCCCCACGACCTCCGGCACCGTCCCGCTGGCCAGGTACTCCCGAATCACTCTGGCCGTGCACCTTGAGACGGCGGCGATGGTGCAGTGCCCCTGCGACAGCTGCTCGAGCAGCCCGGCGCCGCGGAACCGGCGGGCCATCTTGACGGCCGCGCCGAGCGGGGTGACAGGGTCGTAGGTGTTGGAGAGGAAGAGGACGGGGTTGGCGGTTTCGATCTTGCCGGGGCTGTCGGGTGCGAACAGCGGCGCAGGGGCCTCCCAGGGGTCGGCGGGAGGGGGCGTCAGGTCCCAGGTGTTGCACTTGGCCATGAGGTTGAACCAGACGTCGGCGAATTGCGAGGTCTTGGAGAGGTTCTTGTAGGTGCTGGCGAGTTCGGGGAGGGTCATATTCATCTGGGACAGTGAATTAGCGGCGCCCGCCTTGTGTGTGTGTGTGTGTGTGTGTGTGTGACGGCAAAAGGGGGCGAAAAGGGGGGGGGGGGGGGGCAAGGATGACTCGACTTACCCGCTGCGCCTTATCGCCGCACATGATGGCCCGCTGAGAGTCCGACATCGTCTCAGACAGCAGCGGGTTGGCTGCCAATGTGCACAGCAGCTCACCGCCCTGGAACAGCGAAGCCAGCATCTCGTACTTCCCTGAGGAAATGTAGTCGAGGAGCGTGGCGAGAACCGGGAAGCTCTGGATCGGCGCGTACAAGACGCCAAAGACAAGCACCTTGACCAGGCGGTAGCTCAGCACCACCGGGTAGTAGTGGTCCGGGTGCGTGAAGGTGATTGGGTCCTTCAGCAACCTGTCCATGACGGCCTCGTACCTCTGCTGAACATCTTGAGCGGAGTCGCCAGCCCTGTAGAGGTCGCACTTCGGGCCGGCCTCGACGCAGTACTTGAAAAAGGTGCCCAGCACGTTGTCCGTGTCAACCAAGCTCTCCGGCCAGACGGGCGATTCGTACCCCGCGGCGTCGACCACGCCGTCCAGCATGACCCTGCCGACGCGGTCCGGGAACATCTTGGCGAACGTGGCGCCGAGGTACGTGCCGTACGAGAAGCCCCAATACACCAACTTCCCACGCAAGCCGTCGCCGTCCGGCACCTGATCCTCGGGTCGATCCCCGTGCGCCCACCTGTCCCACGCGTCCACGATGGAGAGCATATCCCTCGCGACATGCCTCGTCGCCGCCCAGCGCAAAATCGTATCCTTCTTTTCCTCGACCCTCTCCGCGTGCCGCCTGCACAGGTCCACCACCCCGCGCTGCGCAACATCCACGTAGCGCATCCACGTCTCGCCCTCGCTCACCAGCCCGTACGCGTTGTTCACCCGCTCCCACTCCAGACGGTGCATCAGCCCCGCGGCTGTGTTCCCTTCGTCATCGTCGTTGCGGTTGCCTTGGCGGCTGCCGCCGTGGCCTGCGTCCGTCCACGGCACGGCCCAGCAATCCGCCATGGGCGTCGTGAAGGCAATGCCGCGCGGGTCGAAGCCGAGGACGGGCTGATCCGCGCCGAGAACCTTTTGGAGGGACGAGCCGAGGAGGAGGTTCAGGAGGACGCCGGAGCCGCCGGGCCCGCCGGGGTTGACGAGGAGGGGTTGTTTCTTGGGTGAGGGAGGGGAGGGCGTAGAGTTGAGGGCCAACGGCGAGGCTGAGGGCCCCTGGCCGGGGAGGAGAAGAAGGGCGATGTGGACTTTAGGGACCGAAGGGGATGAGTTGAGCGGGCGCGAGTAGTCCATGGGGACCGTCAGGCGTGCGCACAGGAAGGAGGGATTGAAAAAGGTATAGCAGGGGTGCCATTGAAGGTCGGTGCTGGGAGTGATCTGCGCAGGTGTGTGAGCGGTGGATTGGATGGGATGAATGGTGATCAGAAGTACCGACGGATAACCAGGGGTTCATCGGGTCGTCGTTGACGCTTCCCGGCTTACCTCCGGGGCGAACGGATTCCGGGTTGCCGCTGGCATCGCGAGGCAGCGTTAGGTAGCTGAATGCAAAGAGGCCGAGTATCAAGGCTACTATTCGGAACCGGTGGCTAGGCTCGGATCGTGGCTGGGCTTTCGGGCATGGCCGTGTAAGCGGCCGTGAGCCGGCGTCGCTTGCCCGCTTCTCGCCCATCTCGATCGTGAGATGATGATGCGAGTACGGCCGAGTCTAAATTCGATGGAACAGGCGAGGATATAATTTTATAGGATTCTCTAGATATAGTGTATTGCTGGCAGTCATGGGCTCTGTCGATCTATCCCAGCCTCGGGAGGTTTGCTGTGGGGTGCGGGGTATTGGTGTGTTTCGGGGATGGATGGACGCTGCGATGCCTAAATCTAACTCGTTCGGATGGCGGTGTGCCACACGCGATGCAACCTCTGTTCGGTTCATGTCATCCCCAAGGCGTTGGATCATGATACACTCCTGGGGGTGTAACTATCCGGCCCCGCCTCCGCTCCAAACCTTTGTGTTAACGCGTGGAAATCCGGGGCTCGGATGGACAGCCTTGTGAAGTGTATATTGCGGATAGTAATTACCAACGTTGGGCATTCAGGAGTCATCAAACCGAAGGGAGCCGCAAATAGCACGTCAAGCGACAGGAGATGCTGCAAAGGTTATGACATGACCGGCCTGTCTTGTCCACTCATTGAAGTATACACACAATCCGCTTTTCACCCGCCTCCCACACGCTTGGTGATCTTGACCCAATCACGCTCAGCCTCCAGCTTGTTCACCTTCTGCCCTGCCCCCTCTGCCTAGCCACTTACTGCCCCCGCTCCTCAAGAGCCTGGCGGACGTAGTTCAGCAGCAGCGGCCCAACACGCGAGGCAATGAGGCGGTCGCCCGACAAGCTCGGGTGGACACCATCACGGAGATCGCTGCCGGCATTGAAGCCCGTGTAGCAGTCAGCGATGACGATGGGGGACTCGGTGGTGTTGAGCGAGCGGGCCCACTCGGGGATGCGAGCGTTGAGCTGCGTGATGGGGCCGTTGTTGAAGGACAGAGGGATAACCAGGTCGACCTGCAGGCATATCAGCGTGGCTGTCACCGGCGATGCCATTGGATGGTCATGAGGAAAAGGTCAATAGGGTGCGGGACATGGACTCACGATGATCTTCATCCTCGGATTCGCGGCCCGCATGATCTGGACCATCCTGGTGTAGGCGTTGATAATGTCATTCGTGCTGCGGCCACGGAAGACGTCGTTGGTGCCGAGCATGAACATGACAATGTCGGCCGGGGTGCTGCGCAGCCAGTTGGCGAGATAGTTGTTGGCGATGTCGATGGCGAGCCAGCCCGAGTGGCCCTCGTGGCGCTGGTCCCAGTTGGGGGTGTTGGGCCGGCAGCCCTGCGGGTTGCTGTTTTGCGAACCCACGTATTGCACCCTGTCGGCGAGACCTGCCTGGGCCAGCTGGTCCCAGACGAAGGCACGCCAGCAGGTGATCTCGGTGATGCTGTCGCCGAGGGGCACTAGTACGGTTGGTCAGACGAGAGGAAGAAGAGAGGTGTTGTCGGGAGGTGGCTCACTGATCCTCAGCTTCTGTGTCTGGCGCTCAGCGACCTGCACCGGACCTGCCAGGGCGAGGCTGACGAGGCCAAGAGCCGAAAGGATGCTTGAGAAATGCATGGTGGTGGATCTAAGATGAGCGAGTCCTGAAGGCGGGCGTACGGCTGTGCTGATGACTACAAGATTGCATGGGCGACGCGGAAGGTTGCTAGTCCCCAAATTCATGACGGGGGCATGGCGCCTTCTTATCCTCGACAAGCATGTTCAAGGCGGTATGCTGTGCCCTCCGGTTGCCCGGAGAAGGCTGATGACGCGTCAACCTCGTCGCCGTTCAAGCCATGGCTGAGAGTCTTTACCCAACTCCTGCAGTGACTGGGCCGCCTGGATAAGATATTGAAGGCGGGGCCATGTTTCGAGGGCATTTCTTGAAGAGCCGCATGATGAACCAGGTCGAAGGGCTTCTCCAAGTGCCTCTTTTGCCTGTCAGATGTGATCGATGTATACCTATCCGCCATCGTGTAAGCTCCTTTCCTCCGTGAAAGGCGCTGAATGATACTGCATATGGAAGGGGTGATGGGGTTTGAAAGCGGCATGCCCAGGACATTGGTGGAAGAATAGATTAAGATCGTATCGGAAGGGCAGCGGTCGTGAAGATGAGGTTATGAGAAGTGGGTATTTACCCAGCCGCACGGAGGAGTTCTCGGGCATGTTAATGTAATGTTAATTTATCCCGGATCATATGCCGAGAGCTGTCTCGCTTGGCCGGAGGGGGATCTCTAAATTGTTGGCACACTGCCGCGCAAGAATTGATGGCCGTAAACCTTCTATGATCATGTCTGTGCCTGACGTGAACGAACATCGCACGTGGTCCAACAGCGGATGCCGAGTGAACTTGGTGCTGTTTTGACCTAATTACCAAGGGAGCATTGCGAGATCTCCTGATCTATAATGACATCTAGACATTGCATGCAATGGACATCATGAGAAACCGGAACATTCGAGGTGCGAGGCGCTCCCCAGCGCCTTGGGACAGGCGTTGACGGAAGCTCCCTTGATGCCATGTCCCATGTCCATGGATGCGATCTTGTGGGCGACCAGCGACGGGCCATGAGTGCTACGCCGCGTTGACAGGTCAATAATACCAGAGGTGATATAACCAACTCGACAGCAAATCGGGGAAGCAGTCCAGATGTCCCGGAACAAGCCGCCTCCACGTTTGCGAAAGCTTGTAGGTATGTTGCCAAGTCGGCTCTCGGCTCTCAAGCATGTTGTGGGCTGTATAGTATGGCGCACATCCGGTGGCCGGGGATGAGCCGGCGCGAAATGAAGCCGTTTTGGGCAAGTCCCGGGTATTAACCAGCTAGATCTGTGGGGAAATATATTGTGACAGGAAACTTTGTTACACCAGACATGCAGGTGTTGGTCTTAGATCTCCGGGTAAACATCGCTTGACCCATGTCAGCACACGATCGCAACGGCGCGCGGGGGTGGCGAGACCATCACAACTTACGTCCTCCTTCTCAAAGGCACTTCTGCCCTCACCTTCGCCAGGAGGTCCAAATCGATCTCCGCTGTTGCCAGCGCGGGGCTGTCCTCTGCCGTTGCGTCCTCCCCGCCGCCGAGCTCGGCCAGTATGCGGCCCCATGGATCAACAATCATGGTGTGGCCATAGCTAACACGCTTCTCGTTGTGACGGCCGACTTGTGCAGCAGCGATGACATAGGACTGCGTCTCGATGGCACGCGCCCGCAGCAGCACCTCCCAGTGGGCGCGGCCGGTGGGGACGGTGAAGGCCGAAGGGAAGGTCAGGATATCGGCGGCTTGCCGACGGAGAGCGAGGCCGACCTCGGGAAATCGAAGCTGGAAAGGTTAGCAGGAAATAAAAAGAGACGGTGCCGTCAGGACGTCGGAAGAGAGCACGAGACGGAAGGGCTTACGTCGAAGCAAATCGCGGAGCCGACCTTTCCCACCGCGGTATCGAACGGGGCCAGGACCTTTGTCCCCGGCTCTACGGAGGCGCTCTCCTTCAACACCGGGCCACCCTGGATATCCACATCAAACAGGTGAATCTTTTGATATCTCTGCGTAACCTGACCGTCCTCATTGATCCACAGCAACGTGTTCTTTATCTTCCCCGGGGAATCGCCTGGCTCGTGAACGCCGACATGGATTGGCAGAGCCTCCCGTCGTGCCTCGGCGAGCAGGCCCTTGACAAACTCACTCTCCTGAACAGACTTGACGAGACGCACAGACTCTTCGGCGGAGCCAGCGATGTAGTCGCTCGCTTCTGGCAGGAAGAGGGCCTTGGCGCCGGCTTGAACAGCAGACATTACCAGGAACTTGGCTTGCTGCAGATTGTGGGCCATGCTGGCCGTGGAGGTGAGCTGACCAACTGCCTTTCATTCAGGGCCGGATATCAGCAAGGCGGGCGTATGTGCAAAGGGTGCGGGCGGCTGGGTCACACAATGTGAGGAGGTATTAGGTAGGACGTACAACTCTCACCATCTTGTCAAATGGTCCCTCCAGACAAGGTGATGCTGAAGTTCTCACGACACGAAGACTCAAGCGCTACCCCAGGGACGTCTATAACATGGATGACTGATTTAGCAAAGCTTGGTTGTGTCGTTCCAGCCTCTGAATGCAGGGTGCGTGCTTGCGTGGGATGAGTTGGGATGACCGCTGGGGATGGAACGTCAGAGCCAACAGAGCCCCGCACTCGGCACGTCATTTCCGGTGGAGATGGGATGGGCAAAGCTTGGTTCCATTTTCAGATGTTTCCCGCCTCAACAATGCTATCTACATAGGCGCCGGGCTCCAGTATGTCTGCAGCCACCTACACGCCTCCCGATCTTGGTTTGAACATATCCCCTAGAAGGAACGCCAGCCCACGAATCCTAGAGTACTGTGTACATGTGACGGATGCGATAACGACACCACGGCCTGCATTCAACGTCTGCTGATGGCATTACTCGGCAGGCGAACAGCGACATGCTTGTAGCTGACGAACGAATTTCTACATACTTCCGCGAAGACGAATGAACCTGGAACCTGGACAAGACTTCACGTCCAGGCTACGTACATAGGTGCACATGTCAGGATCCCCCCTCTCTGGACCTGAGCTGACCCCCACCTGAACCTGAGCTGACCCCCCACCTGAACCTGAGATGACCCCCTCTCTATGTAGACCTGACATTACCCCCTCATTCGAACTTGGGCTGATCCCTATCATTGTTTCGATGCATGCCAAGATGAAAACCCAAGCAAGATAGGTTCTAAACCATATATCAATGCACAAGGTTCCAACCCTAACCCTGGAGAAATAGGGTGCGCGCCTCAGATCAGGTAGGGAAGTTCCCTCCCATTACCTCCCGGAGCTTTTGTCTTGGCAGGCATTTAAGCCGTGACAGGGGATCAGCTCAAGTTCGGATGAGGGGGTCATGTCAGGTCCAGGGAGGGGGGTCATCTCAGGTTGAGAGGGGGGTCGGCTCAGGTTGAGAGGGGGGTCAGGTCAGGTCCACGTAGGGTGATCCTGACATGCGTATTATCAGTGAGCCGGCACAGCAACACAGCAAACAACGCGTCAACGCCATAACCTCCAAGCACTCCAACCTTCACAAGCCCCCTATCAATCACTTCAACAAAATCAATGATTGAGGATTCGACGGTCGGGATGCTATGTATACCGCGGCGACTTGTCAGCTTGTGATGCCGCGAGCAGCGCTGGGCCGTGTGTGGGGCTGTTGGGAGAACAATACGAAGAACGCGCAGAGAACAATATCAAGGGGGCTGAACTATGGCGAACCGCGCTACATCGCCGCATCGGTCGCTGGATGACATTGTCGACAAAAATGTGCTACGTCGTCCAGCCCGTCTAGTATTCTTTGACGTCAAGATGTCTGGGAATGTGCCCCCGTCGAGGGGACGAGGTCTAGTGAGGCCCAGACTTCCACCCAGTGCTAGCTTTGTCTTTGGACAACGAGAATAGGAGGGCCGAACTCCATCTATGCCCACCGTCTGCAACCTCAATCGTTCCATCTTGCTGTCCGAGATTGTCACTTCGGGTCAACAACTTCTCAGAAACGCCGTCCTGACATGTCATCTGTTCCATTGGAAAGCTGTTCGGCGCTGAGAACTCCGGACTGAGTGCTTCACGCTTATATTTCAACATCAACGACACCAAAAAGCCGTCTTCCAGCTCAGAAGCATCTCCAAGGCCATCATCGCACGCAGCGTTCCATCTCCTCCTCCCGACAATCCAACGGCCGTCATGTCCTCCAACGACATCCCCCGTCCGGGCCTTGAGCCTCCGGGCACCTCTCCTCCTCCTGTCTTCGAACCCCTCAACCAAACTGCTACCCTTCTCTACTCGGACGGCATCACCCCCGTTCCCTACAACACCCACTTCATCACGAAGCGGTACGTCCAAGCCACCTCACTCTCGATCGAGTACGGCAGTCAGATCGGCGCCTGCCTCATCATGCTCTGCGTGGTGCTGGCCATGACACCCCGCCACCGGTTCCGCCGCGCCGCAACCCTCATCAGCATCGCCTCGCTGCTCATCAACACGGCACGCATGGTCCTGCTCTCGCTCTTTTTCACCACCCCCTGGGTGAATCTGTACGTGCTCGTCACGCACGACGCGAGCGTGGTCCCGCGGTCCGCCTACAACCTCTCCGCCGCCGCCACCATCCTGAGCGTCCCCGTCACGGTGCTCATCCTCGCCGCGCTGGGCCTCCAGGCCTGGTCCATGATTCAACTCTGGCGGGCGCGGTGGAAGCTCCCTGCCCTCGCGATCTCGGCGTTGCTCGTCCTGGCAACCATCGCGTTCAGCCTCGCCATCACCGTTCTTCAAGTCAGAGCGACGCTCTACGCCGACCTCACCGCCCTCAAGTCGGAAGCCGCGTGGCTGCGCAAGGCTTACCTCGTCTTCATTACCACGTCCATCTGCTGGTTTTGCTTCTTGTTTAACGTCCGGTTGGCCATGCATATGTGGACGAATCGCAGCATCTTGCCCAGCCTCAAAGGCCTCAAGGCCATGGACGCGCTGGTCATCACCAACGGCATTCTCATGCTCGTGCCCGGTAAGCCTTCGGCAGCCCCTCCCATCATCATCACCACCAACGCCCTTCACCAATCAACGGCCTGTTCCTAACTCTCTGCTCCAGTCATCTTCGCCGCCCTCGAGTGGTTCGACTGGGACCACTTTGAGCCCGGCTCGCTCACCCAGACCAGCGTGGTCATCGTGCTGCCGCTGGGCACCCTCGTGGCCCAGCGCCTCGCGAGCCCGAGCTGGTTCGGCACCGGGCCGGACCCGGCCTCGGGCGCGTCGGCCTGCTCCCACTGCGGCCGCGGCGGCTGCATCAGCGGAGCGGGAACGGCGGTCCTCGGAGGCCACGGCAGCCACGCCAACACCGCCTTCGGCGGCGCCACCGTCGTGACCACGACCTCATCGGTCGCGTCGCGGGGGACGACCGGGGCGGCCTCGGTGGGGAAGAGGCCTTTGCTGGCGGGATGGAAGAGGGTGAGCGGCGGGAACGGGAACGGGACGGAGGCGTACGCCGGGCTGGAGAAAGAGCGGAACGGCGAGGCCGGGGAGGACGTGGCAAAGGGGAGCGAGAAGGATCTGGAGCAGGGCCTTGGTGGGGTGAGGGTGGATTACGGCATCGCGAGGACCGAGGAGAGGGTGCAGACGGGTAGCTCGTAGGGAGAGCTGCTGTTTCTGTGGGAGCCGGTGGAGGGGAAGGAAGTGGTTTGAGCGGGAATGGGAAGAGCCGGGGGGGAGATTGATGATTGGAGGTACTGTAATTATCGGAGGATTTCATCATTTGTTTTCGTTTCTCTCGAGGGCCCAGGAGGGGGGTTTGGGGTATGCCACCGGAGACTGCCTGGACCAGGTTGACCGCTTTTCCTGGTTTTCCTTCGTTGATGAATCCATTATCCATTGCCGTCAGGAGTGGTTGAAGGTGAATGTCATCAATCATCCTAGGCACTTTGTACTCCGACACGGGATTGGGTGGACCGTCGCCTCAGAGCATTCCAACAAATTCACGGATGACCGGGCGCCTCTGGCAGGTACTTGAGGGCTTTGGAGAAAGGAGATCGTCCGGCTACTTCCCCCGCCTGCACACCTGGCACAGGGATGGCAAGCACGCTCAGTTGCTGGACTGGAAGCAAGAGCATCCTTTGAGCATGTGTGATTCCAGCATGCGACCCAACCCAGACTCCGTCTCATGTGTCTTCCCAGCCCTCCACCCTCCTCAAGACTGGTGGTCTCCCTTAGGCCTTGTGAGGTCTTGCCAGCATCCTACGCATCATTTCAGGCTTTTAATTAACCACACACGCATCATCCAACCACACATTCTGCATCGTTCTTCGTCTCCGAGCCGCACATCCGCTACCTCCTCGAACCCTTACGACCCTACTCAACGCTCTGAAATAGGCAAACACGCTGCTTACTGCAAGGCCTGTTATTATTCCACTCGCCGCCTATCGACTCAGCACGTAACGACAGACCACCATGGACATTGTCAGCTCAGATAGCATTCGGCGCTCCCACCCAACCCCGACATACGAAAACGAAATGTCCTCTCGAGCCTCCAGCTACACGCTGGCTGATGTCCGGCAGGATGGTATGGACTGGATCTTGGGCGAAAACGGCGAAGGCGGTCCAAACAGGAGAGAAGCTTGGAAGGCAAAGGATACAGCGAGCAGCACAAACGTCGGCAACCTCAAGATCCGCGAACCGTCCGAGGACTAGAAGGTCTTGGACGCATCGCATCCGGGTAACACTCGAGGGGTTGGCCATTGCGTCTCTGCGCCTGTGGCTGAGAGACGGAAATTATTCGAACAAGTTTCTGGTCAGTGCTTTCCGGTCCATCACTAGAACTTGATCGCCTCTGACGGTAAGGCTGTCCAGAGCATCCTCAATCCGGACCTCCCATCCTTACGCATGCCGTTGCCCACGCGTACAAGTCGTCCTCACAAGAAGGATGGAGGTCGGCCACAGCGACCCGAACCTCTCCAGCACAAGCTACAACACAATCCACATCTACCTATCGCATCATTCCAAGCCCTGATGATTGCGTGCCGCGTCGATGGGAGGCACACAGGTCTCTGCGTGCAAGCGTGCTGGGTCCTCTGCTGTCATCACCCTTGCATCAACCCCCGGGATGGAGGTATGAGAGACATGGTAGTGTTGCAGACCTGATTAGGGCATTTGAGCCCACTTATCATCAGGGTCTCAAAGTCTCCATTCCATTTCATTGGAATACGCAACACCAGGTAGACGACCACACGGAGGGGTCGGAGAGAGCAAACGCTAGTCCTGGCCAGAAGACCGAACCCGTCGCTGCCGATGAACGCCGAGAACACACAGCGAATCCAATTCAGATCGACAGAGCTTATGATTCCCGGACACGTCGCCGTCTGCATGACGCGGAGAAGTCCGCCGGGCTGTTGGAGTCGCAACTTGAGGTGCTTCACACCTTTTCAGTTCGGACCAACAGCGGTCACCTTGCCAGGCAAGTGCCCCAACGCTTGTCTTCCACGGTGAAACGGATGAGCCAGACCGGATCGCCAAGCAAGAAACCCCCAACGCCGGTGCAAGGACGGACAGAAGCCTCTGTTATCTCAGAGAGACGGCACCGGGAGGTCCCCGATGGCAATCCTTGTTGGAAAGGAGCTCCGAGCCTTCCTGTGATGGTATCAACGACAGTCATAACAAGCATGAGCGGCCCGCTGCGCCAGTACTCCTCCTCTGCAAGTCTGGCTGCGCGGCGCATAGCCGTCTTGGAAACAAACAGCACTCAATTTCAGGCAAAAGGTTGGAACAACAGCGCGGCACGCTCGACGCCGAATGTTGGAAGGTTTCGGGAGCCCGAACCAGGAGAGTCGCCTGTCCGCGACAAGATCCGCCTGTTTGAGAAAATTGGCCACAGCGCGAAGCCTGGTAAGGAGGGATCCCCAAAGAAGCATGAGGACGGAATTATTTCGTCAGAGAAGTCCACCGGGGCTGCATCGATGGTAGATGGTCAACGTCGAGCGCCGGAGCCGGGAGCCCAGCGACAGCGTTCGTTCTCTTTGAAGGGGCCTTGGAGGTTCCGGAAGACTGCAGGTGATAGCGACGCTCCGAAACAGGCCAGCAAGTCCAAAATCCCCATCTTCAACTGGACCAGCTCCTCTCGTTCAGGTACCCCTTCGCCATCAAATCGGAGAGGACCAAGGCGGACACCCAGCTTCTCGCTCATGGCAGCTCTTCGGAAGATCTCCAATCCCAAGGTCGGCCCTAGTCGGGGGGTCCGCGATTCTCCGGTATCACGCATGCATACCCCATCTGGAGCGTGCGCCGTCCATGAGCGCACCAGCGAGACCGCACCAACCACCCTTGGTTCTAGCCCCGATACGTTCCGCAAGCCATCAACATTGAAGAAACCACCACTCATCCAACCAGAAAACCAACCGCCCTGGACGCGGTCCTGCGCCCATCACTCGGGCCAGAAGCACCCCACCGGCCTAGCGCTAGGGGGCGCATACAAAAAGACACCCGCCGCGAAGCCCGTCGTCAGCCCAGCCCGTGCCCACGCGCACGCTCACGACATCACTTGTGCTTCGCCGTCCACTATCAAGACGAATCCGCCAACTACACGGTTTACGAATCATCTTGCGGGGATTGGGGCAGTAAGATCGGCTCAGCAACAGCATCGGCAACTCGATAAGCAACAGAAAGGCGGTGAGAGAACGCCGGCCAACGCCGGCGCAGACATGAGCAAGAGCTGGGGCCGCCGTGCTGCTGCAGTAGCGTTGGAAATGAGCCGACGCTTGCCGGAGACCCTGATGGGCCAGGTGAGGAAGGTCAGCGGGTCGACCGAGGTTTCGGCACGAGGGAAAAGGGCGGAGGCAATTCCGCGGACGACAGCGCTGGAGAACAGGACAAACCTCCCCAAGCCAACGCCGCCGCCGCCGCCGCCGCCCATCAAACCCATGAGACAGCAGCCGGCCCAGCCGCGGGAGTAGGAACCTCCCACTACCAGCTCCGGCTCACCCACCATCCTGGCGGCTGGGACGGTCAAGGCAGTATCCATGGTGCCCGTCCCCGTCCCCAGTCCTGTTCCCGTGGTGGCCACGCCGCAATGCCGGTTGCGTCATCCGCGGCCGGAGAGGGTGCTGGACATGGCCAGGTTCGAAGGGTACGAGTGTCGGGGGATAGGGGTGGGAAGTCCGCCGCCTTGCTAGGGCATAATTGCCTTGTGTGTTCATCATTCCTTCTAACAACATCAATGTATGTCTATTTGTGGTGTCGGCCAGCCATGGATCGATTGAAAGTTTTGGCCCATGGGTTGTCAAGGCTAGGTATTATGCCATTGGGCCGCCTTGCACGGCGTGTTGAGCAAGGAAAAATCACGGTTGGTCCGCGAGGTGGGAGGTCAGTTGGGGTACCCCAAGGCGAATGAAGCCGGACGGCAAGCGGCTTCACCGGAGGAACGTGATCACAGGCGATAATGAACTGTCATGTTGTATTATTCCCCAACCTGCCCTGTCCAAGGCCGGCGTGCGTAGAACAGGAGCGTACGTACCCCTCTGAGGATGGCTCCATGCTGTAGTAATTATTGAATGGCGGATGACATGATCAACCCATAGACCAAATCATTTCTATTATCTCCACACTGGTTGTAGTGCTGCATGGCCAAGAACATGATCATTTATCATATGCACCCCCCCCCCCCCCCGGCGGCTGGTCTCCAACAGCCGAGCGGCCAGCCCTCCAAGCGACGAAACCGAATCGCATCAAACGCGGTACTCCACCAGCCCCATGCCCCTGCCAATCTTCTTGACGAGCGCCTTCTTGAGGTACCACTCGCGCGCCAGCTGCCTCGTCATCTTGGCAAAGGTCTGGGGCGCGACCCGTCCGCGCTCGACGGCCCTTCCGAGGACAAAGATGGCGTCGGCGAGCGCCCGCTCCTCGGCGACGAGCTCGTACAGCTGGTTGCCGACGACGGTGGGGGCGACGAGCAGCTCGTCAATGTCGGGCGCGGGCAGGCTCGCCGAGTCCTGGATCAGCTGGTCGGCCTGGCGCAGCGAGTCCTGCAGGATGGCCGTGTTGGAGGTGAGCAGGGCGGACAGCTGGGTGAGCTGGGCCGACTCGGCCTGGAGCTGGGCCGCGGCCTGGGCCATGGCGGCGCGCTGGGCCCCGAGGCCCTGCAGGGACGCCTCGTTTTGAGCGCGCGCCGTTTGGCGGTGGGCGTGCAGGGTCTGGGCGAGCTGGTGGAGGAGCTGGTCTTTCTCGGGGTTCGGCGGGATGGGCGGCGGCGGGGCGGCGGAGGCGGAGGGGATGGGGAGGGTGAGGTCGTCGTCGAGCAGGTTGGGCGGCGGGGGAGGTTTCGGAGCGGGCTGGGGGGCAGCGACGGGGGCAGGAGGCTGCTGCCAGGTCGGCGGAGGAGGGGTGCCGTAGGGCAGCGGCGGCTGCGCCGGCAGCGACGACATGCGAGGGTCGACGGGCGGCGCAGGGACCGGACGAGGTGGGACACCGGCCGGGGGAGAAACTCCGTGGTGTGGCGGAGGAGGTTGCGGCGGGTTGTGCGGAGGAGGAAGATGTTGCGGGGCCAGAGACCACGGAGGCTGCGCCGGGTGAGAGGCTTGGGCGGCATGCGGAGGAAGCGGAGGTGCGGTCTCGTAGCGCGACGCGGGTGGCTGCCGAGGTGGTGCATGGTGTTCGGGTTGCTGAGGGTGCTGTGTGGGTGGCGGCGACCGCGTCCCAGGGGGTGCCGGCTGACCTGCAGGGCCGCCGATCTTGGGCGGCGGAGGAGGGGCATGACTGCCAGCAGGCGGACTCTGAACCGGGGCGGGTGAGGGCTGTTGTTGCGGTGCGCCATGCGGAACCGGTTTCGGGGGCGGCGGCGGAGTCGGGGTCTCTGCAGGTGCGGGCCGTGCTTGGCTGGCAGGTCTCGGAGCGAGGTCCGGCGGTAAGGGGGGGACTGGAGGCGGCGGAGGGGGTGTAGGTGTCGGGCGTGGCTGCAGCAGCCCCGGCTGGCGGGCGACGACGGGCGGCTCCTTGGCGAACACGTCCTGCAGGATGGCGAGGAAGTCCAAGACGGTGGATTTCTGGGGTGGTCAGCCAGCGGGCTTCACGGCGCAGCGCAGGAGGGGTTGATTGGCACGTACATCCCAGAAGGTGGCCCAGCCGACAAGGTAGGGATGATAGACCTGGCCTTGAGGGTCGACATGCTGGCCGGGACGCACCAACATGGTTTCCGTCGGGGTCACGTAGACGAGGGGCGGCTGGCGAGGGTAGGCGTGAGGAACCCATAGCGAGATGGGGAAGCGGTACGTGACGCCGCGGAAGACGACGGGGAGCGTGCCTGAGAGGTGTAGCAAGAGGGCCGAGGTGCCATCGGGGAAGGCTGCCGGGGAGGAGGGGGGAGAGGGGTCATGTCTTAGCGAAGAACGGTCGGATAGGAGGAGGAAAGCCTAGGCGAAAGCGTACTGTGCACATCGGTCCGGGGCGACAGCGAGGGGTACTGGGCCAGCGCTTGGGCTACGTCGTTGTAGGTGCGGTTGACATCGTGGTATTCCTGGGAGCAAAGAGAGGAAGAGCCAGGTCGGTGTTAGTGTCCTGTGTGTGTCCACAAGAGACAGGGAGAGAGAGAGAGAGAGAGAGAGAGAGAGAGAGAGAGAGACAGAGGGAGGCGTACGCTTGTCAGGACGCTGTACAGCCAGTTGAGGACATGCTGAGGAACCCCCATCTTGACCGCTGCTGTTGTGGAGGAGTGTCTATCCACCTATGGCAGCATGGCTGAGGCTTGGTTTGGCGTTGTTGTTGTTGTTGTTGGTGGTGGTGGTTGGTGGTGGTGGTGGCGGTGATCTTGGGACGAGATGGAAGCTTGGTGGACTGGAAGCTGGATGGACCGAGGTGGGGATGCGAGGGGCTGCTAGGTAAGGTAATTACCTGCTGTGTACTGTGGTACTGTGGTATACCATGTTGATGCTTGGCACGATGACGATTCCAGGCCCCACCCCAGGCCCCACCCTACCGGCCATGGCTTGGCATCCATGGCTTGGCATTTGAGGCTTGGCATCCGAGGCTTGGCCCTGGCTCTTGGCAGGGATCCAATGCCGGCCCGTCGGAGTGGGGGCCCCTGGGCCTTGGACCCCACCGTTCCCGACGAGCAGCCGGCCTGGTGGCCCGTGCACGACCCTTCGGTTAATCGCGGAGCCGATGCCCCTGGCTGTCGGCACGCCACCGCATGCTCAATGTGGAAAAAAAAAAAAACTACCCCTCATTCCTCACGCCTCGTCCCTCGTCTCTCGTCCCATGTCCCCTTGGGTCCCTACCTAACCGTTAGCCGGGACCTTTGCGTCATGGTTACACATCTTCACCGTCCCGGCGGTGTCGTGTCTTTTGCCTCATCTTCAACAAGAGCCCTCTCCTGTCAAGCCTCCCGCTGGGGCCATGAGTCAGCCAGGCCATCTCAAAAGATGCAAAAACCCGCCCGCCCCAGCCCGCTTCATGCGCCGCGGTCGGAGGCGTCCTGAGAAGAGCAAGTGCTCCAAGCCTAGGCTTGCGATATTTTTCCTAGGTTCCCCACTGCGCAAAGGCCCTTAATGGACGCTTTTGTGTCCATGGCCTTCCTCCTTCGACATCCATGCTCTCGGCGCTTCGGCCATCGGTGGGAGGTCCGTCCCGTCTTGAGATAGAGAGAGGAGAGAGAGAGAGAGAGAGAGAGGGGCAAACTTGTTGGCCGGCGCCCCCCCCCTCCCCCCCGGTGTCGGTTGTTTGGGGTTGGGACCGACGGCGCCGCCAGGGATTACAAAGGCGCCTCAGCTCCCCACGACTTCTCGTTAACCGTCGCCCTGGTGGAATCCTCTCTCCGTTTTTCTTTCATCAGGATCCCATGCCCCCGCCACCCGCTTTTGTCGCAAGGCTGAGGAGTATGACAGAGTCTTCTGCGTACTCCTTGCGTCAGGACCCCATCATTTGACGTAGCCCACCCATCGCCGCTAGTATCGTCTCGCATCATTGCTCTCTCTTCTTTCTGCCTCGAGAGCCCCAATCTTGTTTGTCAGCCAACACGATCCCCCTCCTCCTCGACATGCGCCCGCCGATCCCCGTGCTGGCCGACTACGGCATCTCGCCGACCCATGGCTTCCTCCCCGACGTGCTGCCGCTGACGAGGCTGCCGGACCCTTACTATAACAAGTGGGAGGCCATCGTCGCCAACCTGCAGGGCCTCATCCTGAGCCGCCGCCTCCGAGGAGTCATCGACCGCCTGCCCGTGCTCTCCACCGTCGGCCTGGAACACGAGGCGGAATGGCGCCGCGCCTACGTGCTGCTCTGCTTCATGGCCCACGGCTACATCTGGGGCGGTGACAGCCCCAGCGACCGCCTGCCGCCGCCGATCGCCGTGCCGCTGATCCAAATTTCCGAGCATCTCGAGCTGCCCCCCGTCGCCACCTACGCCGCCGTGTGCCTCTGGAACTTCAAGCCCCTCTTCATGGACGAGGACATTGACAACCTCGAGAACCTGGCCACCCTCGCCACCTTCACCGGCGCCCTCGACGAGTCCTGGTTCTACCTCGTCTCCGTCGCCATGGAGGCCCGGGGAGCCCCCATCATCCCCCTGATGCTGACCGCCATCGCCGCCGCCCGCGAGGGGGACGCCCACGCCGTCACGCGCTGCCTCCACACCTTTGCCGAGCGCCTCGACGATCTCGGCTCCCTGCTCCAGCGCATGCACGAGAACTGCGACCCCCACATCTTCTACCACCGCATCCGCCCCTTCCTCGCCGGCAGCAAGAACATGGCCGAGGCCGGCCTGCCGTGCGGCGTGCGCTACGAGGACGGCTCCGGCGGCGAGCCCTACCGCCAGTACGCCGGCGGCAGCAATGCGCAGAGCAGCCTCATCCAGTTCTTCGACATCGTCCTCGGCATCGAGCACCGCCCCACGGGCGAGAAGCGCGGGCCCGCCAACGACCCCCGCGAGGGCCGGGCCCCGCCGCCCAAGCACAACTTCATCGAGGAGATGCGCCAGTACATGCCCGGCCCCCACGCGCGCTTCCTGCGCGACGTGCAGGCCGTCGCCAACATCCGCGAGTTCGTCGAGGCCCGCCCCCACGACCGCCCGCTCTGCGTCGCCTACGACGCCTGCCTCGCCATGCTCAGCGCCCTCCGCGACAAGCACATCGCCATCGTGACGCGCTACATCGTCATGCCGTCGCGCGAGGCCCGCGCCCGCAGCCGCAGCCCCGAGGCCACCCGCACCAACGGCCCGGCCGCCCGCGGCCGCCTCAACCTGGCCACCGCCTCGCGCCGCGCGTTCCAGCCCACGGGCATCGCCTTCGGCGCCACCGAGGCGAACGCCGTCGTTAAGAAGGGCGGGGCCAACCTCAAGGGCACCGGCGGCACCGCCCTCATCTCGTTCCTCAAGCAGGCCCGCGACGAGACGGGCGAGCCGGCCGTCGAGGAGTGGACCAAGCGCTTCATGAGCCGCCGCCCCAAGGGGGTGGGCCAAAACGACTTTTTCGCCGGCAAGCCCGAGGAGGGCGCCGGCCTGCAGGTGGCCCCGCCGTCGACCAAGCCCGACGAGGTGGAAATGCCGGGCTTGGCGGGCAGCTGGGCCATGGACGATGACGTTGGAGGCATCTGCAATTATTGATGGAGCACCATGAAACATACCTGCTATCGCATGAGCGGAGTTGGGAGCGTTGGGCGGCTTGTTTTTTTTTTTTTTTTTTTTTTTTTTTTTTTTTGCTTCTATGAACCCATGTTAATACATCCATCTTCCTGGCCACGTGGTGTCTCGACGGCGCTGGCGGCATTGTTTGGGTCAATGGGTGGTCGTCTGTCCGTTGTTGGCATATTCGATGAGAGAAGCCTTGGTGGAGAGGGCGGTTTCTCTGTCGTCATGTCTCTCTGTCCATCGTTGCACAGCATGCACGGAAAGAGAGGGGCTATCATTTGATTCGTCCGTTGTTCAACACAAAAGAGGTACATGTGCCATGTCTCAGAGCGGAGCTGCTTCGTATGCAGTACAAAGCCATCGTTTGCCCCCCAATTCAGCGTGGTTCCTGGCTGAGGTTGTACGACATGGGGCCTACCTGCGCCGGCCAAGCGTTGACGAACCACGGTAGTGACCAACAAGCTCGACCCCCCCCGGATATCCCCCCCCCCCCCCCCTCCTCCAACCCCCTTTCAAACCCTCCCCTCCTCCGCCTTCGTTCTCCCTCCCCATTCCCAACCTTGCCTCCACCAAGCCCCTCCACGTCCGCCCCTTCTTTCCCGCGGCGGCGGCGTCCGTGACGGCGGCCAATCCGCGCCCTCGGGCCACGAGCCAGGCACGCGGCAGTCCTGCGTCGTCCGGGTAAAGTTCCGTTCCTGATGCCGCTGCTGCCGCCGGTGCAGGTGGCGAAGCCATGCCTCGTTCTCGGGGTCTTGTCCTTCTTCTTGTTGCTCTCCTTCTCCTTCTCCTTCTCCTCCTTCTTCTTCTTGTTCTCTTCCACCACCGCCACCACCACCGCCATCTCCTTGCCTTTCCGGGTCCGAAACGCGCCTGCGCCCCCGCCGCTCCCGCCGCTCCCTCCGCTGCTCCTCTCGGCGCTCCCGCCGGCGGGCTTGCTGCGCCTTGGTCGCGAGGTCCAGCTTCTGCGGGGTAGTCCCCATCAGGAAGACGCCGGCGCGGCCCAGGGGCGTGAGGCGCGCGCGGTCGAAGCGGAGGCAGCACCGCGATCGGCAGGCGTGGGCGGCCTTGCCGGCGTGGTGAAAAGGCCCCGCCGGTCCGCGCGCGGGGTCGTCCTGGGTCTCGGGGCCGTCGTTGCGGAGCGGGAGGGGGGGTTCCTCGCGGTCGACGCGTTGGGTCCCGTGGTCGTGACGTTCCTGAGCGGCGGCGACGGCGGCGGCGGCGGCGGCGATGGTTGTGGTGGTGGTGGTGGTGGTGGTGGTGGTGGGGTTTCGGAAAGGGCGGTCGTGGGATGGGTGTCTGGAGAAGGGCCCGAGCTCGGGAACCGTTCCTGGCGGAAGGCTGGGATCGTCAAGGCTAACGTGATAACAGTGGCCACGTGCGTCGTTGAAAATCAAGGGTTCCTCGACGGTCGCGGCGGCTGGAGGAGGGGGAGGAGGTGGTGGCTGGCGAGGTGCCTGCGACCCCGGTGGAACAGGAACGCATGTCTTCCTTGGGGCGCCGTCGCCGACGAGAAGCTCGGCGCTCCCAATGACCACATCCGTCCGGGTCTGCTGATAGCGGAAGGCAAGGCCGCCCCTCCTGCGGCTCGTGGCGGGGCTGTGCTTTGCGGAGTGGTCCTTCACGCCATCATGGCCTCCGGAGGTGGCGTTGGCGGAACGCCTTGAGCGGGAGTCCGCATCGTTTCCAGGAACGGGACCCGTGGGATCGGCAGGGTCCTCGTGAAGGATGGAACTATAGCGGATGAAAGCAACAGGGTTCGCCAGAGGTGGTAGACCCGGCCAGCTTGGAGAGCTCATATCGTTGGACGCGGGGACGGGGAGCTACGAGGAATAGGGGCTGCGATGCTCTCTTGGGAGTGGATATGGCAGCGAACAAGAGACGACACAGACCCCCTGGGGACGGAGGTATGGTGAACGCAGCCGGCTGTGTGTCTGGAGGAGAGAGAGACATGTCCACGGCGCACGGGCTGAGAACCAAGCCGCGAAGAGATCCATGACTTATAGGAAAACCCCATCCCTTCTACAACTTCAGCGGAGACGGCATTTCCCCCTCATGGAGGAGAACCAAAGGCCTCACGATTCGTGGTGCTTCTCGCAGCTGGGCCCGCACGCAACAGTCTCAGCCTGACAAAGAAGGACTGCGGAAAACCACCACAATGCGAGCGCCTCTGCGGTCGTGTCCAAGGGTCCATGCTGAAGGAGCATCGGATGGATCCAAGCACGGGGCGCCTCTCCAAGACGTTCGTGGGGCATCGAATCGCTTCGAGAGGTATCAGGGGTTCGTTGATTGTTGAGAGTGTATCCGCCAAACGCCGCCCAGGAGACCGCCGGTCGAACCCGACCCGAGCGCCCATCCCATCTAGCCAGTAGTGTACAGAGAAAATCTTTTGTATCCATCATACACGTTTTTCGTCATCGTCGTCGTCCTTGTCTGCCTCGCACGTCGCTCTTCTCGCCGTCCGTCATCGTAGGGTCCGGAATCTTGTGGTCGATTACTGCGGGCTTCTCGGGGTGTTAGCATAACCAGCTCATGCTCGTCAAGAGAACCCAAGGTACTCACACGAGCCAGGCCTCGGCAACACCGGTCGAAAGAAGGCTCACGGCGATCTGTCCGGGGTCAGCCGGTGGTCAACTCTCTCGATCTGGGGTCCGCGGGGGTCAACTGACGCCAAAGGCGGCAATGCTGCGGACGACCGACGCATTCTCCGAGTCGAACAGGGCATTGTAGATGCCGGTGATGGGGTTGTAGGAGCGGCGCGAACCGCCGATGCGCTTGGGAGCCATTGTGGTGGTGGTGGTGGTGGTGGTGGTGGTGGCGGCGGCGTTCTTGCGATGTTTGTTCGGCGGAGGCGGCGGCGGGCGCTGTGCCGACCTGCGAGATGGGACGGGATGGAGTCCGAATTTTCGGGGCCCCGGACAGGCCCGCAGTGACGCCACTTTTTTCCGGGCTGGCGTGGCTTGCGTGGAGCCGCCAACGGGCAGCGGATGTGGCGCGGGTCGTTAGCCCCACCGATGTCACCGTTCACCCCCCCCCTCCCCCACCTGGGTCACGCGCTCTCAGCCTCGCTCATCGACCGCTGGGACGGGCCCTCATTCATAACAGAGAGAACCATCAAAGTCGCCAACGTTGATTTTTGCGTCGGCAATCACCTACCTTACGTTACCATGCCATGTTCTCTTGACCATCTGCGACGCATCTACCGCCTAGAAAACGAAAATGGTTGAAGCCACCGGTTCCCATGCTGGAGGAGGAGGGTTCCTGGCCCCGTCGCTGCCATCGCCGGCCCCGACGACGTCCACCGTCTCGACCCTCAGGCCTGACCTGCCGCACCCTCGCCGTCAGCCCCTCCGGCCCGGATCTGCCAAAGAAGACCAGGTGCGAGATTTCATCTCGGACCGCATGAGCCACATCACCCGGCGTTTCGTCAAGAAAACCGGCGGCGCCTCGCTCGACGGGGACCCCGGCGACGACATCGAGGGGTACGGCTCCATGGCGGAGCTGTGCAAGGATCTCGACGAGATCGTCAACATCATCTGGCTGTCTGGAACTCGTAAGCCTCCCGCCTCTCTCTGCGCCCGTCGTCACGCAGGGCTAACCCTCCTCCCCAGCGAGCCTGCAAATCCCCTCCCTGCTCAACATCGCCAGCGAGCTCAACACCTGGATGCCTTCGTTCCCGCCGTCTCCCGCGGCCACGTTCGGCATCCTGCACAAGCTCGATCACTGCTTCGCGAGCCTGCTTGCCGGGGAGGATGCCGAGACCCGCGAGCCGCTCCCCGGATTCGACAAGGGCCTTCGCAGCGGGCTCAGCCGAACCGACATGGTGCGGTGCAAAAGCACGGTGCAGCACACGCGGGTGCTGGTGGTGGATGTCATGAGCAAGCGCGAGAGCCAAGAAGATGGAGCGGAGCCAACGGATCAGACCGGAGACGAGGACGACGAGTCCGGGGTGGAAGGTCCGAGGCGGAGCGGAGCGTTGGGGCTGGACGATGATGAGGATGAGGAGCTGCACATGGACGTGGCGCGCGTGTACGAGAAAACCTTGGTCAAGCTGGGCGAGACTCTTGGGGAGTCGGGCGTTGGAGAGATGATTCAGATGTCGGCGGATTAATGAATGAACAAAAAGCCAACCACGGAAGCATCATCACCTCAAGCACCTGCAAATCTCCGTGGCCTTCCACGGACTTGAGAACCTTGGAAATTCCCCCCGAGTCCTACGATTTGAGAACGACCCTTGAGGATTGTTTCGCAAAGGACGTTGGCTGCTTGAGAGCTTGCTGACGTGGTAGTGACAGGTGCAGGCTGCATCACTGCCGGGAGACCAGTTTCTTACACGAACCACAACATGAGTATTATGCGTGGTCGGTCCGGGTGTGGGTTACTCTCGCTGCGCTACGGATCCTGTCGGAACGTTCTTCGACCTGGTGCCGCCGCTGGTGAAGTCGACTCTGCTGGAATCTTCTCTTGCCGTAGATCAATGGGACATGGCCAGCAAGTACCTATTGGCCGTGTTGGACAGCGGATCAAGCGGCTCTATTGGGCAAGGGATCGCGTGCTTGTCGTACGATGCTCAAGAGTCGGGGGAGAACAACGCCCGCTGGTTTCGCGAAGACCTTGCGGAACATGCTCTGATGCACGGCGTTCCGGATGACGATGACAACCTGAAAGCGCGCTATATACGGTTTTGTCGCTGGATCGCGCCAGGCCGAAAGGACGGGACGGCCCAGCAGGCCACCTCTCGTCCGGCGCCGGAGCCCAAGGCTTGGTTGCCGGAGCTCGAGGCCGCCGCGCGTTGCTCAATATGCCAGCAGCCAGCCAAGCTGCATTGCCCCGAGTGCCACCTACTCACAGAAGGCAAAGCCACTTTTGCTGTTGGATACCGCAGCAAGCAGTGCCCCCGCCCCCCCCCCGCCCCCCCCCAAAAAAAAAAAAAAAAAAAAAAAAAAAAAAAAAAAAACCATTGGGACAAGAAACACAGAGCCGTATGCGGCGAAGCACGGAGCCTCTTCCCCGCCATCGTCGTTGTTGTTCCAGGAGATCCTCGAGCATCTTTTTTCGTTCACCTATGCTAAAGCATGATCTCCTTGTTCGATGATGTGGGGGAGGACGGCGGCATGGTCGTCGTCGGCATCGCAGATGCGTCATCCTCTCCATGCAACATTCACGAGCACATGGCACAATTTCCCTCTGACATGGCGCCCGACAATGATGCCTATCGGGCGGTCTTGACGATCGTCGGAGCCCGTGGCCCTTTGTATCAAGCTCGAGAATTGTGGGAGATGTTGATTCGGCGTAGCCTCGACGACGCCGAGCTCGTTGGCACACGCGACGCCACCGCCGCTGCGGCAAAGCGAGGCCTCGAGTTCCTGAAGGAGGCAATTGACAAATCGGCTGCCCGGACAGCAACGACTCTCGTGTGTCTCTTCATTATTCGCACCTCTCCCTGGTGCAGGGCAAGGGCGGCAGCACTCTGGGCAATCAAACAGGCATGACCTCTCTGGCGTTCTGATGTTGCGATGTCTCGGTACAATGGCAACACCGTCGAGGGCTTGGGCTTCCCAAGACTTTGCCGGCCTCACAACAGGTCGGCCGTGGAACGCCAGCTTGGAGGCCGACAAGGCACCCAACAAGGGCGCCGAGAACGGTACCTGCGCCGACGTCGCCCTGACCCTATGGCAGCTCAGGAACCCCCGAATGCATGGTAATTAATCGCGCGGCTGTTTTTTTGGGGCT
The DNA here is from genome assembly GCF_042764415.1 of Remersonia thermophila. Classification (NCBI taxonomy): domain Eukaryota; kingdom Fungi; phylum Ascomycota; class Sordariomycetes; order Sordariales; family Chaetomiaceae; genus Remersonia; species Remersonia thermophila. The sequence goes on from NC_092223.1 coordinate 2,074,814, forward strand.
TGTTATTGAAGCTGATTGCGCCAAGACGGTGATTTGACAAGGAAACAATGCAGCCTTGACCTGCGATTGGGAACCACCGACAAGAGCGGGAAGAGTGGAATGTTCGCAAAGGCGGCTGGTGATGTCACTGTATCACACGAGCAATCAAGATCTCCGTTGACATTGAAAAACCACCGCCGATCTGGCCCCCCGCCCCCTTTTCGCGTCCCCTGCTCGCATGATGCCGGCCTGTTCTGCCGTCCTTCTTCACGTGCTGTTGTTGTGTCTCTCAGCTCCAAGCGCATTTCTCTGCACGGATATGCCGTCCCCGCAATCCCCAGCGCGGCACCCCGGACCCCTTTCCCGACGTGGGAATTCGGCTCGTCAACGTCCGCGACGCCGGCTTGGCCGGCTTGGCCGGCTTGGCTGGCCGCTCGTTACAACCCCAGCCGGCCTGGTCTCTTCCTAGAACCTTCTCTTGGGGTAGCCCTCCGTCGCGTTCCTTGCAGCTGCTGTGTTAGCGGGATCGCGGGCCCGCTACCCGCTCCCCCTGGTCTGCCCGACGTCGTCCCGACGAGACGGCTTGCCACGCGTGCCAATGGCGGTGCGCGATTGGGGATTTTTCTCCGGGGAGCCCGGCTCCGACTGAGAAAGATGGCCCGGGGGGGAGGGGCGGAGGCGCGGAGAGCATGGACCGACGGGATGGATGAGCGGTCCATGCGCGATCTGGGGAAAGGATCGGGAACTTGGAGACGGGGGGAGAGGGGGTAGCATCGTCAAAGGGGACCAAAGGGGTTGACATGACGGCATACAAAAAGGAGAGCCGTGCCCTCATGGTCGAGCCTTTTTTTTTTCTTCGTCGAGCTCGCGTCGCCTGCCGTCCCTTCGCGTCCTCAGCCCCCTCCGCTCCCTCGTCGTCTTTGTTTCGGACCTGCAGCGTCCTGAACCTTTGATCGCTCGTTCACCATGGCCCGCGGCGTCACCCTGCTCGGCCTGAGCTCGCTCCTCCTGGGGCTGGCCAGCGCCCAGAAGCCCGGCACCACCAAGGAGGTGCACCCCAAGCTGACCACCTTCCGGTGCACCAGGAGGGGCGGCTGCAAGCCGGCGACCAACTTCATTGTGCTCGACTCGCTGGCGCACCCCATCCACCAGGCCACCAACGACTATGGCTGCGGCGACTGGGGCAACAAGCCCAACGCCACGGCCTGCCCGGACGTGGAGTCGTGCGCCAAGAACTGCATCATGGAGGGCATCCCCGACTACAGCCAGTACGGCGTGACCACCGACGGCACCAGCCTGCGCCTGCAGCACATCCTGCCCGACGGCCGCGTGCCCTCGCCTCGCGTCTACCTGCTCGACAGGACGGAGCGCCGCTACGAGATGCTCCACCTCACCGGCTTCGAGTTCTCTTTCGAGGTCGACGCCACCAAGCTCCCCTGCGGCATGAACTCGGCTCTGTACCTGTCCGAGATGCACCCCACCGGTGCTCAGAGCCGGCTCAACCCCGGCGGTGCCTACTACGGCACGGGTTACTGCGATGCTCAGTGCTTCGTTACCCCCTTCATCAACGGCCTGGTACGTTTGATTTTTTTTTCTTTGGGTTTCGCATCATCGCAGGGGCTAACGTTGGCGTCTTCTCCCCTCTCAGGGCAACATTGACGGCAAGGGCTCGTGCTGCAACGAGATGGACATCTGGGAGGCCAACTCGCGCGCCTCGCACGTGGCCCCCCACACCTGCAACAAGAAGGGCCTGTACCTCTGCGAGGGCGAGGAGTGCGCCTTTGAGGGCGTGTGCGACAAGAACGGGTGCGGCTGGAACCCGTATCGCGTCAACGTGACCGACTACTACGGCCAGGGCGAGCAGTTCAAGGTCAACACCAAGAAGCCCTTCACCGTCGTGACCCAGTTCCACGCCAACCGCCGGGGCAAGCTCGAGAGCATCTACCGCCTGTACGTCCAGGACGGCAGGGTGATCGAGTCGTTCGTCGTCAACAAGGAGGGCCTGCCCGAGGTGGACCGCATCACGGACGAGTTCTGCGCCGCCACGGGATCCCGCAAGTACATGGAGCTCGGCGCCACCCAGGGCATGGGCGAGGCCATGACCCGCGGCATGGTCCTGGCCATGAGCATCTGGTGGGACCAGGGCGGCAACATGACGTGGCTGGACAGCGGCGAGGCCGGCCCCTGCGGCGAGGGCGAGGGCGCCCCCGCCAACATCGTCAAGGCCGAGCCCTTCCCCGAGGTCACCTACACCAACCTGCGCTGGGGCGAGATCGGCTCGACCTACTCGCAGAAGAAGCCTTCTCATCCCTTCCCCGGCTACAAGGGCCCCAAGTTCCCGTAAGGTATTGAAGGGAGAGGGGGGTTGGGTGTGATGGAGTTAGAGAAGGGAATGGTGATGTTTTTGGATCAGCAGTTTTGGAGAATACAAATACAATTCTGTTGCCACGGAAAGATTTTCTTTTGGTCGGCTTTTGCGTGACTTGTTTTTTTGCGCGTGACATTTCAAGAAAAGAGAAGCATTTGTAACGATGTAGATGGGCTCTATTGTGTTGCCATGACTGCTGGCCGTTGTTGTGTTCCGGGGGGATCGCCAAGGTCCATTGGACCCTGAACAGTTTTATTCACCGTCTGCTGGGTTGATCGAAATGGAGGTCTGATTGGCTGGCTCTCATGGATCTGGCCGAGTTCAGATGTGCATTGCAAAAACCTCTTTTCTGGTAGGTAATTACGCTAGGCCGTACAGATGAGAGGACCCTCTGGACCCTTGATCGGCGTCATGTTGTTGATGACATTTCTGGCTGCCTCAAGACACATGAAAAACCTCCCTGTTGTCCAGAGACAAGGACCCTCCTCTGAAAAAAAAAAAAAAAAAAAAAGAAAAGAAAAAGAAAAGAGAAATTAGTAATACACACTAACTATTAGTACAACCGCCCACCAAGGGTTCCTTACGGGCAGCAGCAGCATTGATCATGGGACATTCTCCAAGATTGAAGGACGATCTGGTGGTTCATGCAACCTGGAATGCCAAAGCCCTTCCCCAAGCGCTTCTTGGCCTTCTCCAACTCTTGGCGTGGCATCATCCACCTATAGTACACAGTACGGCGTGCTCGTCCCTAGCGCCTCCAACGGTGCCAAGACGGTCCCGCAGCGGGACCCCAACGGCTCCCAACGGCGCCAAACGGCCCACCCTAGGACCCACCGTAGGCGCCGGACGGTGCGGGGACCTCCGCAAAGTGACGACGCGCTCCATCGGACCCTTGCCAAAACCACTCCAATCTGGCAATTCGGAACACCACTCCGGAGAGGACAGCGCAGCAACTTTTCAAGACGGCGCCGTCGCACGGGCGCATGGTCGGTCGCTACACGGTATATACCGTGGGAGGGGGATCGACGGCCGTCGTCACGCCCGTCATGTCGTTCAGAGGGACACGTTGGTCGTTTCGTTTCTCGAGGCACCATCGCGGCTATCTGCCCCCGCTTATAAGACGGCTCCTCACGGACGCGGCTCTCCTAGACTCGGGCTGATCTCGCGAACCAGCTTTGTTGCGTGTCTTTTTTGCCATCGTGCTTGAACGAAACACCCCACCACGCCTCGTACCGCACAAAAGCGTCTGCCCACCATGAGGCTGCAATCCCTCCTCTGCTCCGGCCTGCTCGCCGGCGCCGCCTCGGCCATCGGCCCCCGCGGTCCCGTCCAGCGCCTCGAAGGCAAGCCCGAAAAGATGGCCAACTGGCGCTGGGCCAACCCCTTCGCCAACCCCCACATCGCAAAGTTCGACGCCGCCTGCGAGGCCGAAAAGACCTTTTACGCCCGCGAGTACATGCTGGACGACCTCGGCCTCAGCGCGCCCAAGGGCCTCATCGTCTACCGCGACGCCCTCCGCTCCGTCTTCGCGTCGCGCCAGTACCCGGGCAGCTGGGACGGCATCGACCCCCACGGCTACGACCGGCTGCTGCTGACCATGCCCTACTCGGACATGCCCCTGCGCGTGCGCGAGTGGATCGAGGAGCAGGAGCGCAAGGACGGCCAGGGCAAGGGCCTGTTCGCCGTGTACACGGCCCCGTCGATCCCGGGCGCGAGGGTGCTCAACACCATCAAGGTCCCCGAGGAGACCCCCGTCAGCGAGGAGTGGCGTGCCAGGGACGACAGGAGGATCGCTCTGTTCGCGCCGGGCGCCTTGTACGAGATCCTGCCGCTGTTTGTGGCGGAGGGCAGCGGCTGCGAGGGTGAGTTTTTTTTATGATTCTTTTCCTTCCGCGGCTTTGAATTTCCATGAGATCAGCATGCTAACATGGACACGCCCCCCAGACATCCTTGGCGACCTGTCCAAGTACAGCCACAAGCTGCTCGACGGCGGCGTCGTTGCCTACCCTGTCAACCACACCACGCCGGACCGCGCCGAGGGCTTCCGCGACATCGAGATCAAGATCAAGGCCCAGGTCCTGAAGCTCAAGGAGGGCGAGGAGGCCCCGCCGAACGACCCCCCGGAGATTGATGCTGCCCAGGCGGAGAAGAAGGAGGAGAAGAAGGAGGAGAAGAAGGAGGAGGCCAAGAAGGAGGAGACCAAGAAGGAGGAGGCCAAGGAGGCTGACAAGGCCGAGACCAAGACCGAGGAGGCCAAGACCGAGTCGACCGAGACGGCCGAGAAGGCTGAGAAGGCGGAAGAGGCCAAGACCGAGGAGCCGGCCGACAAGGCGCAGGACACCGCGAAGGATGAGCTGTGAGGTTGTGATGAGGCGCATGTGGGGGAAGCGTAGAAGGTGGTTTTCTTTTCCGTATATGACTGATGCACTTGTACTCTAGTATACCTTTCCTTAGACTGGGTGGGGGTTGGCGAAAACACTTTCACGGTTCTAGCGAATGAGCCAGGTTCCTGCGGCGTGTCTCATTGTCGCGTAACCCAACTGGCATTGTTCATTCGAGAGCTGCTGTTAAGGACTTCTCGAAGGCTCTTTCAGAAGGCCTCTTGATTGAATGATGTGTGTCTGTAGCTGGTCTGATGTTGGTCTGCGTGGTGGCGCAGGTGGTGATGTCATGCAAGCTTCCCTTCCCCCCCCCCTCCCCCCCATCACGACCGACTTATCAAGAGTTGGATGGGCCAGGTGAGATGAAATGGCTCCTCAGGTACTAGTGTTGCTCTGTCACCGCAACACCTTTTCAACCGAGCTCGGCACGACCATGGCTCTCCGTCTTCCTGCTTTCCGTCGGACGATGGCCCTCTCCAGGTGCTCCTCGTCCCTCGGGATCCGGCCGGCCACCCTCCGCCCGCTCTCGACAACCGCGCTGCTTCACAAGACGGACGCCAACACACCGCACAGCTCAACGATCTTGCTCGAGGACGAGAAAACCGGGTTCGGTTTCATCCGCCACAACGCTCGCTCGCCCAAGCCGCGCAAGGTGGGCGTCACGGAGATTCGGGGACCCTACTACTCCGCCATGGGGAGGCGGTACTTGCAGGATGTGCTGGAGACGTGAGCACCGCCCGTCGTCCCTTACGCATCTGGTAGAGGATGGCTTTTGGATAATATGGGTGTTGATGTGTCGATAGCTATGACTTCGCTCGATGAGCAAAGCTAATACCATGAGACAATCCTCTATTAGAATGGGCTATTTCATCGACGGACTCAAGTTCGCCGGCGGCAGCTTCTCGCTGTTTCCGGAAGAAAGGCTTCGAGAGCTGATCGATCTTGCGCACGAGCACGGGGTTTACGTGTCTACGGTAATCCCCCCCGCCGACATCGATTGGCCATCTCTCTCCAAGACAGCTATTATTAACGGCAGGACCAGGGTGGTTGGGCCGAGCATATCCTCCTCCAATCCTCCCCCTCAACCGCCATCGATCAATACCTGGCCAAGTGCAAATCCTTGGGCTTTGACGTCGTGGAAATCTCGGCCGGCTTCCTCTCCATCCCCAACGACGACTTCGTCCGGCTGGTCGAGCGCGTCCAGGCCCAGGGGCTGAAGGCCAAGCCCGAGCTCGGCATCCAGTTCGGCGCCGGCGGCGACACCGACCCTGCCACCCTCGAAGCCATGGCCGGCGGCACGAGCGGCGGCGCGGGCGGCGGCAGGTCGCCGGCGAGCAAGATTGTCGAGCTCGGCAGGCGGTTTATCGAGCAGTGCGGCGTGGAGAGGATCATGGTCGAGAGCGAGGGGATCACGGAGAACGTGGGGGACAGGTGGCGGACGGAGGTGGTGAGGGCCGTGCTGGCGGGATTGCCGCCCGAGAAGGTCATGTTTGAGGCCGCCGAGCCCAGGGTGTTTAACTGGTACGTGAGGGAGTTTGGGGCGGATGTGAATCTGTTTGTGGACCACTCGCAGATTGTACAGCTGAGCTGCTTGAGGGAGGGGATTTGGGGAATGGGGGATACGTTTGGGAGGGTGGTTTCGTTTCGCTGACGCTGACCATGCGAGGGCCGGGTAGAGCGTTGGGTGTTTGCGCAGCAGTTTGCTTATCAACAAAAGTCTTCGTGAGGGCGGTTGGTCCACAAACCTTTCGTATGGCTGTCCTTTTACCCCTGGACATGATCAAGCTTTTCAGTTTCCAGGACTAGCCAGCGTACGAAACCAAAAGGTACTTGTTAGCGACATGGAAGAGACTCCTTGCATACGACTTGACGGAGCTTATGGGATACACCGAGCATGCTGCGGTGGAACCAGAGCCATCATGTGCTTGTCGAGTTTGTGAAAATATGAATACTATATTGTCGCGAAAGGAAACAAGCGACAGGGAACGGCAAACACAAGGATTCAAACCTGGGCGTCCAAGAGGACTTCTCGCCAGGATACAAACAACAACCGAAGGCCGATGTATATAAGACTATGGTCGACTTTTCTTATTCTCCGAGAAATCTTCTTTTCTACTCCAATTCCACTGCCTTGACAAGAACCAACTCCAACGCGTCTCGTTGAATCAAATCTCACCCAGCTCTACCAACCAAACACCAGCGCTTTCAACATGTCGGACATAGACGTGGACAACATTGCCATTCCAGCAGCCGATGTAAGTTGATTCGGTATTACCCAACCCATCGACCATCCTATCCGCTTCCGTACCCCTCCCCCCATCATCCGCCAGAACCCAGAACTCCCATAATTGGAGAGAGAGCAAGACATGTACGTTCCAGCTCCACCAGCTTACCACCTGCTCAATAGCTCGAAGCTGGCGACAAGGGCGACAACCGCAACGCCCAGGCGGCCGCGGCCAAGGACGCAAACGAGGTGGTTGACGACAAAAAGGTTGCCGATACTCCGACCAAGAAGGAGGTCGAGGAGGACAAGAAAAAAGGCTGATCAAAGAAGAAGTAGCCAAGGAACACAGCATGAGGTAGTAGCTTTGGTCGAGATCGAACCGACATTGGTTTTTGTAACGGCATGCTATCGAAGCAGGAAATAGAAACGTTGTGAAACAGCCTTCGAAGGGACCCAAAAATGAATGTCGAATCCATTGAGTGGATTGTAAGGCCACAAGACTCCGGGTCGCTCACGTTGTGTTCGGCATCCCTAGTATACGCTGGAGATCTGTGACGTGAATGTCGAGTTTGAAATGCCCCTGAGCCAAATCTACGTGTAATTCTTCGTCGCTGGTGGAACAGTAGATCGGATTCGTCCATATTATTGTTTGTGTCCCGGCTCCCAGCACATACTAGTCCGGCCTCCCAACCCGTGGATACACGTACACTCGTAGCGCACCTTTGCATAACCCGGGTCGCTCAGCGATAGCCGCTATGTTTGACGCTGGGCGCATCCATCTAAAGACGCTACCCCATGCCAACTTAACGGAAGTCTAGGGTACATTTACTTAACCATGAATAGCAGTTTTGGGATTGTTTCTGCGGTCTTGATCACATACAATCAAGGCCTGATCAGACATTTCGGAGGATTCATGGTGATTTGCGTGGCCTGTTGCCCCGATGTCACTAATAGGCATCATCATGTTTATTCCACGTATGTCTAGAAAGGAGGTCGCAACACCCCGTGTTCCTTGCGGGGGCCAATGGACGAGACTTGGGAGCCAACGGACATGGATGTTCGCACTGGCCAGAGAAGCTCGTCTCGCTGTTTTGTTTGGATGTGTTACTAGCAAATATAGCGTTCAGGGAAGAAAAATCATCCAGGTTGCCCAGGTTGCCGTAGCGGCAAGACTCATCAGGCACAAGCAAGGAGGCCTACGACGAAGGACAAGCACCAAACAACAAACTTCCATGGAAGTTCTGCGAAAGGAGAGGCAAGCAAGAGGCCCAAGAACAGATATAAAACGTCCCTGTAGGCTGCCCTTTCACCTTGGCTGTCTTCTCTTCCCTCATTGCAACCTGACGATACCATCCACCATCCAAGTCCCCATCAAGCTCTTCACTCCCAAGCCTTCAACTCCTCACGTCCCAAATGCCCAACCAAATGAACAAGGACGATGCTGCGCGCATCCAGGCTGCTCAAGTACGCCCCGCCGCCCCAGCCTGTTCCATGAGGCTTCACGAATCTATTTACCCTCTGAAGAGACATACAGCTTGCTGACTTGCCGCTCAAACGACAGGCCAAGGGAGGGAAGGACGTCGGGGCGGGCTCGTTCCCCGCCCGCGCCCAGTCTGCCGCCGACAAGAACGCAAACGCCAACAAGCAGCCAACGAACAACTCGGAAAAGCCAAAGTAAGACGAGCGAGGGAAGTTGTTGAAGATGGTCCCGTCAAGTGGCCATGAGGATGGACCGGCAGCTCTCTGAGCATTGGCCGGTCGGCAAGCGTATTTTCCGCATGCGTGTTGGGATTTTGATGGAACGACGAGTTCAGGCAGTAATTACGAGGATAATCACGGAGGCCTCCGAAGCGGCGAACCGTGCCGGTGATTTGTGATGGCCCTTTCAACGACGGCATCCTGCATCATGATTGCCGGCTGTGGCATGAAGCCTTGGTTAGGTCCCCGATCCCCCTCCATTACCTCCCAACCAGCAGCCACCCTTAGGGCGAACTATGTGCCGTGTAACCACCATGGCAAGCATGGCTGTGGTGTGTCCCTCCGTATTACGCATATAGTTGACACCATGCTCCCAGTAAAGCTGCTTTGGTGGGTAGGACGGCCTTCAGTCTAGCCAACCTCACAATCCAGGGGTTCATGTCCGACCCCACGCCGACCTCCCAAACAGCTGCTCGTCCAGCGAAACGATAACGCTTGACGGTAACGTGATCCAGTGACAAAAGGACCGATCCGAATTTGGAAGCTGCTTTTGTTTTTTTGATTTCGAGCCCCCTCTGAGGCCTGGAGGCCCCCTAACAATGAACAAAGATGGTGGGCACACCACATCGCGCACGCCATCGCCTAGGGGGGGTGACGAATGTGGGGGAGGGCAGCCACCCCGAAGCCTCTCCTCTTCTCCGCGACCAACCAGCTCCTCGCCATAAAAGTAAAGACAGGTAGGTCCCTTGACCTTCCCAGCTCGTTGCAAGCCAAATAGGAACTTTATTCGAACCCTCTTTATGTTTCATACGCTGCCTGGATTCTCTAGCATGCATTCTTGAAGCCAAACATTCAACACCTCTCGCCGTCCTTTCCGTCTTCTACACGGCCCTCCTCCCTCGCCTCTTTCGGGCACCGCCTCTGCAACGACCTCGTCTTGTGCGCCAGCGAGAACAAGAAGGCCAGGAACGCAAACGAGCTTGACGCCGCGAACGCGAGCCGGAGCGCGTCACCGTAGAGCTCCCTCACGGCAGCCTGCAACGGCGGCGGAAGCTGGCCCACTGCGAACAGCGACTTGCCGAGCTGCTCGATGATCTGTGGCGGGAGCCGGTCAGCAAGCCGAACCGATGGGCCATGACGGGTCGAAGAGCCGTCTGGCGAGGGGGCTGGAGCCTCTTACCTCGTCCGTGCCCGCGGTTCCGAGCACCTCCGGGAGGCGGGTGAGGAGCAGGTTCTGGACGATGGCGGAGGTGACGGTTACGCCGTAGATGTTGCCCATGGACCGGATCAGATACACGGTGGATGTGGCCACGGCTTGTTCTGCATCCGGTGTGTTAGCTTCCTCCCCACAAGAGGCACGGGTGGCGTCATCGTCTCCTTACCCTGGTGCTCAAACAGCGACACGAAGCTAAACAAAACGCTCGGGTTCGTCAGGCCGAGACCGAGGTTCGCCGGCACGAGATAGAAAAAGTCGGCCCACGGCCCCTGTCCCTTCATTCCCATCGACAAGGCGAGCAGGTTGCCCGCGAGCATGGTCAGGGTGCCCAGGCGCACGTTCAGACGCAGCGGATGGCCGCGGCTCATCAGCGTTCCGGCAATGACGCCACCAATGGGGGTAGCCAGGGCCGGAACCATCAGGCGCATGCCGGCAACCGAGGGGGACTCTCCGCGCACGGCTTGGAAATACAGGGGGATCATGAACAGATACTGGATCTTTGGTCAGCAAAAGGGAGGGATCGAAAACAAAATGCCGGGCGTCGACGGAGGCAAGCTCACCGCATACGCCGCCATTCCGGCAAACACGTTCGTCAGCTGGACCGCCACGGGCTGCCAGCCATGCAGCATGCGCAGCGGGATCATGGGGATGGCTGTGGTCGTGGCCTCGACACCAACGAACGCCAACAACAGCAAGGCGCTTCCCACGAGCGAGGCGACCACGACGGGACTCCCCCACGGAAACTCATTTCCGCCCAGGGTGAGGCCCATCAGCTGGGCCACAAGACCCAGGACCAGCACCGAGGCACCCAGGAGGTCAAGCCGCCCCAGCGCCGACCGGAACGGGTGCTTGGGATCCATCAGCTCCGGCGTGGTGTCCAAGAGCGTCGGCGGGTTCTCCAGCGCGACGTGCCCCACGATAAGCGCAAAGATGGACACCGGCACCTGCAGCAAAAAGCACCAGCGCCAGCCGATCGTCTCGGTGATGGCGCCGCCGAGAGAGGCTCCGAGAACGGCGCCCAGGCCCACCAGGATGTTCTGGATGGCCTGGTACATGCCGCGCTTCTGGAAGGGGATCATGTCCGAGTTTACAACAGTAGCTGTTCTTCAGGTCAGCGGATGTTCCAACGTTCCGGCCGGCGAAGGGGGGGGGGGGACCTAAGGAAGACGTACCCATGGTGATCAAGCCGCCGCCGCCGAAGCCCGTGAGGGCGCGCATGAAGACGAGCGTCCACATGCTCCCCGCTACGGAACAACCGAAGCAGCCCGCCATGAAGGTGACGGTCGAGATGAAGAAGCAGATGCGCCGGCCGAACATGTCGGAGAAGCGGCCGTACAGCGGCTGGAACGCGGTGCTCGTGATAAGGTAAGAGGTGGTTAGCCAGGCGGCATTGTTGGCGGCGTTGAAGTCGGAGCCGATGGCCGCGTATGTCGACGCCGTGATCGTCCCGTCGAAGCCAGACAGGAAGACGTTGGCCCACAAGGCTAGAGTCGATGTCAGCGGCGCTGTGCAGGGTACGGGAGGTTTGCTTGCGTCTCGTCTTCGTACCCGTCTCGATCCACCAGAAGCCCGGCGGAGGACACCATTTCTGGTCATCCTCGACGGCCGTGGGAAACGACTCGTAGCGAGGGGGCTTCTGCGTGTCCGACGTGAGGAGAGGCGTCCCCTCGTCGACGTTTGGGACTCGAGTCCCAGCAACGTCTGTGTTCACGAGGCCATGGCTGTCTGTGTTGTCCTTGCGAGCCATCCCGGTGTGTTCTGGGTTCGACAAGATGAATGCGGCTGGTTCAACGTCGAGAGGCTACGAGTCAACCAGGCCTGGACGATGGTCTTTTCTATGTTGGAGGCGTCTAAGAGGAGGCTCCGTCAACGGTGGCAAAATCTTCAACGTGCTCTTGACAGGGGAGAGGGGTGAACGGTCAGCCCGTCTGGCGGTTGCAGCGCCCAGAGCCGGTCCCGCAGGTGGTGGTGGTGGTGGTGGTGGTGGTGGTGGGTGGTGGGCGAGGTTGCATGATGGTCGCTACCGGGGTTCGAAAACGGCAAGCCAGTCGCCCATCGGCCTTGGTTTCCGGGTTGTATCGGCGGGCCGGGCATACCCAGCCTCGTTGCAGGTCAGGAACGGCACGGCAAAAACGCGCCGCGGACGGACGCAGAGAACGGTCCAGACTCGATCTAGGTGTTGTTGGATCCCCTGTCTGCCGCAACAGGTGGTCTTCCTTCAGGAGGCACCACCACCGGGCAGAGGCGATGGATCGACGATGCAAGCAAGCAGGCCGCGCACCCTGTACCACCCCAGGTTTGCTCTCTACGGTAAGGATTTCATCGCATGTTCCTGTCTCATTCCCTTGACTCCACCACCGTCGACACACCGTCAAGAACCAACTGGACTCGGCCTTGGGGATCCTTGATCTAGTTATCTCTACCCCGCACGGTTTCTTCCGAGGGCCCGGGAGCAGGCGACAAGGCTTCCACGGACCGTTATCAACGACCCCCCCCCTGTCTTCAGTCTCAGTCTCCCGGACCTCAAGGTTCACTCACATACTGCGTTCCGAACGAACACCTATACCTCGTTTGCGGATTCGGCCGGCTGAAAAGCCCACGAGGAAAAAAAAAATCTGCACATCTGCAGGCTGCAGAGCAGACAAGGCAAGTTGGCGGTTCGTCTCGCCTCTCCGCGTAGGGACTTACAAGAGGTTCTGCTCCTGGCGGGGCTGATCACCCGGACAGTTCTCCGACGGCCGGGGTCTCCGCTCCTTGGCTCCGGCACGTGCTGCGTGGGGAGACGGTTTAGCGAGACGTCGAATCGGATGACACCAACCCCCAACTGCTCTCTTATTTAGGTATTACCAAGCCATGGGCCGGGAGGCGCGCTGCTGAGGTGCATCTTGTTGCATTAGCGGATGCACGGGATGCATCCGGCGTGCAGGGCGCTCAGTCTTGAAGAAATGCTCGATATGGCAAACGAACGACATTTTGAAACAGGAGCCTACCGTTGTTTGTACGAGGGTACACAATACGCAGTATACGCTTTGGGTTCATAGGGTTCAGCGTTCTACCGTCTTCGATGGAAGGCCTGTCTGCCAATGTCGGCGCTGCCGGCCGTCGGAAAACGCAAAGGATCGAACCATCTACACCAGCAATGTCATCATGCTCCCTCTTCAAGACCCAACAACGCCACGATGTGTCGTGATCTACCGTACAGAATCATTGCTCTTGACTTGAACGAAGGCCGCGGGCGTCTGTCAGCATCACGATATGGTTTTGTACTGTAGTAGACAACCGTTGGCCCTCATCACCAGCGTCCCGCCGCGTGCCGCGCCTACGGCAGCGTTCGCAGTAGGGGGGGGGGGGGGGCGTTTAACCCCCACGACGCACGCCGGTACCGTTTCATCCCCGGCGAGCCAATTGCAAAGCCTTGTGTTACGCTGGAATACTGCGTCATGTGCGCCGTCGACCCGTCTGCACGTTGGTGGGGGCGTAGGGCTGTTAGTGTTGGCAGGATGGGTGACGGGGGAGAAAAAGGCCGGGCGCGGCTGTTGGTCTGTTCCGTGTCTGTAAAGAGGTTGATCTAGATATGGCGCGCCCGATGCATCCGTGGCCTGCCGAACGCGCGGTTCCCCTGACGTTGGCTTTGCGATTCCGTCGAGCCGGCCAGCATAGGCTCGATCACGCAGGGCCAGCCACACGAGCGCATTGAGCATTCGTGTCCCTTGGACCACGCGGATCTTGCATCCAAGAATTGCACCGGCCGTTTCTTTTGAGGCTGAGGGTGGTGGCAGCATGGGTCCGAGACCGGACATATGTCGTTACGTAGCCTGGCCTGGAACATGGGAGTCTCGGACCTTTCGAGCTCAGAGAATAAGGCCGATGGGTGGTATGCCCAGCAGTTTGCGTTTCTCTACGTTTTTGCTGCCCATGACACCCTTTCATGGGTGATCAACAGGCCGCGGAGGATCATGGGGAGGTGCTGTGATGACATCGGAACTTGCTTCTAAATGCGTGCAACGGGACGCATCCACGGCACTGCATATTAATGAACCGATGTTTTCTTCTCTGAACCGTGCAAGAGCCTGACGCTAGATAGAAAAATCTCGGGAAGATGCCGCCAAGAAAGAACACGGGCCTGAGTCCGGGGATCTGACGGAGTGTCTAACCATTCCTAGTATCAATACCTATTAATCAATAGCCTCGTCGTATATAACGAAAGGGCATGGGCCCAGAAGGCGAAGTTTGGCCTCCCTGAACCGCACGAAATAATAACTATACAGTCTGGATCCCAGGACAGGAATTGGTTTGTTTGGGAACTTCTCAGATACCCAGACTCGAGGAGTACTTCTCCTTTCCTGATCCGTCGCCGCCCGACGTACTTTTGATGTGTATTTAGAACACGCCATGCATTGTCCGCGGCCAGCTAGCTCGCATCTCCTGTTTGTAACCTGATTCCTGCCTCGTGTTTATCCAGCGCTCAGCGACCTGGTTGGTCAGCAAGACGGTAAGCCTGTGGTGGCCCATCCATACAAGTTGCAGACATGGTGCGAGCTGGGTCGGGCGGATGACTGAACTTGGAGCAACATCAGCCCTTGAGAAGGAAACGGCTGCGATGCGAGGCACCATGCTGGATGCCGCAGGGTTTGATTCGTTCAATATTTTGTACATGGTAATAAGCAAGAGAAACTCTCAGCCACGGCGCAGTGTACGATTTCCAAACCAACGAATCGCTGTATGACGTTGCACATGTTGACCGCGTATCACAGGCCTCGTTGGCACAGCCAAAGCAAGGGGGCCAGGCAGGTGATGCTGTGGGGAACGAACCAAGGTCGAAGCCTTTACTGTAGTACGTGCCCGTGAAATAGCTACTGTGTATTATTCGCGCTCCTGAATCTTGGCATTAAGCTGATGCACTTTGGTTGTAATAGTTGGAGCCAGTTCGCCCTCGGCCCGTCCAACACGGTCTCTACCTATACCAAGGCTCAAGATATACTTACGTCTCTTGCGATGAAAAGACAAGAAGCCATGGAGACAAAACTCACCGTGGGGATGCGATGGATAAGATAAGTAGCCTTGGCATGAATGTGTAAAGTACTTGCTGTTACGCAGTAGTTGTACGTACGCGGCGTAGCTACGAAGTGAACCCCCACAAAGAGGCAGGTTGCATCTCCTTCCTGATTCTGTCCCGCATGGACCGCCGGGAAAAAGGCTATTTATCCTAACCAGGAAGGCAGCGGTTTTTCTTTTGCTAAAGTAATCCAAACGCGCGTTCATCGATGACCCGCATCTCCCAGCCCCCGTTTTGCATGTTTGTGATGGTCTTGTGCTGTTGGTGGAGAGAGCCGTCTTGGAAGGGGGTCGCTATGCGCGACAACCCTTCGCACACAAGCCTTGGCCTCCGGCCACCGATCCGTCTTGATGCCGGAAGCCAAATTCGGCCCGGGCCCGTGGTTCTGCCCCCGGACTGGCGCCGTCGGAAGAGCCGTGGCGGGCCGGGACCCGCCGATTTCCGAGCGCCACATCGGAGCCGCTCCGGGCCACCAAGGCAAAAGACACGGCCTGGATGTGGAAGGTGACGGACTCGAGAACGGGTCCGGCTGTAGATGCGAGCATTCCACTTCCCAGTCGGCACCCGTTACACAGCCGCGGCATGCGGACTCGGCCTTACAGTCGCGCAGAGGGCCCCAGGAAAGATCCAATCATCTCCGCAGGGCCGGGTCTGCCATGGCCCCAGGGCCATGCCAGCTGCCTTTTTGTCACCGCGATCATGGCATGGCCTTTCCCCTCCCCCGGCCCGCCCCTGGGCACGACATGCGGCACGAACCCGCTGTCGTGCCTGCGTTGTACACCCCCCATAGGTAGCGCATCTTGATAAAGAGGCCATTGCGAGGGAATCGCCCGGGACCTTCTCTTCTTTCCCTCCTCCTCCTCCTTCTCCTCCTCTTCCGCGACCTTGGTCCCATTCTCTCGGTCACCACCAGCCCTTCCCCCTCCTCCCTCCCGTGGCTGACTCTCGCCTCGCCAACGTGCCTCCATCCTTCATCATGAGGGCCACTTCCACGACCCTCGCGGCGGGCCTTCTCGCCCTCGGCCGCTCCGCCACCGCCAACATGTTCCGGGGCACCGGCCTCGACATCGGCCCCGATGACCCGTCCGTCACCTCGGCGGAGCTGCAGAGGCGCGCCGAAACGGTCAGCGGCTGGGGCGAGTTCGACCAGCTGATCGACCACTCCAACCCTTCGCTCGGCACCTTCAAGCAGCGCTTCTGGTACAGCCACGAGCACTGGCGGGGCCCCGGCTCGCCCATCTACCTTGCCACTCCCGGCGAGCAGAGCGCCGAGGGGTTCAACCGCACCTGGCTCTCGAGCTTGAGGCTGCCGGGGTGGATGGCGAACCAGACGGGCGGCGCCGTGGTGATGCTGGAGCACAGGTACTGGGGCGAGTCGTCGCCGTACGCGGACCTGACGGTGGAGAACCTGCAGCACCTGACGCTGGAGAACTCGATGCTGGATTTCACCTACTTTGCCAAGAAGTGGGTGCCGCCATTCGACCCCAGCGGCAACAGCTCGGCGGACCGCGCGCCGTGGGTGTTTGCGGGCGGCTCGTACGTCGGCGCCCTGGCCGGGTGGATCGCGACGCTTCACCCGGGGACGTTCTGGGCGTACTACGGCTCGAGCGGCGTGGTGGAGGCGATCGGGGACTTTTGGCAGTATTTTGTCCCCGTGCAGGAGGCGACGCCGCGGAACTGCAGCGCCGACGTCGACGCCGTGATCAACCATGTCGATCGCATCTTGACGCGCGGCACGCCGAGGCAGAAGCGCGAGCTCAAGGAGAAGTTTCTGCTTCAGGACCTTGAGGATGAGGATTTCGCGGCGTGAGTAGCCTTCCCGCCCCCCCGCTCTCCTCTGTGCATGCGAGCTCATAGCTACCGTGCCACGCGATAATGCTGACAAGATGGACAGCGCTCTCGAATGGGGCCCCTGGCAGTGGCAGTCGACCCAGTTCTACTCGGCCAAGAACATCAGCTACGGGTACACCCCGTACTACCGCTTCTGCGACTACGTCGAGAACGTTTGGCCCAACTCGACCAACAAGGTGCCTGGCCCTAGGGGCGTCGGCCTGGCCAAGGCGCTGGAGGGCTATGCCAAGTGGATGAGGGACGAGTTGATCCCGGGCTGTGAGTGAATTGCCCCTCTCCTCCTCCTCCTCCTCCTCTTCCTACCCACCACGTTTGACATCCACCTCTTTGCTCGCGCGCGTGTGCATGCTGACAAGACAACCACATCATGCAGTCTGCGAATCCTCCGGCTACCCCGAGTGGCAAGGCACCCACAACACGCTCTGCTTCCAAAACCTCAACGCCTCCAACGTGGCGTACAAGGACCTGTCGCCGGGCAACTGGATCAACCGGCAGTGGATGTGGATGCTCTGCAACGAGCCCTTTGAGTGGTGGCAGGACGGCGCGCCCGCGACCCACGCCACCCTCGTCTCGCGCCTCGTCAACCCTTCGTACTGGCGCAAGCAGTGCTCCGTCTTCTTCCCCGTCGACAAGAACACGTCCAACGCCACCTACGGCCTCCTCGAGGGCAAGCGCGCGCGCGACGTGAACAGGTGGACGGGCGGCTGGGGCGTGACCAACACGACGCGCGTGGCGCACACCAACGGCCAACTGGACCCGTGGCGCGACGCGACGCTGTCGAGCGTGTTCAGGCCGGGCGGCCCCGTCAAGAGCACCAAGAAGCTGCCCGTGCGGGTCGTCAAGGGCGGCGTGCACTGCTCGGATCTGTACTCGCCCAACTGGGAGGCGAACGAGGGCGTGAGAAGGATCGCGGCGGAGGCGGTCAAGGAGATGAAGGGGTGGGTTGCGGAGTGGTACGAGGAGAAGGGCATTCGAAAGCCGTGGGAGGCATGAAAAGGCTTCCCAAGGAGAGAGTAGGCGGCAAGGCTTGAGGAATGGAGGGGAGGAGGAGGAAGAGGAGGTGGAAGATGTTTTGATACCCCGGACCGGACCATAGCGCAGGGCTTTTGTTTTTTTTTTTTTTTTTTTTTTTTTTTTTTTTTTTTGGTAACTACATACTTCATCTGAATCTATTAGTTTGTCCCGGTCGCCTTTGCCATGTGGAAGCCGGCCGTGCAACGAGGTATGACTGACACAAGTGCCGGTGGGTGGGAGCAACATGGGACATGTTCACCGTACAGCATTTCATACGCCGTACAGCAGGTCGCTGTTCCATGTGCGGTCGTGTTGGCTCATTCTCCGCATATACGCAGTAGAGTACTAAGTACAGCTGACTGGACTGAACCTCGCTGCCACGGCCATGACATTTTGGCGAGAAACGCGAGGCATGTCTCAACATCTCAGGGGGGGGGGGGGGGGCCGCCGAGGTGAAACGGCCCACACTTGCCGCAGTCATCCAGGTCCAACAACCCCCCCCCCCCTGCTAAACCGTTTCCAGCGCGAATTCCTACCCACCCAAACTGCTTCTGGGGCGTTCTCCGCCCTGGCAAACGCTCGCATGGGGCGATGTGTTTTAGGGTGAAGCGGCGATGGGATTGCGGGTAAAGGATGCGATCAAGGGACGAAGCGGGCGGCTCCGGGCATCGCGTCTGAACTTGAATAAATAAATGTCGTCTCATGTCCGTCTCTCGCGGAGGCGGTCGATCTCTGTGTTGATCTTCTTGATGGTGCGTCTGTGACCGCCTTTGTTCGTTTGTTTACTTTTTGTCTTTGTTTTTTTTGTACTTTCGCTTCTTCTTGCGTATTAGTTACCATACCGACGCTTGCGTCGTATTCTTGTCTGTATTTGGTTTTGGTATTATAACTCGGTCCTTTTCCAACGCCATCATCATGAAGTTCACCACCGTCATCGCTCTTTTCGCCGGCCTGGTGGCCTCGGGTACGTTGAGGCCTTCCCATCACATGAACCCCCCCCCTCCCCCCTCTCTCCGTACCGGTACTAACCCCCTCCATGAAGCCCCCATCGACCTCGAAGCCCGCCAAGCCCGAGCCTGCTTCGTCATCGGCACCCAGACCCTCCCCCAAGAGACGGCCACCATCGCCGAGCAGCTCCGCGGCCGCATCCGCTGCGACCCGTCGCGCCGCACCCTGTCGGGCGTGCCCGACGTCTCGTCCGGCAACGTGCGCTTCTCGGCCGTCAACTTCGCCGCGGACCCCAGGCGCCGCAGCTCGCTCCAGTTCGCGCTCGACGAGTTCAAGACGGCGACGCCGCTGAGGAACACCAACCTCGCCGACTTCCAGCGCAAGCTCGACGTGTACCTCGCGACCGAGGCGGGGATCCGCTCCGTCGGAGGCAACCTGGCCATCAAGGTGCCCAAGTTCTTCCTGCAGTTCCAGGTGTCGAGGATCCAGACGGCGCAGGGCAACCCGCCCACGGCGCCGGGGCTGCAGGTCAATCACCTGTTGGAAAAGGTGC
Source organism: Remersonia thermophila (assembly GCF_042764415.1). Lineage (NCBI taxonomy): Eukaryota > Fungi > Ascomycota > Sordariomycetes > Sordariales > Chaetomiaceae > Remersonia > Remersonia thermophila. The sequence goes on from NC_092223.1 coordinate 2,094,102, forward strand.
TCAAGAACGCGCCGAGGGAGAGCCAGGCGCTGAGGGACGAGGTGGTGAGGTTGTCCAGGGTGCTGGCTTGAAGGAGGGAGGGGGCACCTACGATGGCAAGGCTGGAACAGGGCGTTGTGGTGTATACTTACTATATACATGTCTACATGATGGAGAGAGAGGCGGTAGTAGCAGCTGCAGGGCCTAATCAACATTACCCTCTGGCTGAAAGTATCATCTCTGAACTCGCGCACGCGTACGCCCACGCTCTCCCGTCCTCCAAAGCCCCGGCATTGTTCCGTCCTTCGTGTCATACTGCAATCCGTCTGCCAGCACAATGCCCAATGCAGTGCCAAGAGCGTTCGGCTCGCCTTGTCCTCTTTCGAACGCGGCTCTTTTGCAGCCTCACGATGCCTACGTTAGCGTAGTTGGTTAATCTTACTGTGTACAAGGGGATCAAGCGCGTCCATGGCCTTCCTCGGGCCTGGCATCTTGGTCCAACCGTTTTGCTGTGGCTCAGGGGCTCAGGGGCTCAACAACAAATGGGGTTGGTTGCCTGGGCAGGCCAAAGACCCACGCCCGCTTGGAAGCCTGGCTTGAAGCAGGCGAAAGAATAAATAAAACGGAGGGGAAAATAAAACAACCGTTTGATGTTGGGATGCATCATGGCAATGTGAGCGAGTCCACTTTGCTCCCCTCTTGGTGCGTGGGTTTCTTGCGCATGTGGCCCTGCAGGCGCGGCAAACCCATCCGCTTATAAGATGTGCAACTTTCCAGCTCCATCACAGCGGCTCAATGGTCTAGTGGTATGATTCGCGCTTCGGGCTGGACTTGATCCACCCTCGTCTGGCAACAGGCGATCAAAGATGTGCGAGGTCTCGGGTTCGATCCCCGATTGAGCCCCTTGGTACCCGAATCCAAGTCGGGTTCGTTTTTTTTTCTTTTGTGGTTTTGCTGTTTAGAGATGTTTGGTTTTTTCACAGGGACCAGCAGGATATGGGAAAAGCCACGAGCGAAACGGAATGCATGGCCGGTTGTTGCGCTGAAGGATGAGGAGAGTCTGCAGACATGACCCCTTGTTTTCTTCCTGGTATTCCACTTTGTCCCATGTCTTTCACCTTCAACCTTTTGTTCAACCAGAAATATTCGCCACACCGGTGGGTGTCAAATCATTGGAGATATGAGAGCTTCATGACCAACAGGCTAGGCAGGGTTGGGGGCTAATCACCTCCTGTCGGACTCATCATGTCTACTATAGTCTCTACACCAGCAAAGTCTCATTGACACAAAGCCATCTCTCTTAAACCTCCGAAGACGACCCCTCTTCCTGGCAATCCAAAGTAGCACACCGTAGGAGGGAACGAAACGACCCTACCTACTCTTACGGGACTTGCCAAAGGCGACAGTGGAAGCCGACCTACTTCATCAAGTACCACAGTGCCAGAATAGCGCCAACAATACTGCCGGGCGTAGGCCAGAATCCGCTTGGGTCTCTCAAGACCGCGGTGTAATTAGGGGCCTTGGGAAGGTTCATCAGGCTGGCGCAGTAGCGCAGTGGCTGGTGCTACGTTGATGATACAACTAAAGGGCGAATACAAACACACACACATACACACACACATATATATATATATATATAGAGAGAGAGAGAGAGAGAGAGAGAGAGAGACAGAGAGAGAGAGAGAGAGACAGAGAGAGAGGGAGAGACAGAGGGAGAGAGAGAGAGAGAGAGAAGGGTCAGCTCTTCCACAACAACAAGCAGATCAGCATGAAGAGTTGATCGATATGTATGACTACCACTGGAACATACCTAGTGCCAACAGTAAGCAAGCACACAAGCACTGAAGAGAGTACCTGTCATCATGGCCCATGACAAAACAAAAACAAGACGTCACCACGCAAGCACCCTGCTAAACCCCCGCGTATCACGCAATGAAACCTCTGCCCTATTTCATCCATCCGTCCATGTGGTATCATACCTCGTGCTAGTGCTACAATGGCCAGGAAATAGAACAGAACTCCCTCAACTAAGTAGGTATACGACGAAGCCCCCTTTCCCATAGATCCATCCATATCGCTTTTGTCCTCGCCTCACTCAACCGCCGTGGTTGTTTTCTTCTTTCCCATCTACCTCCCGAGCGGCACTGGAGCTGCTACCCACGCCATCGCTACCGCTGTTCAAAAACAGCTTCCTAAAGTCGGCATTGTTCTTCGCCGGCACATCGCCATTAGTCAAGCCCGTAGCCCCAGAGCCGGACCCAGACCCAGCATCCTTCCTTGCGCCAACAAACCCAAGCAGCCGTTTCGGCCCCCCCTTCCCCACCACAGGTCTTCTCACAGAGAGCGCAGGCGGCTGCATGGACGTAGCAGGGGTAGAAGCATCGGCAGGATTGACGCCGTTGTTGCTCGTGCTCCCGCCGCTGCCAGGTCCAGAGGAGGCGGACGACGAGGCCCCCAGAGCAGAAGGCTTGTCGATGCGATCCACCCTCTTCTCCGCTTTCGCTTTGAACAGCTCCTGTACCGTGGCGATCTTGAGCTTCCTCTTCCCCGTGCCATCGGAACCGTCACCCAGGCCGGTCGACGCATCGACTTCGATCCCGTCCACGACCAAGCTCGCCTTGCCAGCGGCCGCTTGGGTCGCAAACTCGATCACAGCACCTCCGTGCTTGGGATGCAGCACAAACTTGACGGCTTCATCCACAGGCACACCTGCGGTGGCAAGGACCGTGCGAAGGCGCGCATCCGTCATGGTGTCGGGCACGTTGAGCACGGCAATCGTACGGGCGGCGATGTCGGCCGGGGCCGGGGGAGGCGGCGTCGAGGTGGACGACCCCGATGGCCCCGGCTCCGGGGACATTGTGCTGAGTCGTGAGGCGCGAGTGGTAGCCGTGGTCTTTGCGACGGGCGGGCGGGAGAGTTCGACCTTGATGGGGTGCTGGCCAAAAACGAATCCGCCCAGGGTGCGGATGGCCTCCTTGGCCTCCTCGCGCGTCTCCATCACGATGAAGGCGGTACCGGTGCTATGGCCCGCCATGGTGCGGGGCAGGCGCACGCTCACAACGCGACCGGCTTTGCTGAAGATGCCGCGGACGTCGTCTTCGGACATGCTGCGGGGGAGGTTGACGACGTGCAGCTCGCGCTCTTCGGCCTGGGCCCCGTGACGCTGCTGGCGGGCGGCAGGATCAGAGAACTTGGCGACGAGCCGGTACTTGCCCGACTCGAGCGATTTGCCGTCGAGCTTGGTGGCGGCGGCGGCGGCATCGCGGGTGCGGAAGGTGACGTAGCAGAAGCGGCGCTTGGTGTTGTACTTGAGGCTGGGGAAGCGGACGCCGAAGATCTCGCCGCACTTGTCGAAGAGCCCGCGCAAGAATTGCTCGTCGGCCTCGGGAGGATAGTTGGTGACGAAGAGAGTGCAGTCGGTGGCGGCCGACACGCGCACGACGTTCTGGCCGAGGTAGCGGCCGTCGCGGAGAAGGGCGGACCGGGCATCGTCGGGCGAGCCGAGCTCCACCAGGGCCACGGCGGAGTCGTCGCCCTTCTTGACGTCGATGTTGACAATGCGGCCGTATCCCTGCAGGAACTGCTTGATCTTGGTCTGGGTGATGTCCGCGGGCAGGTCCGTCAGCCAGACCGACGTGTTCTCGCGGTCGCGCTTCGGCTCGTCCCCGGGCAGGGCCTCGCTCTTGGCCCGCTTGTGCCCTGCCGCATCCTCCTCCACGTCTAGCGTTTGCTCACGCTTCCGCTTGGACCCGGGCGATGCCGACGAAACGCCGTCGGCATCCGTCATGGGCTGGTCTTCAGCCTGCGCGCCTGCGCCATCCGTCGTTTCGGCGGCGGCGGCCTCCTGGGCGGCCTGGACGGCCTGCGCAGCTTCGCGCGCGCGACGCTTGGCGACGCCCTTGCGGGTCTTGTAAATTGTGTCGTGGGCCTCGCGGAGGGTCTCGGCAGGCTCGTAGTCGTTACAGTGCCTCAGATAGACCTCCATGAGGCGCTCTGGCCAGTCGACGGTGCGCACCTGGAGGGCGCGGGTGAAGACGCGGGTGGCGTGGGTAGGGACGGGCAGGCCCTGGGAGAGGGGCACGGGGCTTCGCGACTTGGAGCGGGCCGCGGAAAAGACCATCATCTCCCACAGATACCAGTTCAGCCAGAAGTCGTAGCTGTTGGCGTGCAGGGGCACGCGGGAGAGCTCCTCCCAAACCTCCCGGGCGCCCTCGACGTCGTCCTTCTTCTCGGTCAAGAACTGGATCAGAATCTTCTCGAGGCGGTAGTCGGGATCCCCCTGGTACTGGTCGCCGTACTTGCGCTTGCCCCAGTGTTGGACGTCCTCGATGGCGGCAGGCAGGCCGACCTCGGCGACGTCGACCTCTTCCTCGGTGGCGGAGGCCTTCATGGCAGAGCGCTTGAGGTAGCCGCACCAGGCCGCGTACATGTCGAGCACCCCGGCCATGCCGTCGCGGTCGAGCTGGGCGCTGTCGGTGGCGGCGTGCTTGATGGTCTCGATGTCGGTGAACTGCAGGCCGGCCTCCTCGGCGATCAGGATGTAGCGGGCCCAGAGGGGGCCGGACCAGGGGACGTGGCGGACGGCGCGCTGCAGGAGGTCGAGCATGTTGGGGACGAGGGCGGCGGGCACGGCGGAGCGGCCGGCCTTGAGCTCCGAGTGGGTGGTGGAAATGAAGACGGCGTAGTCCAGCCAGGTGGAGTCGTCGGCGGCCAGGGGGCCCGTCAAGGCGCGGGCGAAGAGGCCGAGGCAGATTTGGAAGTTGACGGGGGCGTCGCGCGCGTTCTGCTTGGACTTGAGGGTGCGGATCTCCCACTCGAGATACTCGGACAGGACGTTGCGCACGGCGTCCGGGTCGGCAGCGCGGCGGGCGGCGGCGAGCTTGGTTTCCCAGGGATCGCGCAGGTCGTACAGGCGCTTGGCCTGCTTGGCGTCCTGGGTGACTCGCTGCATCTCGGTCTCGTAGCCGTGGCGGTTGTACTCGGAGAGGAAGGACGAGAACATCTGCGAGGTGGCGTCCCAGGTGGCATGGGGCACGGTGAGACGGTCCTTGAAGAGGTGGGTGATGCGGCGGACGCCGGCCTCGGTGGCGGTGCGGCGGAGAAGGTCCAGCTCGAGCGAGATCCAGCGGTTCCAGAGCTCGTGGCTGTCGTCGAGGCGATAGCGCACGGCCTCGTAGCCCTCCTGCCAGAGGTTCAGGGCGGCATCGAAGGTGAAGGTCTCGCGGCCCATCTGGATCTCGTCGGGGGACCAACGCGGGAGGTTGGCGTGCTCGCAATCGGTGTAGAGCGACCAAAAGTATTCGCAGTATTCCATCCACACCTTGAGGCTTCCGGGCTCGGCCAAGGTTGCGCGACGGAACGCCTCGACGACGCGCACGCAGGCCTCGAGGTCGCGGGCATCGCGGCGCAGCTGGTCGACGTACGCGACCCAGTTGTCCTCCCCCACCGGGTTTGCCATTGTGTCAAGGGGTCGCGTCAAGAGTGTCGCGGCATCGGAGGGTTGGTTAGGGTGACGTTGTCGGGTCGCGGTAGAGGGAAGGTTGGAGGCGACAAGAGGACCAAGGGAGCCAAGTCGCAGAGGACTACCCAATGGGTGTGCTTGGGGCGATCAGGCAATGGATGAGTCTAGACCGTCGGTTTACCGTTTAGGGAGGGCTGGGGTGTTGCAGCAGCGGCAGCCTGCGCCAAGTCGCCGTCAGTGGGTGAGCGTTGGAGGATGCGAGGGAAGAGAGAAGAGGTATGTAAATGTAAATGTAAACCAGGACGAGGAGCTGACCGGGCAACAGACGGTGGCTTGTCCGCTTGTGAGAAATACGAAGACGAAAAGGGGAGCTGGCTAAGGGATATGATGGATGTTGGATGGGGATCGGGGTTGGGGGATGATGATGATGAGGAGGAGGGTGGGAGATTCAGCTTCTGCAGCCAAGGCCGCGAGCTGTTGCACACAACTGCCGTCTGAGGCGCGATGGGTGTTTGCGTGGGTGACAAGGGGGGCGGGGAGAGAAACCTCGAGCTGAAGGCGTGCTGGGGATGTATGAGAGAGAGAGAGAGAGAGAGAGAGAGAGAGAGAGAGAGAGAGAGCGTATGTATGTATGTGTATATGTGTATAGGTGTGTGTGTGTGTGTGTGTACTGTGTAGTCAGGTAGGTAGGTATATGTGTTGACGGGTAGGAGGATGGATGTTGTGGTGCACACGGACTTGGTCGTGCCGTGGATGAGCCGTCGAGACGGGCCGGATTCAACCTGGACGTAGTGTAGCTGTGGTGGATGAAAGTAACACGGGTCCTTGTTCCAGGTTTTTTTGTAAACGGTCGCGTGCTGGCGTGCAGGAAGGGGATAAAGAAAGCCAAAAGCGCCCCCTCTCCCCCCCCAATTCCCCAAAAAGTGATAAACTGGAGGAGAATGGTCTTGTCTGTTGCCTGGAGTGACAAAGGGCGCGTTGCGCCTGCAAAGGACCCGAACTTACCCTGGTGGTTGGTTTGTAGGCTGGAAGGAAAGTGTGGAACGGCAACGATCCTTCCGGGTTCCATTGATCGAGGTTGCGCCTTACTGCCTTTTCATCCAAAAAGGCGAAAATTCGGAAGGAGAGAAAACCCCAGATGTTTGTTCCAGAAAGTGACAGTCGCCGACAAGGTCCGCCCCGCTCGCGCCGCGTCTCCATGTCACAGGGTGGGTCTCGATGGACCTCAGGATCCACCCTAGAGTCCGTCTGGGCTCTGACGAAAGCATGCCGAGGACCCTTTTTTCTCTGGGCTTGGGTGGTTTTTGTTTTTTTCCTTTGCTATGGTCCCGTCCTGGCTTCCAGTACCTCCACGGGTCCGCTCCTGCTCCTCGGGATGCGTTCCAGTTCCTGATCCTGCACAATCACGTCTTCACCACGGCGTACGTATGTAGATGACAACTAGTGTTATGCATTGTATATATTATACATACACGTAAGGCCCCTTGGGTCCCTACACAGGAGCGACCTTTCGCCAGCTGTCCCTCCCTGTCTTCTCCGACCCCCCCCCCCCCCTCGTCGTTCTGGAATGCCGTCCCTCTCCCACCTACTGACCGTGCCCCCTGGCGCGCGCGAAGAAAAGAAAAGGGGGGGCTATCGCGGATCCTGCCGATCACCAACGTGATGTCGTGGTCAATTTGCATCAAATCGTCGTAGTGCATTAGCTAGCCCTGGATGCCTTGAAGAACTGCAATTCATAACCTCCCCCCAGCGCAGGCCGTTGGTCCTTCCCCACGACGCCAAGCTGCTTCGAGCAGCTCGGGGGCAAGACAAGTCTTCAGGTTCATGGCCCTCCCCTCCAATCCCGCGCCCTCGCGTGAAAAATGGCGCCACTCCAGGATGCGCGTGCTGTCTCACCCTTGCCAAGCCTTTTGCCAAGCCTATGACGTCGTTCTGCATCCCAAGTCATCTCCAGCGTTGGGCCTCGGCCCTCCCCCCCCCTCCCCAGCCTCCACCCAGCCAGCCAGCCACAACAATTCCGCCTCTTGGCCATGATCGGGGTCCAGGCCGATCCCCCCGAGGCTCCGGCGCCCCTCCGCAACGTCAGCGCAAAAAGCCATTGCCTCGCAAGAGGGTCTTCGGGTTCTCTCAAACGTCAGGCACTGCGGACCGGCCAACCGTACAAGTACCTACCTACGTGGTGATTGCAGTGATTGCTCATGGCAAGGAAATGAAACCAGCCCTGTGCCTTTGAGATGTATAGGTACCATGTCGGTAAGGCACCCACCCGGGCCAGGGAGAGAGACATACGGGGTATTATGTAACTGCCTAGAAGTGAAACCATTGGGCGGTCCTTGCTCCATAACGCGCCCGGCAGGAAACCGGGGCGTCCTGGAGGTCGGGTACCCAGATTCTGTGGACCTAAAACGACGGTCAAGGGTAACTCACTACCTCAGGTCGTTATTCAACATGTTGGGACACTGTGCTTGCGTCATTGATATCAACGGGTCACCTCAGGTTGCAGAAGCCGTTTCGTTTTCCCCCCTCCCCCTCCCAGTGGACAAAACGCACAGAGTGCTTAGGGAGAGGGTATCGAGGCCATGGACCTTCCAACGCTAGAAAATTCCATGCAGAACGCTGATGATTGATAACTGCTGGCTGTCGGACGGATGAACAACGTCAAACAATTCACTACCGGTAGTTAGCTGTCTGAAGGACAGGAACCTTTCGGTTAGGTACCGTCGGCTCAGCAAGCATCACCTTGAAGGTTACGTCTACGTCGTGTACCTGACCTGAGGTCTACACAGTATCTGCGCAGAAAGCACCCCTTAACTCCTTGTGTTTTTCCAACCTGGTTCCGGCCATCCCCTGCCCATTCTGCAACTGCAGCGTTGGATGTCCGGTTCGTCCAAAGCTGCGCCCTACGACCCTTGGTGGCTTGCATCCTATCCAGCCCTAGCCATCACCCAAAATAGAATCCCGAACCCGACACCGAGGACCCGAACCCGACACCGACAGCGGATGAGATCACAGGTTTGGAGCTTGTCTGCAAGATGCGGCACGTGGATCGCCCGTGGCGGAACAATCTTGCATCCATTGCGGTTGGCCGTGCTGGGCCGGAACCAATCATCTGGAACGTGGACATCCGATGAAGTGATATTCCACAAACCCATCATAGTAGTACCTCGTCACCATCCCGAGATCCCCTCAACGAGGTCCAGCTCCTCCGCGGTTACCAGCTCGTCGGCTCGGGCTGCCCATAAAACGGCGTTTCGATCCGCACGGTCCCGGGCCTCAGCTCTACGCAGTACATAATTAGCCTTGCGCTAATTAGCGGACAGATCCTTGGACGGTGCCCTCCCACGCCAGCATGCCGCTCGCATTGGATACCTTAGCGGGTTGGTAGATCCCCGTCGCCAACGTAACGGCGTCGTGTCCTGCGCCAAAAACAAAACGGCTCGCCTCCCGACGTCTCCCACGGCTCCGCGCAAGCGAAGATGGTGCGTGACGAACATCAGCCAGATGGCAGAGGGAACCTGAAATAGCCGAGACGCTCAGCTCGGTATGCTGAGAGGGACCCGCGAGGAGCGTCGGAATCTTGGGAGCAACGAGGCAGGGCATGATTTTGGCTAGGGATCGGTCTCCGAGAAGGGGGTTGGGTTTGAGGGAATCAACCGCAGAGACCTGCGTACGTGGGGAAACTGGCTTCCAAACAGCAACAACATAAGAGTTCATCAATACGAGTTCAATGAACAAGAGAGAAAAGTCAAAAAGAACAGGTGAAAGCAAGTGATTGAGTAAAGGTACAGAAAGAAAGAGAAACCCCGGGGAAACACACCATTCTTACTAACCATGTTAAGACACCACACCAAGACCTAGACAAGATTTAGAACAAAGTCAATCTCCTATGGGTATGCTCGTTCGACACCAACACTCATCATTACATCATTGTCATCATCACCATCACCAAAAGAGCCACGCTCACTCATCCCACCGCAGGCGAGCACTCGACAAAATCACGGCAATGCCTTCTCCCTTCCATCAGCCACCCCCTTATCCACAGACCCTCCTCCCCTCACCTCTCAACCTCAAACCTCCCGGGAACCCACCCACACCCACGCACCCACATACGCCCCGCCCCCCTCCCGGCCTCCCGTCCCTCCCGTCCCTCCCGTCCCTCGTCCTCCCTCCTCTCCTCCCCACTCCACACTCCTCCCCCTCGTGTGACTTCGCCTCTTCCCCTCCCTTCCTCGAAGCTCTCCCAACCCTAGCTACCTACCTACCTAGGCAAGGGACCTAGGTACCTAGGTGGGTAAGGGTGGTGGTAGTCGTAGTAGTCGTCGTAGTAGTCGTAGTAGTCGTAGTAGCAGTAGTAGTAGTGGTAGTCGTAGTAGTAGTAGCAGTAGGCACCTAGACCGTACGTAACCCGGTTTCACCGTCGGCCCGCCCATCGACCGTTGCAACCCAATCCAACCCTCCCCGCTCGCTCGCTCGCTCGCGCGCGCGCGCGCGCTCACTTGGAGAAGGAGCACATGCCGTCGCAGCACGAGCACCAGATGCGGGGGTGGCAGTTGTGGGCGTGGAAGCGGACGTCGCAGCAGCAGAGCTTGAGGCCGCCGCGGAGGCGAAGGTCGTCGTTTTGGGCGTTGTTGATGTCCATGCGGGGCTGCGAGGTCTATGGGGGGGTTGGTAACGTGGTTAGCCCTGCCTCTGCCCGGCTCGGCCCCTGTTCCGTCAAAAACCCTCTCCCCTTCCAAATGGAGGGTCTCTCTGCAATGCTTCGGCAGTTGTGCTATGTGTGTGTGGGGGGGGGGGGGGGGGGGGGGCAAGTGTTGTGAGGTGGATGAGACCTGCTTTGGCGTTTGTGATGATCCCGTCCGTTTCCCGTCACATCATCTCCTTCTCCTCACCCCCATCATCAAGCGCCGACCATGGATCCCTCTTCATATCCGTCCATCCGTCCATCCATTCCCTCATGAGCCGGGCTTGATTGCGTTGAGGCGCTGTCCTGTCCTGTCCGGCCTCATCGGAGCAAGTCGGGTTCCCGAATGGCAAGAGCGACAGCGACAGTCTCACCCACAGCAACAGCCACGACGGCGGCAACAACGGGAAGGTTGGTGGTAGAAAATGGGGGCAAGAGAAAGGAACATCAGGACGATGGACAGGAGCTGAGAACGAAAAACACTCACCGGCTGCTTGGTGACAATCACACCGTCCTGCTGTTCCCGCTGCTGCTCCAGCTCCTGCTGCATCGGAGTCTGGGGCTTAGGCTCCTCGGTGGTGGTCATGGTCATGGTGGGCGTTCTTCGAAGTGGCCTGTCTGGAATTGGAAAAAATAAGAGCGGCTTGTGACACCTGGGATGACTAGCCCAAGTGGCAACTCGTTGTGTCTCGGTGGGATATTCGAGTCTCGAATCTTTTTGCACAAAGCTCAGGTTGTGTTTTTGTTGTTGTTCACCGTGCGGTGTCGGCGCTCTCTGGGGAAGATAAAACGACGAGGTGTACGCAGGTCAGGTGTGGTGCCTGGTTGGAGGCCGCAGCGGGTCCAGCCACCTCAAAGTCAAGGCTGGGAGGGGGGGGGGGGGGGGGCCAGAACGCCAAAACACACAGACAACGTACTGCGTAAAGCCGGGCGGGGCAAAAAAGAGGAGGCGGTGAACCCGTTCGGCAAGGTGTGAGGCGTTTGCGTTCCCCGTCGCTGTCAGGGGGGGTTTCAGCTGAGGTTGATGAGTGGACTCCTGGGCTAACACGACGACGCCGCCGCCGATCGAGCGTCCAAGTCCAAAGTTCCAGAGGTTCCGGCTCGGATGGCTCCGTGCCAAGACGTTCAATGTGGGGCCGGGCCGGATGGGATGGGAAATCCAGCCATCCAACAGGACCTAACACCCCAAGGGAATCTCGGTCCGCGAGCTTCAGGAGTGAGGAAGCAGCTTGATCAACAAACCAGTCATAGGTGCTGACTTTCGCTGACGGTCCTATCCAGGCCGTGTCCGCTTCCGCATCTATAGAGTGTAAAGTACCTTGCTTATCTTAGTTCTACGCCATCGTTTTCCCCGTCTACATATTGTATCCTCAGGACCCAATGCAACCCAGATACGCAGTATGCACAGGAGAGGGCCGCTGATTGTCTCTATGCAAGACCCGGTAATCCTCTCTCCCTTTTTGTGTGTGTGTGTGTGTGTGTGTCTTGTGTTTTCTCAGTCACCCAGGCGATGGCGGCAACAACACTCCAATCGCTGTCTCCCGGCTGCCCTGACCTCACAACACCCGGCTCTCCCAATCATGCCTCAATGCGACAACGCCAGGCGCCACCATGCAAGCTTCCTATGCCCTCGCAGCAGCCGCGCGCTCCCTCTCCCGATTCTCCCACGCCAACGCGAAAACCCTCTGCCAGGCATCCAGCCACTTTTCGTGCTGCGGCGTGGCAAGCTTACCGGGGTACCTGAACGCCCTGGTCACCAGCTCCCGCAGGCGCGTCCGCAACGTCTTCACCACGAGCACCGTCTTCCAGTCCGGCAGCGAGAAGCGTGCCCGGTTGCCGTCCAGAACCAGAACGCCCGCAAACGCGTCGGCCCGCGCGTCGCCGCACTGGAGGGCAATGGCGAAGGGATCGACGGCGGTGGTTTCATGGGCGTTGTAGAACCTGTTGCTCAAGCCATGAGAGTTAGCCATGCCATGCCGGGGGGCAGAAAGGGAAAAGAGGGGGGAGGGGAAACAAACCCCTTCGACTGCATGATATGGTAGTAACTCAACCACCTGAGGTCGTTGTATCCTTTGTTCACGCTGCTCGGGTGGAGGCTGATGGTCTGGTTGTTGCTAACGTTGCGCAGCCCCTTGCTTCCCGGGTCGCGCACGAGCAGGCGAGGGTAGAAGCTCCAAGCAATGACCGCTTGGGCAACCAGGTCATTGTCGCTGTTGCTGTCCACCCGCTTGGGCACCTCGAAGAAGGCTCCCTGGCGGCGCTTGCCCGTGTATCGCAGCCTCTGCAGGTCTCGCCGCTCTTCCTCCGTGAGCTGCAGGAACCCCGAGTCCGCCACGGCCACGAGCAGCTGGCCCTTCAGGTCTTCGATGTTGGCCAGCGTCTGCTGTGACAGGAAGTTCTTGCGGCAAAACTGGAACTCGGCCCCGCCGCTCGTCGCCGACTTGCACACGCGCTTCCACGCCGTGTACGCGTTGTACACGGTCAGCAGGTCCGATTCGCCTCGGCGGAAGTTGCGACGCACCGCGTCGGCCTGGCTCCGCTGCCCAAACGGCGCCTGGAAGGGCGATTTGGACGACAGGATGGCCGCCACCGTGAGGGCCATGTCCAGGCACTTGAACACGGCACCGAGCAGGATGAGCTTCCCGAGGAACACGTCGAGGGGCAGGCGCGCCAGCTGCACGCCAAGCGGGGTGAGCTCCTCGGTCTGGGGCGTCAAGGCTCGCACGTCGATGAGCGCATCGATGGCGCGACGGATGTTCTTTGCTCCTGGGGGGTCGAGCGCCTGGCCCAGCGTCTCCTCGATGCCGCCGATCTTGCACATCTTGACGCGGATCGCGAGATCTTGCAGCGACAGACGCAGCATTTCGGGCGTCTGCTGGTCGTTCATCAGCTTGTCGTGCCGGTACTTGGTGAAGAGGTGGAAGCAGAGGCCCTCCTGCACACGACCAGCGCGACCGCGCCGCTGCTTCGCGTTGGCACGAGAGATGAAGGCGTCGAGAAGCCGCGACAGCTGCCTACGCTCGTCGTAGCGCATCTCGCGATGCCGGCCCGTGTCGATGACGCACGTCACGTCCGGGATGGTGATGCCGGTTTCGGCGATGTTGGTGGCCAGCACAATCTTGCGCTTGCCCGGCGGCGGGATCTCAAAGGCCGCCTCTTGCTCCTCGCTGGCGATGGTTGAGTGCATCGGGTAGATAAGCCAGCCGTCGGCAAAGAAGCGGTCGCCCAGGAGCATGTCGTTGAGGGTCCGAATCTCGGCGATGCCGGGGAGGAACACAAGGATGGCCTTGCTGTACGGGGCGTATTCGGGGTCGACAGCGATCCGAGAGATCAGCTGCACGATGAGTTCGTTGTCGATCCGGTACTCGTCCATCTGCGCGAGCGTGTTCCGCGTCCGCGCCGAATACCCGGCAAGCGTCTCAAGCAGCTCAGGCTTGGAGGACGTGTCCACCTCGGGCTCCGCGTCATCCTCCAGCTCGGAGAACTTCTCCACGCTGCGCTGCTCGACCGAATATCCCGTCAGCTCCACGGCGTCCTCCAGGTACTGGACGCGGACGGGGAACGTCCGGCCAGGCACTGACAGCACAGGGGCGCCGCCCAGGTAGTTGGAGAAGCGCTCGGCATCGACCGTGGCCGACATGAGCACGACCTTGAGGTCTTTGCGCTTCACGAGGAGCTTTTTCAGCACGATCAGTAGGAAGTCGCTGTCGATGGAGCGTTCGTGGACCTCGTCCAGCACCAGGTGCGTAATGTCCGCCAGGTCGTTGGATCCCTCCAGCATGCGCATGACAATACCCGTTGTCGCGTACACGAGACGCGTCTCCTTGCTGGTGTTCGCCTCGAGGCGGATCGAGTAGCCGACCAGCGACCGGTTGGTGCCAAGATCGTTCTTGTTCTCGCCCAGCTCCTCGCTGACACGCCTGGCCAACGAGATGGCCGAGATTCGTCGCGGCTCGGTGCAGAAGATCTTGCATGGCTTGCCCTGAACCAGCTGGTGCTCCAGGAGGAACGACGGCACCTGGGTGCTCTTTCCGCAGCCCGTCTCACCGCAGATGATGACAACCTGGTGCTGGTCGACGGCGTCGACCACTTGCTGCCGGAACTGCCACATGGGCAGCTGCATACGCGACTCGAGCATCCGCTGGAACTTGGGCGAGGCGCTCTTTTGGTGCCAAATGTTTTGGTAATGTTCGGGGCCGTACGGATCCCGCTTGACCCGCTCATGGTCCGACTCGGAATCGGTCTGATTCCTGGAAGCTCCGCGCCCTTTGAACCCCTGGATGAGCACGCCGTCCTCGAGTTCTTGCTCGATCCGCTTCCGGACCAGATCCCGCAGGTGACGCAAGATATTTCGGTCTGCCTCTTCGGCCTTGTTCTTCTTTGCCTTGGCGTACTCGTCCCACAGATCCTTCCAGGCAGCCTGCAGCCTCATCCCGACCTTCTCCTCCTTGGCTGAGGATCCAAAGATGCAGTACAAGGCTGTGGTGGCCACAAACGCCTCAGACTGCTTCGGGTCGGGCGTGGCGATGGAGATCATCTTGTAGACAAACTGAGTGGGCTTTGTGAAGACCTCGATATCGGGAATGTCGGGGGTTGGCGGGATTTCTTGCGCCTTAGACCACACGATGTTAACGGCATGCCGGTTGGCGAAGGAGGCGTCGGATAGCTTGTGATAAGTGATCGTGACGGACGAGTCCCTGAGATTGTCAGCATGGTTCACACCGACGGGCGAAGAGCACCAACCTTGCGCGGCAGGCCTCCTCCAAGGCGCGCATGGGAGTCACTCCTGTCACTTTCCCAACATCTCTCACCGTGATCTTGGACCCGTCGGACCCGTTCACCACGGTAGTCGTCTTGCCCGTGACGGGATCGACCTCACTGACGGGCAAACTCGCGAACAAGCCCGCCAACGCGTCGTCATCATCATCAACCTCAGCGAGAAGCTCGGCGGCCATGCGCTCGGCTTCGGCGCTGACGTCATCCGACTCGGCTGGGGCTAATGTCTCGATTGCCTCCTTCTTCTCGGCCGCTTCCCTTTTCTCCGCGGCCCTGGCTGCTGCGAACTCCTTCTCCAGCGCAATCCTCCTGGTTCTCCATTGCCCCTCGGCCACACCCTTGTCGAACAAGACATCCTTTTCGATTCTGTCTAGCTTGGCCAGCAGAAGAGCCTCTTCTGGGTCCTCGGGAGCCTGGGCGTTGTCTTTGTCACCCTTGCGACTAGAAGCATCCCGTCGGGGACGCTGGATGGCGAAGAGCTTCTCCTTTGTTTCGAGGTACAAGGGGAGGAGCTGATCTGGCTCGATATCCTCGTCGTATGTGACGGCGGGACGCTTCGGTGCGGATGGGGCCGACCGGTTGGAGGCGCCGGTCTTCGTTTTTGGGCCGCGTTTGGAATCGGGTCCGATGGGAGTGGCAGCGCCGGAGGGCGTGTCGGCAGGGGTGTCTAGACGACTACGTCAGAAAGCAAGGCCAGCAAGGAAAGAAGAATGGGCCACAATGTTGCCCCTACCTGGCTGCGACTTGGACCCTGTCTTGCGGCCGGAGTAGTCCGGCAGCTCGTCCCTCGCGCACTCCCTTGCGAACCAGTCCAGCACCTCGTCAAGCCCCCAGATGGATTCGCTCCTTGAATTGTAGGCAATGTTGGGGGCGATATCCAGAACGTACTGCAGACCCGCTTGAATCTTGTCCTCCGGGAAGCCCAGACCCTGGAGGGTTTCCTGCAAGGTCCACAGCCTGATGATCAGATCTTCTTCTGACGGCAGCTTGCTAGCCTTTCCTTCCGAAGAGATGCTGGAGGCAGCAAAGCGGGCCTCGGCCTGGATCAGATCCAGGATGTGGTCCATGAGGTCTGGCGGCAGCCATTTCTTGATGTTGATGGGCTCGGCGGCGTTCCGGAGCAGACGGCGGTCGGTCTCCAAGCGCGTCTTCTGGCGCGAAGCATCTCTCCGCACCTTCTCGGCGTACTTTTCCACCAGGAGCTGCAATTGGGACTCTTCGAGCTGCTTCTCGAACTCTTCGGGGCTCAGCTGCTGCGTCGGGGGTTTGCTCTCGGCCTGGGCATCGGCGGGTGGCGGGGCATTGGCGTCCCCCCTCGGCGTGGCATCACCGGCCGAAACGGCGGATGTGGACTTGGCGGCGTCCTTGCTGGTGGCCGAGGTTGAAGCTTCAGCAGGATCCTGGACCCGGGGCTTGGAGGCAATGGATGTGGTCGCAAACCCGCGGGCTGGGTTCGCGGCCGGCTTCTTGGATCGTTTCTTGGGAGGCATGCCGAGGAGTTTGTTGGGATCTTTTTAGGTGGTCTCGACTTGGCCCGGATCTGAAGCTCTCAATATATCTCAAACTGCCGGATCCCACTGCATCGAAGGATGAAACAGGATGGGGAGGACCGAGGCAGGGGTCAAGTCTCGGAATCGTGTTGAAGATGGGAAATGATCCCCTCACAGAGGGTATGGTACGGGAAAAGGAGCTCCAGTGGGAGAGAAAGCAATTAAGAGACGAGAATGAGAGAAAAAAAAAAAACAATGGCACGCTCTGGAGTCTACTCGCAGTTTGGCGAATGCACCTAAGAACTTCTATGGACAAGAATAGAGGGAGAGCGAGAGGAGGGACGGAGGAGAGATAAGAAGAGAGACGGAGCCCAGGAGATGGAGATGGATGGCAAGGTTGAGGTCAGGTACGGTAAGGTAAAGCTGGTCTTGGTGTGGCAGGAGATACCTACTCAGTAGACGGGAGTCAAGAGTTTCATGGTGGGGCAGCGATGGGCTGGGCTCTGACCTCAAGCTGCCCCTCCATCTCCAGACGGAAGCTGCCCGGGCTGCAGGCTTCCATGCCCGGCTCAGGTCCTGCTGCTCATAGGGCCACACACTTCCCACACTGAACGCACAGGCGCACAGGGCAGGCCTGCCCGGGGGCTAGGTAGGTCCCTGAGGTTGCCGTTTGACTCAGTCGGGATCTGCTCCACACCCTGCACGGTCTGCACAGTCTGCACGGGCAGTTGGGCTGCGCAGCCCAAATGGCCCGGACGTGGACCTGACCCGATCCCGACATCCTACAACCTGCAAGGCTTGGCAAAGCCGGTTTTTGGAGGGGCACATCCATCCATCCAAAAACTCCGCAAACACTGCAACTCGTTAACGCATATCGCAGGCCGGCGCATTGTCCCGCCCAAAAATACAAATCCCAAAACCACCAAGACTCCAAGCTTGGACCTTGGACGGGACCAGATCCGACCAGACGAAAACCCCCCCTCCGTCCCCATCACACTCAGCCTACCCACCCACCTTGCAAGGCCGCGGGTTCTGCCGCTCGACCATGTCATTGCACGCCAACGACAATAACAATGACTGCTGAAGCCACTGCCAGCGACTCGCCGGGCAGCTTCGATTTCGAGCAGGCCAAGGCTGCGCTGACCTCGTCGTCGACCAATGCTCGTATTTCCCAGTTGCGCGGCCTCGATGACAAGATCTCGCACCAGTGTGAGCTTTGCTGCTTGGTTCTGTTGATAGGCTGAAAAAGAAAACATAAAGAACATAGCTAACCTCGTCTTCCCTTCCCCTCCTCCTCCTCCTCTCCCAGCCCTCGACAAGCCCACCACCCTCGCCGTCCTCAAGGTCCTCTTCTGGACCCACGCCTTCTACGTCGACCGCCCCTCCCGCCATGCCGTCCAACGATGCCTCACTTCGCTGTGCCGCCTCGCCGAGGCCGACATCCTGACCCCGCTCGTCGCCGCTATCCGCCAGGAGATCCAAAAGCCGTCCATTGCCTCGGATAGCGCTTTCGTGCTGGTCGAATGGAGCAGCTTGTTGATCCAGAACCTCGCCAGCACGCCCCTCTGGGAGAAGCTCGGCAAGGACATCCTCGCCGCCACCGCCGACGGTCTTGAGAAGTGTCTCCAGCCCTCCGCCAAGGCCTCCATCGGAAGCTCAGCCCTCGTCGTTGTGAGAAGGGGCATCCGGAAGCTGGCCTCTGCCGACCAGAAAGCCGTCGAAGCTGCTATCCAGGCCTTTGCTGCCAAGGGATCGCAACCTGCTGCCAAAAATGCCATCATCCTCAGCGTCTTCGCCGGGGTGTGCGCCCGCAAGCCCGAGTTGAAACCGGTCCTCGAGAACCTCAAGAGCCAATACTTCTCCTTCTACGTCCGTGAGATTCTCGGTTCCCGGACGCCCCTCCCCGCGCACATCGCAGACGGCCTCAAGGATTTCTTTTCCTCCTTCGCCACGCTGGAGGACCTGGATAAGGAGGTCTTCCCGTCGCTGGAGAAGGCCCTCCTGAGAGCCCCTGAGGTGGTGCTCAACGACCTTATCACCCCCTTGGTTCGCTCCCTCCCCGGGTTGGATCTATCCAAAGCTCTCAGCAGCCGCCTCGCCAAGCCACTGCTGTCGGGCATCAAGTCGTCCAACGCCACCATCCGTGCGGGCGCAGCCACGGCGTTCAAGACCATCGCCGCCACGTCCCAGGACCCGGCCCTGCTCGAACCGGCCGTCGATGAAGTGCTCACGCCCCTGAAAGGAGGCAAGCTGGCCTCGGCCGACCACAGGGTGCTGCATGCGGAAATCCTGGCTGGCATTCCCACATCGGTGGCCATTGCAACCAAGGTTGCCGCTGGCCTTCCTCCCGTGGTGGGCAAGGAGGCCAACGAGGCGGCCTTGAGCGCTGAAACCGCAGCCCTCAACACGAGCGCTCTCACGCTCCTCCGGAACGGCGAGGCACCCAAGGCTCTCCTGGACGCTTATGCAAAGGGTCTTGCGGACAAGAAAATCCCGAACCGGCGCACATGGATTCTTCGGACCGGCGAGGTGCTGCAGACTTTCGCGCAGCAGGAGGCGAGCGATGCCGAGCTCCCCAAGGCTGTCGTCACCTTTGCCGAAGCGGTAGCACCGCCGCTGCTCTCTACGTTTACCGAGGTGGTCGCGAACCCAACCGCCGCGGCGCAGAGCGGTCTCGTGACGGGCGCTCTCGTCGTCGCCGGTCTAAGCCCTCTGCTTTCACGTCTCGAGAGCCCCAAGCTCCAGGAATCCTTGACCAAGGCTGCTATTCAAAAGAACAGCTTGGCTGTTGATCCGAAACCGTCTTTCCTGCTCAACCAGCGCATCTACAGCAAATTCTCGGAAGATGACCTCAAGTGGTTCTGCCGTGCTCTGTCCACCTTCGCTCCCGTCCTTGGGGACATCCCGGAACCCGTCAGAGTGGCCTGGGCGCAAGCCTACATCTTCCTCATCGCCTCGAGCACAACCACCCCCGCGGTGCGCCGCCAGACGATTGATACCTTGGTTGGCCTCTGCGCTCGGTCTAGCGGCCACGACGGCATCTCCGTGGCCTCAGAGATCATCAATGCCGTCTGGAACTGGGTCGAAGCCGCTGAGACCGGAGACAAAGAGAGCCCGGCGACATTGGCAAAGACAGGAACTTCCAACCTGCACCTCGTGCTCAAGACCGTCTGTCTCAGCCCCAAGGAGTTTACGGATCAGGCTGGCTCCGGTCCAGACCTTTCGCGTCTCGAGGCTCAGATGTGCTCGCTCCTCGTGCTGGCCAAGCCTCAAATCATCCCGCGTGCGAGCTGGATTGATCTCTGCTTGAAAG
Source organism: Remersonia thermophila (assembly GCF_042764415.1). NCBI lineage: Eukaryota > Fungi > Ascomycota > Sordariomycetes > Sordariales > Chaetomiaceae > Remersonia > Remersonia thermophila. The sequence goes on from NC_092223.1 coordinate 2,113,802, forward strand.
TTGAGGTGGATCCCGGCGAGCTGGCGAGGAAATACGAGGACTTGCTCGTTCAAGAGATCGTCAAGCGGAGTGGACCCAGCCAAAAGGTTCCATCATCATCATCCTTTCCGTCTCGCGAGTGTTGGGCTTAGGCTAACCACGGTCACTGTACAGCTGGAATCCGTCAAGTCCGCTGCATACGGCGCTGTCGCGGAGCTTGCCTTCGTCGCGCCAGAGTCCATGACCCCCCGCATCGTTGCTCTCATCCAGCAAGACCTCGACGCTTCTCAGCTCAACGGGGTAGGACCTTTGGAAGCCGCCATCTATCGAACACCAGAAGGGACGGCGTTTGTCGACGTCTTGGCTAAGAAGCAGAATGTCGTACCAAACAAGAACGTCAAGGACTACGACCTTCTCAAGTGGGAGGAGGAGCTCCGAGAACAGCTGGCTCAGAAGAAGGGCACGCAAAAGAAGCTCACGGCGGACGAGCAGGCAAAGGTTAACGCTCAGCTGAAGAAGGAGGCCGAGATTCGCGAGAACGTCCGGCAAATCGCTGCAAAGCTGCTCCGCGGATTCGGCGTCGTCAAGGCGCTTGCCACCGGACCCCCGACGGATGCGAGCCGGTGGATCGGGGCCGCCAGCAGTGCCACGCTGGCGTCCATCAATGCCGGTGCCACCCTGATCACCGGCGAGACCGGCCCGGTGGCATTCATAACCCTCGCTGAACAGATCGCCTCTCGTCTCGGAACCATGCGTCCGTTCATCGGCGCGGCTACCTTGAGGGCCCATGAGGTCTCCGCGCTGCCCGACGCCTTCACCCAGGAGCCGTTTGAGGACCTGATCACGAGGGTACTCTACCGCCTTCGCTTCGCCGGCGAGCAGCGGCCTTTCGATGCCGTCACGCTGGTCTATGTCTTGCCCCTGGTCTTGCTGGTGCTCGAGAAGGGCGGGTTTGGCTCCAATCCCGATGACAAGGATGCTCAGATTGTCCTCGCCATCGAGATCCTCGCCTTCCACTCGGATGTCACGGCGGATGAAATCGTCCCCCGTGGCGAGATCCTGGCTTCCTTGATCTCGGCGATGCAAAAGTACAACAGCCACTACAAGATCATCAAGGACTGCTTCTCTGATGTGGTCCGCTGTGCGGCCCCGAACATGACCGCCGAGGAGATCGGCGTGCTTGCTCGCGGCGCCATCGTTCCCGAGGTCGGCGTGAGGACAGCCGTCTTGCAGGCCATCAGCGCCGAGGTTGACATGAGCGAGCTCGAGGTCTCCGAGGAGATCTGGCTCGCCTGCCACGACGACGTTGGCGAGAACGTCGACCTCGGCCGCGAGATCTGGGAGGAGGGCGAGTTCCAGGTCACGCCGGAGCTGGCTCACAAGATGCTGCCGTACCTGGAGAGCAAGGACGCCCAGCTCCGGCGTGCTGCTGCGAAGTCCCTCGCCGGGGCGGCCGGCCAGCACCCCTCGGTCATCACTCCCGTCCTGGAGAAGTTGCGTAGTTCGTACGTCGAGCTCGCCAAACCTCGCGTCCAGCAGCTCGACGAGTTCGGTATGCCTAAGAAGATGGACCTCTCGGATCCCTGGGAAGCGCGGCACGGCATTGCTCTGGCCTACCGGCACCTCGCCCCTCACTTCGACAAGCCGCAGATCGAGCCCTTCTTCGCCGTGCTCATCGAGCAAGGGCCGCTCTCGGACAGGAACGGCACGGTGCGCTCGCAGATGCTTGAGGCGGCCAATGCCGCCATCGAAATCCACGGCAAGGGCGTTCTGGACAGGTTGATGAAGTCGTTCGAAAACACGCTCGAGTCGTCCGACAAGCACTCGGAAGAATCCGATCGGGTCAACGAGGCCGTCATCATCATGTACGGCGCCCTCGCGCGCCACCTGAAGCCCGGAGACAAGAAGATTCCCGTCGTCATTGAGCGGCTGCTCGACACGCTGAGCACCCCCTCTGAGGCTGTCCAGTACGCCATCGCCGAGTGCCTGCCGCCCCTGGTCCGCACATGCGGCGACAAATCGTCCAAGTACTTTGACCAGATGCTCGAGATCCTCATGACGTCCAAGAAGTATCCGGAGCAGCGCGGTGCTGGCTACGGCCTTGCGGGTCTCGTGTTCGGCCGGGGCATCAGCGTCCTGCGGGAGTATCGCATCATGATCCAGCTCAGCAGCGCTATCGAGAACAAAAAGGACGTCCACCAGCGCGAGTCCGCCATGCTGGCGTACGAGCTCTTGGCCACGATTCTCGGCCGCCTCTTTGAGCCCTACGTTATCCAGATCGTGCCGCAGCTTCTGGCGGGCTTCGGCGATGGCAACGCCAACGTCCGCGACGCGGCGCTGGCGGCAGCCAAGGCGTGCTTCTCGTCGCTGAGCTCGTACGGCGTCAAGCAAATCCTGCCGACGCTGCTCGACGGTTTGGAGGAGGACCAGTGGCGTAGCAAGAAGGGCGCTTGCGACACGCTCGGAGCCATGGCCTACCTCGACCCTCAGCAGCTTGCCCAGAGCCTGCCCGAGATTATCCCGCCGCTGACGGCCGTCTTGAACGACAGCCACAAGGAGGTGCGGCTGGCAGCCAACAAGAGCCTCAAGCGGTTCGGTGAGGTCATCACGAACCCCGAGATCAAGGGCGTCGTGGACATCCTGCTCAAGGCGCTCAGCGACCCGACAAAGTACACGGACGACGCCCTCGACGCCCTCATCAAGGTGCAGTTCGTGCACTACCTCGACGCTCCTTCGCTGGCGCTCGTCAGCCGCATTCTTCAGCGTGGTCTCGGAGACAGGTCCAACACCAAGCGCAAGGCGTCGCAAGTCATCGGCAGCTTGGCCCACCTCACGGAACGCAAGGATCTCGTCGCCCACTTGCCAGTCCTCGTGGCCGGCCTCAAGGTGGCCGTGGTCGACCCCGTGCCCACCACCCGCGCGACGGCTTCGCGCGCCCTCGGCTCCCTCGTCGAGAAGCTCGGCGAGGACGCCCTGCCGGATCTTATCCCCCAGCTCATGCAGACGCTCAAGTCCGACACGGGTGCGGGCGACAGGCTCGGTTCCGCCCAGGCACTCAGCGAGGTGCTCGCCGGCCTGGGAACCGCCAGGCTCGAGGAGACGCTGCCGACCATCCTGCAGAACGTCGAGTCGCCCAAGCCGTCAGTTCGCGAGGGCTTCATGTCACTCTTCATCTTCTTGCCCGTCTGCTTCGGCAACAGCTTTGCCAACTACCTCGGCAAGATCATCCCGCCCATCCTCGCGGGTCTTGCCGACGACGTCGAGGCGATTCGCGAGACGGCTCTGCGCGCCGGCCGCCTGCTCGTCAAGAACTTTGCCGTTCGCGCCGTCGACCTGCTGCTTCCGGAGCTCGAGCGCGGCATGGCCGACGATAACTACCGCATCCGCCTCAGCTCCGTTGAGCTTGTCGGCGACTTGCTGTTCAACCTGGCCGGCATCAAGGCCACTGCCGAGGGCGAGGAGGAGGATCAGGAGAGCACGCGCGAGGCGGGCGCGTCGTTGCGCGAAGTCCTCGGCACCGAGAAGCGGAACAAGATCCTTTCGGCCCTCTACATCTGCCGCTGCGATACCGCGGGCGCGGTTCGCTCGGCCGCCATCTCGGTGTGGAAGGCCCTGGTTCCCAGCCCGCGCATCCTCAAGGAGCTCGTGCCGACGCTCACGCAGCTCATCATCCGGCGGCTGGGCAGCTCCAACATGGAGCACAAGGTCATTGCCAGCAACGCGCTCGGCGAGCTCATCCGCAAGGCTGGCGACGGCGTGCTGGCGACGCTCCTGCCGACGCTCGAGGAAGGCCTGCAGACCTCGCACGACGTGGACGCCCGCCAGGGCATCTGCCTGGCGCTCAAGGAACTCATCTCGTCGGCGTCTCCCGAGGCGCTCGAGGACCACGAGAAGACGCTCATCTCTGTTGTGCGCGCTGCGCTCACCGATTCGGACGCCGACGTGCGCGAGGCGGCGGCCGAGGCGTTCGACTGGCTGCAGCAGATCCTGGGCAAGCGGGCGGTCGACCAGGTGCTGCCGTACCTGCTCAACCTCCTCCGGTCCGAGGAGGACGCCAACAACGCGCTCGCGGCGTTGCTTACGCTGCTTACCGAGACGACGCGGTCCAACATCATCCTGCCGAACCTCATCCCGACGCTCATCACGCCTCCCATCTCGGCCTTCAACGCCAAGGCGCTGGCCTCGCTGTCCAAGGTGGCGGGCGCGGCTATGAACCGGCGCCTGCCCAACATCATCAACTCGCTCATGGACAACATTGTCAACTGCACCGACGAGGAGCTGCGGAAGGATCTCGACAGCTCGTTCGACACGGTTATCTTGTCGATCGACGAGTACGACGGGCTCAACGTGGTCATGAACGTGCTGCTGCAGCTCATCAAGCACGAGGACCACCGCAAGCGCGCGGCCACGGCTCAGCACCTGGCCAGCTTCTTCGCGGCCGCCGACGTCGACTACACGCGCTACAACCAGGACATCGTGCGCGCGCTGCTCATCTCGTTCGACGACCGCGACTCGGCCGTGGTCAAGGCGGCCTGGAGCGCGCTCAGCGAGTTCACCAAAAAGCTCAAGAAGGAGGACATGGAGGCGCTCGTCCTCTCGACGCGCCAGACGCTGCTGCAGGTCGGCGTGGCGGGCCACAACCTTCCCGGGTTCGAGCTGCCCAAGGGCATCAGCGCCATCCTGCCGATTTTCCTGCAGGGCCTGATGAACGGCAGCTCCGAGCAGCGCGTGCAGGCGGCCCTCGCCATCTCGGACCTCGTCGACCGCACCAGCGAGAACTCGCTCAAGCCGTTCGTCACGCAGATCACGGGTCCGCTTATCCGTGTCGTGTCGGAGCGCTCGACCGAGGTCCGCTCGGCCATCTTGCTCACGCTCAACAACCTGCTGGAGAAGATGCCCACGGCGCTCAAGCCCTTCCTGCCCCAGCTGCAGCGCACCTTCGCCAAGGCCCTCGCCGACCCGGCGAGCGACGTTCTCCGCACCCGTGCCGCCCGCGCTCTGGGCACCCTCATCAAGTACACGCCGCGCGTGGATCCGCTCATCGCGGAGCTCGCCACGGGATCGCGCACGTCCGATCCGGGCGTCAAGACGGCCATGCTCAAGGCGCTGTACGAGGTCATCAGCAAGGCCGGCGGCAGCATGGGCGAGTCGTCGCGGGCGGCGGTGCTGGCGCTCATCGACGGGTCCGAGGCGGACGAGAGCGACGCGGCCATGACCATCACGCACGCGAGGCTGTTCGGCGCGTTGGTCAAGAACGTGGCGCCGGACGTTGCCGAGGGCCTGCTCAGGAATAGGGTCCTGACGCGCGAGTTCACGATGCCGAGCGCGCTGGCGTTGAACGCGGTGCTGGTGGAGAGCCCCGAGGCGCTGTTGGGGAGCCCGTTGGCGGAGGAGGTGCCGGAGCTCTTGGAGGCGGGGATGGAGAACAAGGATGTAAGTCATGACGACAACAACAACAACGACAACAACAGTCACTACACTGATTTTGTCGATAGATGCTGGTTGCTAACCATGAATGACTACTACGCAGGTGTTCATCGCCGACAACTTCATTCTCGCCACCGGCAAGTACCTCCTCAGCAAGGAGTCGGTGCCCTCGCGCACCTTCGAGACCACCAAGCCGCTCTTTGCGACCCTCGCCAAGCTCGTCCCGCCAGGCAACGCCAGCGACACGCGGCGCCTCGCGCTCGTCGTCGTGCGCACCCTGGCCCGCATCCACCCGGACATGGTGCGGCCGCACCTCTCGCTCCTCGCGCCGCCCGTGTTCGCGTCGGTCCGGGACATGGTCATCCCCGTCAAGCTCGCGGCCGAGGCGGCGTTTGTGCAGCTGTTTGCGGTGGCGGACGAGGAGAGCAAGGTGTTTGACAAGTGGATGGCGAGCAGCGGGGCGGAGCTGCCGCCCAATGTCAAGCGGCCGATGCAGGATTACTTCAAGCGGGTGACGCTGCGGTTGGGGGCGCAGGTGAGGGAGCGGAGGGAGGCGGAAGGCGGCGCTGGCGGGCTGGGGCTGGCGAATGACGAGGTGGAGGACGAGAAGGAAATTTGGGCGGTGGGCAAGGTGGATTTGGGAGAGGGAGCGTTCGCGGAGTAAGTCGAGTAGCAGCATGATGATGATCACGATGACGGGCATGTGGGTTGTGAGGTGCTGCGGCCACCCAACGGCGTGGGGGAGAAAATAAATGACCAGGTATTGTGCAATATAAAATGGGTTTCTCCACGCTGTCTTGGGGATTTGCTTGGATGTCCTCCGGTTTCTGATTTCTGTTATGGACATGGAGTTGCTGGTCGATATCGATCTATCAACCGCCATTCTTACGAGGCAAGGAAGCGTAGACATTCTCATCCCTCGTGGGTTGATAGGTTTCGAGTTGGCTCGGGTGTGGTTTGGAACGTGGTGGGACATCTCCCGTGGACTTCGTGGACACTTTGGCGTGCCATAGCCCAGGTTGGTTGTTGTTGTTGTTGTTGTTGGCATGTCCAGAGCGTTAGGGGGACATATGAGGTCTAAGGGAGCTATGTACTTGTAGCTGTCATGAACCCATGAAAGCAGGTCGCCATTACACAGCTTCATCAAGCGCTTCCACCCATCCACTTGAAAACCAACGATTGGGTCCTTTGGCTCTTGATAACCACATGGACATTCTTCGACTACCGTGTACATGTACGTACCTATTTAGGGCTGAAGGAGAAATGGAGGAAGATTCGGGGGACATGGACGGGAGGAGTAGAAGGAGAGCGGAGCTTGAGCCACGGAGGAGTCCATACACACTACCCTACTGTGTGTACACGGTAATGAGGGGTGAATGAGCTCAGGGTCCAGGGTTCCAGGTTCAGGGTTGGCGCAGTGAATCTTTTGGAAATTGCAACCCTGAAGAAAGAAGCAGCGGTGCGAGGAGACTGGAAGGCGGTGGTGGGTCTCGAAAGAGGCGGCGGCACGTGCGAGGGCACATGATGCCCCCCCTAGCTAACCCTCTCCAATCACAGGCCACCTTGCCGCCCCACCTGGCGAAACCCACAAACTGGTGTGTCGAGAAATTCTGACGGGCAAACTTCCCCTCAGCGGAAATCCCGAACCCATCGACAACACCGCCGACTACTAACCATCTACAGCATCAATCCGTCAAGATGTAAGTGGTTTATGGGCCTTCCTTCGATCCCCGGGCAGCAGAAGCAGTTCGTTTTCGCCGTGGATTCGTCCCCCGGGGCCCTCGCCAGATCCATGTTTCGACACGCCGACTGAAATGCAAATGCGACCGTGAAACACCACCTCGATCTCCCCCCCGACCGACTTGGCCCATCGCACGACTCTCGAACGGGGTCCGACGACGCTGCTCGCAATGCTTCTCCTTCGGCGGGCGGCTGCTTCTGCTTCTGCTGCCGCTTCGGGGGGACTGACTTCCTCTGGCCGACCCGGAGGCAACAAGAAGACATGATGGCTGACTTGGCGTCCTCCCCCCAGGGTTAACCTCCGGACGCAGAAGCGGCTCGCCGCGTCGGTCCTCGGCTGCGGCCAGGGCAAGATCTGGCTCGACCCCAATGAGGTGTCGGAGATCAGCAACGCCAACTCCCGCCAGACCATCCGCAAGCTGGTTTCGGATGGCCTCATCATCAAGAAGCCCGTCACGATGCACTCGCGCTCCCGCGCCCGCGAGCTGAACCTCGCCCGCCGCATCGGCCGCCACCGCGGCTTCGGTAAGCGCAAGGGTACCGCCGACGCCCGCATGCCTGAGTACGTTTGACCCGATCCATCTTGCGCGCTCTCGACCGATACACACACAAACATACGCATACACATATCCCTCCCGGGTCTGGATAACCCACCTACCCGCCCATTCCCGAAGCGGTCATGAGAGAGAGAGAGAAAGAGATGGCGTCACTTGCTTTGGGAAAAGGGCGGGGGGTGGTTGAAGGATCGCCGGGGCTTGTCGAAATCGCGTCCCTTTCTCGCAGACCAGCCCTCTCCCTCCGCTGACACACGATACAGGCAGGTTCTGTGGATGCGCCGCCAGCGGGTCCTCCGCCGTCTCCTCGTCAAGTACCGCGCCAGCGGCAAGATTGACAAGCACCTCTACCACGAGCTGTACCACCTCGCCAAGGGTAACACCTTCAAGCACAAGCGCGCCCTGGTCGAGCACGTATGTTGTTCTTGTTTTTTTTATTCTGCGAGAAGAAGGCGTGGTTGCTGACCTTGTTGTTTCTAGATCCACCGTGCCAAGGCGGAGAAGGCGCGCGAGAGGCAGATCAAGGAGGAGATGGACGCCAAGCGTGCGCGGACCAAGGCGGCTCGCGAGCGCAAGCTGGAGAGGCAGGCGGCCAAGAGGAACGCGTTGCTGGGCGAGGCGGAGGAATCCAAGTAGATTGTCGGGAGGGTATCAGCCTCTTCCATGTGAAAAATGGACAGCACGTGGAATCTTTTTCTCGGCGGCCTTTGCATTCGGAGTACATGGGTTGGGCGTCTTTCTCTCTCTCTGTCAATCTCAAATCAATGGGCAACGCTTTCTCGGGTATAAAGCGAGTGCATCATACACAACAGTGGATGGGAACTCGGGTGAGATGGATGGAGGGTTCGCGGGCCATGGCGTCTCTCTTTTTCTCTCTCGCCCTATCCTTGGAGATGAAAAGAGGCAGAGCGACGGCGGCGGCGCCGAGCCTCGAGGGACGCTCGGGCTCGCATGCATCAATCATCATGTATGGCAGTAAAAAGGGGAAATCCATGGGTTTGCGGGTTCAGAGCGTGTCGCGGAACGTGGGGATGCAGCACTGTGATGGCGCACCAAGGGCAAAACCGACACACACATACCCACACGGACATATATGGGCATACGTGTACGTACGTGGTGGATGTGGTCCTCGCAGGACCAACAGAGCAGGCAGGCAGGCAGACAGGCAGGCAGGCAGCCCGGCCCATCCATCTCCGGTGAGGGGGTTCGAGCGAGAAAAAGAAGGCATTTGCGTCCTCAGGAATCCATCCATCCATGCAGCATACTTATCGTGGTTGCTTGTGACATGGAAACTCCCAAGCTCCAAAGAAAAAAAAAAAAGGGGAAAAAAAGCCAATGGTATCTACACTACCTTGGTTGGTTGGTAACCAAGTGAGGTACCAGGTAGGCATAAGCTCTATGGGAAGCTAGCTAGCTATCTGTGGCTGTCAACAGAGGGGCAGCAGACGGGCAAGAAGAGGGAGACAAGAAGAGGGAGAGAAACAAGAAAAAAAAAAAAAAAGAACAACAAACTTGACGGAAACATGTCTACTGACGGCTTTCGTCGCCGGGCATCAACCAAGCATTGGGTCAGAGGTTTCACATTGTCCCTAGAAAGGTGGTGAAGTGTGCCGGGACATGTCCGTCATGTCCCCCAAGGGTCCAACCGTGAGGTTTTGACCCGGAGGACGGTCTGACGTTTGAAGGCGGGCTCATCACCCCCAAGTTAGTTGATTGGGGAAAGAAAAAGGGAAAAAGAGGAAAATAGGCTGCGATGGCCGGGGCGTAATTTTTGTTTTGTGCTTGTGTGGGAGCTGGCAGCGGTTTCTGGTTGGTCCGTGCGTTGCTTGGTTGGTTGCTTGCGTGCTTGTGTTCTTCCGAGCTTGCGTGCTTCCGAGCTTGCGTGCTTGCTTGGCTGGCATGGCTGGCTGATAAGATAACGTCGCACCTTACCCCGAGTAACTAACTACCATAGGTAGGTAGTTACCTTACCCGACGGTTAGTCATGCGGAGTTACAGCACACGCACGCTCCGTGCCGTTACCCATCCGGGGACCCCACCTTCGCCCCCCGGCAAAGCCCGGATGTTCCAAGCTCGTCGAGCCAGTGGCATGACTCGCCGAGCAGCACAGCAAAAGGCCAGCAAACCACCGGCAGCAAAAGCCATCAAGCTTACCAGGAAGGCAAAAAGAAAAAAAACACAAAGCTGAGGTACCGTAGGTAGCTCGGCTTGTGTTGGCGGTCTTGTGACGCTGCTCCCGACCGAACCGCAACGGCGTGGCCACCAATCAATCAACACCCGCCCCCCCACACGAGGACGAGCTACGTTCCCCCCCTTCGACTTCGGGTTCTCCCTCCGACTTGCGTCACCGACCGGGGAAGAAAAAAGGGCAAGAAACGGCCGTCCCCTTTGGCTTTGTTTCTTTTTTTCTCTCTCTCTCTTCTTACCTTGGGCTTGCCGGTTGTGGAGTGCCGAGTGTGGAACTTCAGGTCGACTTCGAGGTGGGATCAACAGCTTGAGCCGACAGAACAGGCCAGTGGTGGAGAAACAGACTGAGAGAGAGAGAGAGAGGGAGAGAGAGAGAAAAAGAGAGAAAGAGAGAAAGAGAGAGAGAAAGAGAGAGACGGCAATAGCCCGTTTCTCAAACCTGTCTGTCGTTGGAGTGTGAGTTGTTGAAGAGCCATTGGTTCGTCGTTCGCCGTCCGCAGCCAACGTCTTGGGACTGCCAGCCAAGGGAAACCAGAGGCGCGCCAGAGAGGCTAACCAAGCATCTCACCACCCAGCTAGAGAGAGTCTCGCCCCTCCCCCTCCCCCTCTTCCTGAACGATACCATGTCTGCATTCACATGCTCCGTTCCCGCCTCGCTGCGGGCGCGCAGCGCCCGTGCCGCCCTGCGCTCCCTGCAGCACGCGACGACCACGACGAGGACAACGGCCGGGTCTGCGGCCAGCCGGTTGGTGCGGAGGTCGTCTAGCATGGCGACAACAACGACGACGACGACGACGACCACAAGGCCTGCTGCTCCCACGGCTGCCACCACCACGGCCAAGGAGCCATGGACCCAGCGCAGGGGAATGGCGTCCATGACGTCGCAAAGCGATAGCCAGCAAAAGGTGGGTTCGATCGACCGACGCGCTTGGCGATTGGGTGGCCTTGTACAAGAAGAGGATGTGCACAAGTGCTGACGGCGGAATTGTTCATGCAGATGCTCGCGGCGCATCTTCAGCAGGCGGATCCGGTCATGTACGACATTATCGAAAAGGTGGGCGCAAAGACACTCGTGACATCAGGAGCGTGCTCTCATGGACGGACCTTGATGGCTGACGGAGGGCTGGCTGCCGCCCGCCCGCCTTTCAACAGGAGAAACTCAGGCAAAAGCGCTTTATCAACCTGATCCCCTCCGAGAACTTCACCTCGCAGGCCGTGCTGGACGCGCTAGGGAGCCCCATGCAGAGTACGTAGGCTCGCTCAACCGCTCTGCGGAGACGGATGGGTGCGGTGGCCGGACAGGAAAACAAGGCTGACACGGACACGCTCGCGCCCGCAGATAAATACTCGGAAGGGTATCCTGGCGCGCGGTACTACGGCGGCAACGAGTTCATCGACGCCTCGGAGCGCCTGTGCCAGCAGCGCGCCCTCGAGACCTTTGGCCTGGATGCCAGGGAGTGGGGTGTCAACGTTCAAGGTGAGCCCCTTTTGCAAAGAACAACAAAAAGAAACGACCAGGAGCCAAAAAGAGCTAACGATTGGGAAGCCCTCTCGGGCGCCCCCGCCAACCTCTACGTCTACTCGGCCCTGATGGAGACGCACGACCGCCTGATGGGCCTCGACCTCCCTCACGGCGGCCACCTCTCCCACGGCTACCAGACCGCCACCAAGAAGATCTCGTTCGTGTCCAAGTACTTTGAGACGCTGCCCTACCGCCTCGACGAGTCGACGGGCCTCATCGACTACGACAAGCTCGAGCAGACGGCCCTCCTCTACCGCCCCAAGATCATCGTCGCCGGCACCTCGGCCTACAGCCGCCTCATCGACTACGCCCGCATGCGCGACATTTGCGACAAGGTCAACGCCTACCTCCTCGCCGACATGGCCCACATCTCGGGCCTGGTCGCCGCCAAGGTGATCCCCGGCCCCTTCGGCTACGCCGACATCGTCACCACCACGAGCCACAAGTCGCTGCGCGGGCCCCGCGGCGCCCTCATCTTCTTCCGCCGCGGCGTCCGCCGCACCCACTCCAAGTCGGGCGTCGAGGAGCTCTACAACCTCGAGACCCCCATCAACCAGTCCGTCTTCCCCGGCCACCAGGGCGGGCCCCACAACCACACCATCGCCGCCCTGTCGGTCGCCCTCAAGCAGGCCCAGACCCCCGAGTTCCGCACCTACCAGTCCCAGGTCCTGGCCAACGCCAAGGCCCTGGCCCGCCGCCTCGGCGAGCCCAAGGAGAAGGGCGGCCTCGGCTACCGCATCGTCTCGGGCGGCACCGACAACCACCTCGTCCTCGTCGACCTCAAGCCCCAGGGCATCGACGGCGCCCGCGTCGAGCGCGTCCTCGAGCTCGTCGGCGTCGCCGCCAACAAGAACACGGTCCCGGGCGACCGCTCCGCCCTGACCCCGGGGGGGCTGCGCATGGGCAGCCCCGCCATGACGACGCGCGGCTTCGCCGAGGAGGACTTTGCCCGCGTGGCCGACATTGTGGACCGCGCCGTCACCATCGCCGTCCGGGTGGACAAGGCGGCGCGCAAGGCGAGCCAGGACCGCGGCGAGGACCCCAAGGCCCAGGGCCGGCTCAGGACGTTCAACGACTTTTTGGGCACGGGCGAGGCCGACCCGGAAATCGTCCAGCTCCGGGCCGAGGTGGCGGATTGGGTCGGGACGTATCCCCTGCCTTGGGAGGCCCACCCTTGAGGCGGTTTCAAGTCGCCGCGTTTGTATGTTTTTTTTTTTCTTTCCTAAAGGGGTTGGTTGGTAATAGAGAGGTAGAGGAGAGCTTGGGAGGAAGAAGAAGGTGAGGTGGATGATGGGAGATGACGGAGGATGAGTGTGTGGCGGGTGGTGTAGCTTGTGTTGTGTATCATGGAACTTGAGATGAGGTTCACTCCGTATCGCATCGAGATGTCTGTTGTTGGGTCGTGGTTTGGTGGTGGGTTGTTTGTTGTTGTTGTTGGTTGGCACACACAACATGTACACCAGCATACTTTGTGATGGGCGAGGAGGTATGTTCAACAGTGTCACTCCTCGGAGGATGAGAAATGGACATTTTTTTTTTTCTTTTTTTTCCTCGGTTCATGGAAAGCCTCGATGTTACTCTGTTTTTGTTTTCTCGATTTTGGATTGTGCATCGATGGCCAAAAAAGGAGGTGTCGATTGTTGCACTGAAAGACGAAGAGGTATTCATGGAGGGACAAGCTCGAGCTCTTCCTTGGCCTTCAGGGGCAGGAAGAAAGAAAAAGAAAAACCAGGAAGACGGACATATCGCGTCACGGAACAACAAGCAGGCCAAAAGAAAAAAAAAAGAATCCTCTTCAACCAGCCCACAACGAGCCATTCATGATCCTTCAAACAGAACAAGATCGCTCCCTTACCTTGGGTCACTGCTAGGTACCGGCTCTTGGAACCGTGGTGAGCCATCCAGACTCGGGCGTCTGTACCCATTGTTTCGCTAGATCTATGGGTTGTACCCATCTATCCAGCTCTGGATCCCTTTCGAATCCCCAACAAGCTACGGTGCCAAAGCCCCCCTTTATGACTCGCCTGCCGTCTTCCCGGCTTCCCTCGAGCCTTTCTCCTTTTCCTCCTCCTTTTCCTCCTTCGCCCCCCCTTTCTCCTCCCTCACGACCCCGAGGGCCTTCGCCACCGAACTCCTGCCGCGGAACGCAGCGTAGTACCTCCCCAGGCTCTCCCCGCCCAGCCACCCCTCGCCGCACGTCCTCGCCATGTCATGCAGCACGGGCCAGAGGGCAAAGTCGGCCGGCGAAGCCTGCGCCGTGGCCGCGATGTAAAAGACACCCCCACCCCCCCGCGCGGTCCCCTCCTCTCCGGCCTTCCCCGTCGTCGTCGTCGTCGTCGTCGTCGTCGTCGTTGTCGTCGTTGTCGTCGTCGTCGTCGTCGTCGTCGTCGTCGTCGCCGCCGCCGCCGCCTGGGCCGCGGACTCCGCCTCCCGGGCCCAACCCTCCCACACCTCCAGCTCGCCCCTCAACGCCTCCGACAAGGCCATGTTCTTGCTCTTGTTGCTGCTGCTCCTGCCTTTCCGGGGCCCGTCCGTCGCGGCCCCGCCGGCGCCAGCCTCCTCGGCCTCGCGCGCCTCCACCGCGCGCCTCCAGACCCCCCACAGATCCAGCGCGCGCTGCAGCCTGGCGAGCCGCCGCGCCACCTCGCCGGGGGGGCGCTGGTCGTACCGGCGCCCGGCGCCGTAGACGGCGTCGAGGTAGCGCAGGACGTTGGCGTGCCCGTCGATGATGACCATGCGCTTTGCCTCCGCCTCCGCCGCCGCCGCCACCTCCGCCGCCGCGGCCGCCGAGGAGGTGCCCGAGCTGTTATGGCTATCGTTGGCATGGTTGTCGAGGTCGTTGTTGTCCTCGAACCGGACCTCCCCGCCGCCGAGCCCGATGCTGCCCTTGGCGTACCCGATGCCCAGCTCGGCCAGCGCGAGGGCGACGCGGAGGTTGGCCACCTCGGCGTCCTTGGCCGCCGAGGCGGCGGCGGCGGCGGCGGAGGCGAAAAACAGGCGCTTGGGCGTGCCCATGTGCAGCACGTCGAACCCGGCGCCGTACGCCGCGTGCCAGTCAAACTCGGCGCCGGCGCCGTTCTCGCGGCCAAACGCCCGCAGCAGCCGCACCGCCTCGTCCGTCTGCCCGTTGACCACCTCGCCGGCCGCCTCGCGCGCCTTGGCGGTGGCGCCCTGGCCCCAGATGCGCCGCTGCGACGCGTCGAGGAAGGTGCCGATCCGCCGGAACGTCAGGCTGACGCGCGCGCCGCCAAACGCGAGCTCCGCGGGGGTCTTGTCGCGGTCGGAGCGCTTGTCCTGGCGGATGGCGTGGGTCCAGGCGGCGTTGGTGGCGAGGCCCATGCGCAGGAGGGAGTTGTGCGGGAGCGGGGCGCGGTGGATGGTCCGGCGGGAGGCGGGGGGGCGGTCGTCTCCTTTGTTTGGGTTCTTGTTGTTGTCCTTGTTGTTGTCGTCATTGGAATGAGGCTGTTGCTGCTTGAGAGGAGGACGCTTGGTGCGAAAGATCATGGTCCTCTCGGCCCCGAGGCTGACGTTGGCGATGTAGCTCCCCTTGGCAATGTCCAGCGTCTTGTCGCTGTGCTCGCTAATGTAGTCGTTGCCGCTGCGGTAGTGCTGGATGAGCACGTGGTTCAGCTCGTGGCCCAGGTGCTGCTCCACCACCTCCTTGATCCTCCGGACGGTCGGCGAGAAGGGCAGCAGCGGCGGCGACTCGTCGGCGGGGTGGCGGTACACGGGCATGCTCCCGTCGGCCGCCACCTCGCCCTGCACGGCGATGCGCCGGGGAACCTCGCCGCCGAGGTGCGTCATGCCGCCCCAGGCCACCTCGTCGAGCAGCCGCTCGAAGGCGTCGGCGGCGAGGTCCGGCGGGAGGAGGTTGGTGATGACCGAGGTGTCGCCTTCGCAAAGGGGCGGGCCAACCACGGGCGTATGCTGTTGCGAGTCCGGTTGCGGGGGTTCTGGGGAGGCCATGGTGGTGGTAGCAGCAATAGTGGTAGCAGTGGTGGCGGCGGCGGCGGCGGCGGCGGCGGCGGTCGTCGTCGTCGTTGACTTTGTCGTCGTGGGAGGAGAGGTCGCCTGTTGCTCCTGTTGTTGCGGCGGCGACGGCGACAGCCGAGGCGACGATGACGTCTGCTGCTCTGGGGTGGGCGGAGCTGTTGCAGGAGCCGAGGAGGTCTCCTCGGCCGCCGGCGACGGCTCTTTGATATCCTGTCGGCTCTCGCCCGGCGCGTCCTCCCCGTGTTCGTGTTCGGTTGCATCCTCGCGCCTTGCAGCCCCTGCGTCGCGCGGCGGCGTGGACTGCAACGCACCGGGTGACGGAGCAGCAGCACCAGCAGCAGCAGCAGTCTTTTTGTCCTTGTCCAATTCGCCGGCATGTTCCACGTCCTTGGATTCCTCCTGCACGCTGGGCCGCGCTTCTTCGGGCTTGGTTGCCGGGCTGCGGGGTGGCTCGTTCGCGCCTTGGTGGGACGACGACGGCCCGTCGTGCTCGGCGCCGCGGGACTCGGCTTGGGCCGACGCCCGCGTGGGTGCCCCGCTGTCGTCGGGGCTCGGATCCGAGGCGTCGCCGGACCGCGGGGCCGATGCGTGGGAGGAAGAGGCGGCGGGGGGCCGGGACGACGGCGCGGCGGCCAGCGTCATCTTGGACATGACGGGCGACAGCCCGGTCGCCCTGGTCGGCGGCGGCGCGGGGCCGGCGCGGGGGCCGGCGCGGGGGCCGGGGCCGAGGATTTTTTCTGCAGGTCTTCGAGGAGCGTGTCGGCGCTCATGACCTCGCATCCCGTCAGGTCGACGAGCTGGCGGAGGGCGGCGAGATGGCGCACGCCCTTGCGGAACCCGCAGCAGTCGTCGAGCAGCGTCACCTCGTAGCCGTGCTGGCCGGCGCCGAGGGCGGTGGCGTAGATGCCGACGTTGGTCAGGGCGCCGCAGACGTACATGTCGGTGACGAAGCGGCCGCGGAGCAGCTGCACCAGCTGGGGGTGCTGGCTCGGCGCGAAGGCGTTGTAGCGCGTCTTGGTGTAGACGATGTCGCGGTCCGCCACGGCCGCCTTCACCTCGGGCGCAAACTCGGCCCCCGGGGTCCCCTTGCGCACGCACGCGGGCTTGTCCGGGCGGGCGCCGACGCTGAGGAAGGCCTCGTCGTCGTCCTCCATGGCCGCGCCGTCGTGCAGCGGCGAGTTCGGCTTGCGGCCGCGCGAAGGGTGCGCCGCGGGGTTCCTCGGCCGCGGCACCGTGTCGCACACGACGATCTGCTCCTCGTCGCCCGTCAGCGAGACGCTCCGGTCGAACTCGCTGCGCACCCAGACGACGTCGCCGGCGCCCGACTCGCGGAAGGCCTGGGCGACCTGCAGGATGCGGTCCACGTAGCCCTGGGGCTCCTCCGCGTACAGGGGGCCACCGGGCGACACGAGGTCGTTCTGGAGATCCAGGATCAGGAGGGCCTTGCGGGTGCGGATGGTGGGTATCAAGGACGGGTTGAAGGGGAAAGGGGGCGGCATCTTGCCGGCTTGAACGGCCTCGGACGCGCCGCCACAGGCACGACACGACGTATCTAAGCCGGGGAGGCGTCCACGTCAGCTCTTTGGCCTCCTCCTCGTCGTTGCTTGGACCACGGGATGCCCTGGACGCGCCACTCACTCTGGCGCCGCCTGCTCGAGAGGGTTTGAAAGGATCCGTGACCGGCCAACGTCACGACGACGCGGACGTCTAAGCAAGATTCCCGAGCGAGGTGTCTTAGCAGTCCTGCGAGCGCGTGCCTCGCCCCGCTGGTCGCCCCGCTGGGGATGCTCCGGGCCAGCGTGTGTTTACGCTCGGCCGGGATCGTTTCTTCTGCGGCCAACCTTGTCTACGGTAGGCGGCGGGTTGGATGAAAGAGTGTGCTCGTCGCCACGGTAGTGATGGTTTGCCGGTTGGGGACCGGGGCCGAGTCGAGATCGGGTATGGTGCCCGGCCAAGTCCGCGCTACCCAGGTCTTGAGAAACTGGGGCGAGGGGTGGAGGAGGGGGTTGCGTCCACTTTCAACAAGCTTGATCCAGGGTCCAACCGGAGGGGATAAAAGCTTCACGTTGGCTTGGAGGACAGTACAGCACCGTACGTTTACCACCTGGTTCCTCTCGACATCAGACCGGGCGTCAGCCTCCTCAGGCCGGCGGGCGTCTGGGGGACGCATCGGGATATTTATGCGGTGGTGGGAGGGCAAGGCGGCTCCGCGGAGACCAGGGGGGCGGAAACAGAATTCAAGCGAAGCCGCAGCGAGGCAGCGGGAGCGGCAACGCTACATAGACGCCCGCCCACGCACCGACGCCACCTGAGCTGTTACTCTATTACAGCGCTGGCCAAGGTCGGGCCGGGCCCTGTCCCCTGTCCCCGGCCCCCCGCGACATGGCATGCCAACCAACATGAGACCGACCGGCCGTGCGTGGACAGCGTTGGGGTTTCACGGAAGGATTGCTGCTTTGCGGCGACAACCCCCCGTTCCCTCGCGGAGCTCGGGCGCACGGGCGAGCAGCAGCAGCACGACCTGAAGCTCTCCTACGGACCGAGAGAGCCTACATACACAGTACGCCAAGGCGCCCTGGTCTCCCTGTCCCCGGTCGGTGGGCCCCAAGTTGCGTTGTCCCAACGCCCGTTGCGCTGTTGTGCAGCGCTCACCCACCTGTCGAAACCCGCCATAGGGCTCGACGCTGCAGCTTGTCAGCAGCGGACAATGCGAATTGCAACAGGGCAGATCGTTGACATGTTGCCGACATCATCGCACGCCCTCCCCCCCATCACACACACACACACACCCTCTCCCCTCTACCTATCGAGGTCCGATGGTACTGGACCTACCTATAGTAAGCTAAGGTACGTGACTTGGCAATGTACATTAGAACCCTGCAGTTTCAAAGTGCCTACACGTACCCAAGACAATCCTTTTTTTTTTCGTCTTATTTTGTTTGTTGTTTTTTGTGTTCGCCCCCGCAAGCCCTCCCTGGCGGAAGAACGGCGGTGCGGATCGGCAGGCCGCAGCGCCAACCGAGGCTCGACGGAAACCGGCGGGGCGCGACCGGGAGGAGAGGTGGGAAAGCTGCAAGCCACAAGGGAAGTTTCTGTCTTCAGGGCTCTACATAAGGTACGCAGCATTACTCGTTACTTGCCCAGGAAGAAGAGTATTAAGGCAAGTTTCCGCGAGCCAACCTGGAAAGCTGTGAAGCTGTGGTGGGGGCCAGACATGGGATGCTGTAAGAGCGGGCCCATCAAGAACGCACTGTGCCGGTGCCGGTAATTCTCAGGATACCAAACGCTACGACGTGCTTGTATGTACCTACGCAGTATAGTACACAGTATTCGTTACAACCTGGGACCCCGCATCCCCACGCCGGGAGAATTCTCGAGTGTTTCATCTGGAAAAAAAAGAAAGAAAAAAGGTTGATGCCTAACTATCGAAACACCATGGACAAGAACCTAGTGTGTAGGGAGAGCAAGGCGACGCCAAACTGGCCAACCACAGGGCGGCGGAAGATGCTCCGGTCCCTTTCCCCCCTTACATGCGTACTATACGTGCTTCGTATACGCTAACTAATACTCTCTCCCATCGAGGGTGCTAAACTTGGCACTTTGCAGCGCAAATCACAAACAACCACCATCGACCTCGAATCTCCTCTCAGGGTCAGTCAGGGTCAGGGTCAGGGTCAACAAAACATTCAACAAGAAGAAGAAGAGAGAGTTGCATCGGGGCTGGCTCCATAGAAAGCCAATCAGCAGGCCTGCCAATTGCCAATACCTCTTGTTACCCTCCCGTATCCTGCGCATTCGTGTACATCCTGCACATCTGCATTCCCGTGTCGTTCTTCACGATGTCGTTGCCAGAAATAGCCCCCTCGTGCTACTGTGGTATCCCCCCCCCCCCCCCCCTTGCGGGCGGATCAGCCCGAGAAAAAAAAAAAATCGATCACGTACAACCCCGATGACCTGAACCAACAAGTCAGCCTCTGCGGGACGTCATGCAATCCCCCCCCCCCCCCAAGCGAGCCATTGCGCCAGCCGCCAGCTCATCTCCTCGTCCGCCCATCGCGGGGACATCCAGGCGCCCCAGAAGCCAATGCGGTCTCGTCCTCTTGCATCTTGTCGAGGGGTTGGCGTTGGCGAGCATAGGCGACGCATCCGGATCTTGCCGGTCTACTGAGGTACACGTCTCGTATTCTAGTACACGTGCTTTGCACCCAACCGGGTCTCTTTCCCGGTCTCCTCTCTCCCTCCTCGGGGGCTTCTGCCCGACATGAGCCACTTTGCACATGCATATCGCCCCTCCTCGTCCCCCCCCCCCGACTCCCATCGGCCCACGACAGCACGGCAAGATCCGCATACCGCATACGATGTACTGTGTACTATACGCAGTAGGCTTCGCTCGCACTCAAATCCCCCCCCCCTCCCCCCGCCCCCTTGGCGGCCAACCCACGGATCAAGACGTCTAGATGCTGCTCCATGTGGCAAAGACGGCGACTGCGACGCTGCATCCTGCAGAACGCAGCCTCGTAACGACGAGAAGGGAAATGTATCCGCCGCGGCTCAGAGGCCAACGGATCCAGCATCAGCGCATCTGCAGCAACCCACTGGACTTTGCGAGCCGAGACCTGGCTTCGCATGCGCATCCGAGCAGTACCAGAGCTCTCGTGCGCATGTGCAATGTTCTATAGGCTTTGATGCACGTACCAGAATCGCATCGCCTGTCCCACGTACACACCTGGCCGTCAGATACTCTTCCGGTCGCGTCCGCCCCCCGTACAGCCACCGCACGCAAGAGCATCGACAATATAGTAGAGACCAAAGGCTTTTTGGTATGCCGGCAGAGGTCCCCGAGAGTGCCGCTGGTCTCGGTCTTCCCGAGCCCCCCACCTAGCTCGAAACCCTGCATCATGCAACTGCAAGGCAGTTGGTCCAGATCCGTCACATCGGATGTATAGTACGTCCTGCGGTGCAGTGCATATATTTCCACCCCCAACCAGGTCACTGCCAGGACCCACCACGTTAGCCACAAGTGTAACTTACAGCCATTTACAGGTGGAAAATACGCAGTACACCGTTGCTTCGTCTTCTTGGTCAACACTCGGACAATCACAATAAGAATGGCCAGCTGCAAACATCTTTCCAACAGCAACAACAACAATGGCTGGCCGCAAATACCTTTCCCGTGACGATCGTCTACGGATTTTGACTTTGTTTCATGATAGCCATCTGAACCAAGCCGAAATCATGCGAATGGGTTAAAGAGCCTTGGGAGGAGTTGCCCAATGAGTATTGGAAGGGCTTGCTGGCTTCGATGCCAGAGCGCTGCCGGGCTGTGATCGCTGCGGATGGGATGCATATCCCATACCGAAATTTGTATGGTAAAATGGAGGAAACCGGTGAACTGAGAGGTCTGGTTTCATTGGTCTGTAGCCCCTGTTAAACGTAGTGGGTCAACAAAGTAACCTGTTTAGGAGTGGAAACATACCCCTAGGGGGTAGTACGTCAGGCCAGGCAGAGGTGGCAATGGGGCCATCGTTGAAAGCGAGAGGTCGGCCGCTTCCAGCGTGCCTGCGTGACGACCAAGACATGTCCAAGTATCACGGGAAGGGGAAGCCATCCCGCTTCGATCGGGTCATTGCATGATGGGATTGCATAACAGTCGGTAGTACGTGAGGTTTGGTAGGGACGTGGACGTGGGTGGCTAGGCAACGTGTTGCTGGCTGTTGGGTGTTGATGTCGTCCACCCGAGCCGAGTCACACGGCGCGCACACACGCAGCCTTTATCGCTCCATCATTGTTGTTTGTATTTCCTCGATTGTGCATCATGAGGTGATGCAAGGAATAGAATCGGGAAGCTCGGAGGCTAGGATGAGGACAGGCTAAAAGGAGACAGGAAAGAAAGGCAAGGAAAATAAGCAAGACAAAGAAGGTGAAACTAGAGGGAAAAAAAGAAAAGAAAAGAAAAGAAAAAAAGGGGGGTCGCAGTTGAGAAAATAAACAAACAAGCCGCCGACAAAACAAAAGGGGAAAATGGGGGAAGACAACGAAGCAAAAGGAGAGACCGGAATATTGTTGCCATAGGTTCACGGCAGCAAGAACATAGAAACGTACCGCGATGCAAGAAAAAAAGGAGGCTCCCGTCATCCGAACGGAGACCGGAAGAGACGGTCTGGAAGTCACTACCAGGTAGGACGGAGTACCATTGAGGCCCAACGGGGGGGGGGGGGGGGGGGGAGGGCTACGCGCCGACAAGGACGTCGAACCAAGCATGGATGTATGTACCACGGTACATACGGCGTACAACCAGGGTCCAGCAGACACCTATAGCAGGCAACATTCTTTTTTCTAGGGCGCCTTACCAGGTGAGAAGCAACCTGCTGCTACGCGCGATGCGACATGCGATCACCGGGGGGCAAGATCCGGGATCCTCATCATCCCGCGCCAGCCCATCATCTCCTCCAGCGCCGTTGCCACCACGTCAAACCCGGGCCTCTGGCTGGCCCGCTCGCGAACGCACATGTCCCGAAGCCGCCAGAGACCCTTTTCCACTTCCCCCCGAGCCTCTTGCGCCGCCGCCGTCGTCGGACCGGGCGGCTCCCCGCCTCCGAGAAGGCGTTCCATCAACCGCCCAAAGGCCAGCACCTCGACCCGCTCGACGAGCCCGCCCACGCCGTCGGGAAGCTCGCTTGGATCCTCCTCCTCCTCTTCCTCTTCTTCCTCCTCATCGCTCTGCTCAGGCTCCGCCTCGCCGCTCCCGGCTTCGGCCGCCCCCCGGCCGAGCCCCGCGTACACCGTGGCGGCCGCGAAGCCGTCCAGGAGCGCGTGCCGGTCCTCGACGCTGGCCAGCACGTTGTGCGGCGCGAGCGCGCCGTGGCAGATGCGCCGCGCGTGGAGGTGGGCGAGCGCGCCGGCGAGCGGGGTGAGCAGCTCGAGCACGACCTGGGGAGGGAGCCCCCCGGCGGGGCCGGCGAGCGGTGCCGGCGCGTCCTGCCCTGCCGACGACGACGACGACGACAACGACAACGACGGCGATGACGCCGGCGGCCGGCCCAGGCGCGCGTAGCCCTCGGGCACGGCCTGCGTGACGAGGCACCCCTGGTGGCGGAGGGCGTCGCTCTCCTCGTCCGGGTGGCCCTCGACCCACCCGAGCACCGTCGTCAGCGCCTCGTGCGCCCCCGCCGCGAGCCACGCCGCCAGCTCGTCGGCGGGGCACCCTTCGTCGCGGGCGCCGCGGCCGCCGCGGAACAGCGTCACGGCCACCTCCTCGGCGTAGTGCGGCGACTGGCGCCATAGGCCTTGGTAGGTGATGGTCGTGGTGGCGGTGGTCGTCAACGTCGACGACGATGACGACGACAACGACGGCGACGGCGGTGGTGGCTGCACCTCGAGCTCGGCCCAGGGGATGCCCGAAAGGCCCTTGGGCTTGGGGGGGTGGCCGTTGGCGACGGGGGAGACGCAGGGGTTGCTGGCGAAGGAGAGGAAGGCGAGCTTGGGCAGCGCAAAGAGCCAGCGGGGCAGCGCCCGCAGGCGGTTGCCGCTGAGGCGGAGCTCGGTCAGCTCGGCGCAGCGGGCCAGCGCGCGCGGCAGGGACCGCAGCTCGTTGGCCGCGAGCCGGCAGGCGGCGAGGCGCCGGCAACGCGAGATGCTCCGGGGCAGGCGGGCCAGGCGGTTGTCGGTGAGCACGAGGCAGCGCAGCGTCCGAGGCAGGGCGTCCTCGGGGATGCGCGACATGTGGTTGCTACGCAGCACGGCGGTTTCGAGGGCCGGGCAGGCCGCCAGCGCCGCGGGGAAGACGGCAAAGCGGCATCGGTCGAGCCGGATGGATTTCAGCTTGGGGAGGGCGGAGCCGAGGTCGGCAGGGAGCTCGGAGAGGCCCGTGTCGGAGAGGTCGAGCTCCTCGAGGGTGTCGCCGAGCTGGAGTATCTCGGGGGGAAAGGCGCCCAGCGGGCACGACAGCCGCAGCCGGGTCAGTCCGACGTCTCTGTACCCGCCGCTTTCGAGGGTTTCGAGCGAGTTCATCTTTTGTACACAAAGAAAAAAAGGAAAGAAAGAAAAAAAAAAAAAAAAAAAAACTGCCGGCTCTAAGACGAGGAGGGAGCAGATCGAGGACAAGTTGGGACCGAAATCCAGCAGACATCCAAAGCAGCCATCCAAGCGTCAGCTCAGCGAAACTGGACGTTCCGTCTTCCACCCAAGTCCCCACCCACCAACGGTTGATCAAGGACCTAAGACGTCTTTTCGATCTTCACTTCTCCAAAGCTCCAAAGCCTTGTTTTTTTCGACTTTACAATTGGCATTGGCAAAACTGCTTGTGTAGGTATTCCATGGTGCAATATCATGTATGCTCCATGAGAACGAAACCCCCAAAAAATAAATCCAATGGGGGCCAGGCCTCTCGCTTCTTCACCGGATGGTCGTCGAATCTCGCAGCTGTTTTTGTGTCTGTGATGGATGAATCAGGACGGGCCACTGGATCCTACGCGACGAGTCGAGGGAGTGGGGCTTGAAGAAGCAGAATCCAGCCTATAGTATAGAACACAGTGTGGTAACTGGCCACTTACCTAGGTAGTTACTGTGTGGTGAACTACTGCGTACGCAGTAACGACTGCATACTGTACTCAGTAGTAGTTCCCTGGAGTGCAGAAAAGGTTGCCAAGCCATATGGCCCGTGCACGTGCAGGTGGGTCTCGCATCCATGTGGGTCCTTGACGACGGACCTGCCGCGCGCCATCGTCAATCCATCAACCAACATCATCACGCTGCTGCCCTTCCCTCTCGATCAGCCATTCCATTCCATCCCCTCCATCGCCAGCCTTCGCCGAACGGGACTCCCGAGCCCTTTGCATCACCTACGGTGCCGTACCCGCGCGACCATGGCCGTGGCCATCGCGAACCAGCCGCCAGCGATGCCGACCGAGCTTCTCAAGCGACCGGCCGAGGACGGCCAAGAGAGCCCCCGAACGAAACGCCAACGCCTCCAACCGCCCGGCGCGATCCTCGCCGCCGGGCCCATCGGATCCTCGCCGCTGGCGTCGCCCGCCCTCACCACCCATGAGCTCGCCAGAAAGGGCTTGCGAAGGGGCATCGCCCTGGCCCTCCAAAAGGTCGGGTTCGACAGCGCGTCGCCCGACGCCATGGAAAGCTTTACCCACATGGTGGAAACATGTAGGTCGCCGTCCGTTTTTTTAATGTTCCTTTTTTTTTGTGCCATCGACATGCGAGGAGGAAGAGGTCCCCTTCTGACAGCTTGTAGACCTCGAGTCGCTTGTCGAAGACATCAAGACGTACACCAATGCCGCCCGGCGGTCGCATCCCATCCCGCGGGACTTTGAGCTCGGGCTGCAGCGCTTCAACCTGTCGACGTCGGTGCTGCAGCCCCATCGGAAACCCCCGATCCCGCCCTCCAAGCGCCTGCCATCGTGGCAGCCCTTGCCCTGCGACGACGACCCCTTTTACCACGACCTGCCCGTCCTGGGCGACGAGCTCGACGGCGCCGCCGACAAGGCCGCCAAGCCCTACATCCCGGGCTCCTTCCCGGCCTTCCCGAGCATACATACCTACAAGTACACCCCCGAGAGCGTCGAGGCCGCCACCGTGTCGGACGACTGGGGCGCCTTCAACCCGGGCTTGAAGACGGAAGCCTCGGCGCACGAGACGAAGCGGCCGCTCGCCCCCGACGAGATCCCGCGCGGCGACGCCAAAAAGATGCGCGAGGCCGCCGCCAAGGAGGCCAAGGCGGGCGAGGGCGCGCTGCGGCGGCTGATGCGGGCGTCCAAGATCGCCAAGCAGAAGGAGGTGTGGGCGGCGTCGCAGCGCCAGCCGGCGCGCCGGGATCGGTATCGGCTGTGGGAGGGAGCGATGCGGGAGCTCATCGAGGAGGACGCCGCCCGGAAGTCCAAGGGCAAGGAGGCGGGGACGGGGACGGAGGCGGGGACGGGGACGGGCTTGTCACTGCTGCACGGGGACAAGGGCAGGGTGGAGATTGCAGATCACAGCATGATCGTCAACAATGACAAGGCCTGCTTCCGTCAGGAGGTGCCGAGAGGAGGGGCGAGAAAGGCGGCGGCGGCGGCGGCAGCGGCGGCGGCGGCGGCAGCAGCAGCAGCAGCAGCAGCAGCAGCAGCGTCTGCAGGTCATGGTCTGGCAGGGAAGGCATAAAGAAAGAAGGACGGCGAGGGAACACGAGAGGAAGAAGGTGATGTGTGTAAGACTAAGATTTGGATGGATGAATGAAGGGAGGTCGTTCGGCGGCGGATGACCTAGGTAGGTCTGTTGGTTGGTTTGGACCAGATTGGAGAGGAAGGGAGGGGACGACGGGGAGATGATGGTGTTTTTGGAGTTGGGCGACGCATTTGCAAGGCACAAAAGATACCCGGCATTGAAAGATAAAAAATAGAAATCCACCAGGCAATCAGGTCCTTTTCCCCCAAAGTACCTAGGTACCTTACCTTGGTTTACACCTACCTTGCTTGGCACCCTTTGTTCTGATTTGACAGTGGGTTGGATGGCATTCCGTTGGCGTATGTTAATATGCCCTCTTCGATTCGGTTTGTTTAGGTTTCGAGGCCAAGCCCTGTTTCTTTCCCCCATCCGGGCCCCGGTCAAGTCGGGTCCTCGGCGGGCCTTGGATAGGTCCGGTCCCGTCTCGTCTGGAAGCAAAGGAGGTCAGGTCCGAAAAGAAAAGGAGGGGGAGGGCTGCTCTGCTAGGTCCAAACCAATTCCAAGCCTCCAACCGAAAGCCTCATGGGAACCCCCCCCCCCCCCGCCCCAGCCGGGGCTTATCTTATCGCCCAGCGACACACACCCACAAGCTAACCCCAACCCTGGGAATGACCAAAAGACCCCACGCTTGGCCGTGACCGACCCTAAGTTTTGGGCCGCACAAAAATTTCGGATTTTCCAAGCTCCCGTGCCAACAGCGACGCCGATTTCTGTCGACCCACGACGAAACCGAGCCACCACCCACCAGAAACAGCTCGACCACTTCCTTCTTGCACCCGATCGTCGAGTCGAGTCATAGCAAGATCCAAGATGGCTGAGCAGCTCATCCTCAAGGGCACCCTCGAGGGCCACGTAAGTCCACGCTTCCTATCCACTTTCGGCGCCGCCGCCGTCCCGAGATCAATCTCTCCCCGCCCCCCTCGACGTCGCCGGCCGCCGACCGACGCCGTTCCCTTCCTACCAATGGACCAGCCAAGCTGACTCGTTTTTCTCTCTCTCTCCCAACAGAATGGCTGGGTCACGGCCCTCGCCACGTCGATTGAGAAGTAGGACCCCTCGCGACCGTCCGATTCTCTCTGGCTCGAGAACAACCGCTCACCATGACAACAGCCCTAACATGCTTCTCTCGGCGTCCCGTGACAAGACGCTCATCATTTGGAACCTGACCCGCGACGAGACCCAGTACGGCTATCCTAAGCGGCGGCTCAAGGGCCACTCCCACATCGTTTCCGACTGCGTACGTGTGCCCTCCGGCGATTCAATGGCGGTGGTTCTTTTTGTCTAGGCGAGAGGAAGGGGGGGAACAAAAGGGAGGGGGGGTGTGGGTGGACGGAAACCCACCTGCCAAAGACAAAAAAAAAAAAAAAAAAGACATGGGGACGGGTTCTGCCACGGTGTGCGTATGGCGCAAGCAAGCAAATGCTGACGATGGGCCCCTCCAGGTCATCTCCTCGGACGGCGCCTACGCCCTGTCGGCCTCGTGGGACAAGACCCTCCGCCTCTGGGAGCTCTCGACCGGCACCACCACCCGCCGCTTCGTCGGCCACACCAACGACGTCCTGTCGGTTTCCTTCTCGGCCGACAACCGTCAGATCGTCTCGGGCTCGCGCGACCGGACCATCAAGCTCTGGAACACCCTCGGTGACTGCAAGTACACCATCACCGACAAGGGCCACACCGAGTGGGTCTCGTGCGTCCGCTTCTCGCCCAACCCCCAGAACCCCGTGATCGTCTCGTCCGGCTGGGACAAGCTCGTCAAGGTGAGTTGATTGGCTCTTCCAACGCGCTCCTCCGGCTTCGCCATGATGCTTTGCAACCTTCAAGTATTTGCTACTTCAGAGCCCGTTTCGCCGCGGGCCATGAGACAAACATTTCACCATGCACTGAGCGATCCCGGAGAGCCCCAGCGCCCTTGCGTTGCTTCCGCACACGGCTCGTTGTGTTTTTTTTGGCGGGAGCAGCGGATGGCTAACTCGACCCCCTCTTCTTACCTAGGTCTGGGAGCTCTCCTCCTGCAAGCTGCAGACCGACCACATCGGCCACACCGGCTACATCAACACCGTCACCATCTCGCCCGACGGTTCTCTGTGCGCTTCCGGCGGCAAGGACGGTACCACCATGCTGTGGGATCTTAACGAGAGCAAGCACCTGTACTCTCTCAGCGCCAACGACGAGATCCACGCCCTCGTCTTCTCCCCCAACCGCTACTGGCTGTGCGCTGCCACCGCCAGCAGCATCATCATCTTCGACCTGGAGAAGAAGAGCAAGGTCGACGAGCTCAAGCCCGAGTTCCAGAACGTCGGCAAGAAGAGCCGCGAGCCCGAGTGCGTCTCGCTCGCCTGGAGCGCCGACGGCCAGACCCTCTTCGCCGGCTACACCGACAACATCATCCGCGCCTGGGGCGTCATGTCTAGGGCGTAAAGGGGCCCAACGGTACAAGGCTGATGGTGTTGGAGGGAGGAAGGGGGGACCCAGGGCATCGGGGAAAAACGGGCTGGTAGTTGTGGCTGGGCTGAGGTACACTCATTCCCCACGAAAACGCCAAGTCGCGTGTGGTGGTCGGGTGGCAAGGAGGAGGACGGGGCTCTTTCAAGGGATTCCATGGTGGTGGCGTACTTCGGACTGCTTGTCTCGCTTTTAAAGGTCGCTTTCATGGATGGGAATGAAAGAAGACATGGGAGACCTTGGGGAAAATGCATCGTCTCATGGCCCTACGGTGGACGCCGGCAGCGATCCGTGACGACGCGTGACGACGGACCCCGCCCGCTGGCGGCGGTGCATGGCAGACGGATCAATGCAACCCATGAAACACCATCATCCAGCGAGATATGAAGATGCCTTTGGCACCTTGGCTTTAGGAGGAGGAGGATGGGTATGTGTGTGTGTGTGTGTGTGTCTCTCTCTCTCTCTCTCTGTGTGTGTGTGTGTATTCCCTGCCCGCCTACCTACCTACCTACCGAACACCTACCTACCTAGGTTCCTCACCTACCTAGCGTATCCATGAGGGCCTCGAAGTAGTGATGATCCTCCCCTCCCTTGTAGGTACCGAGACAGGCGAGATTCAACCCGGTCCTTGTCTGACGATCCAGAGGCTTTTCCTCAGCTCGTCATATCAGGGCCATCAACATCCTCCTCATCATCGGCTTGCTCCGCAACGTCCATGTCACCTTGTTGCATGTTGCTTCAGGGTGCCGAGGTACATCGATCAGCATGCGGGACAGCCGTGGTGAAACAAGCCGACACACGCGCCGGAGAAGAAGCACGGAGAGTAGCAGCTGCACCTCTTCTCTTACGAATGAATAGCTGACAAGGCGCTCTCGTAAGTAGCATGTACAACAAGGCGAGTCTAGCCAGCCGCGCGCGTCATTTTCAGCCACACACACGATATATCAACTCGGGCGACGAGCTGCGGTCCGAGGTAGATGCACTACGGTAGCAGCCAGATAGGGAGGTATGTAGCATTGGTATTCGTGTATTTATTATTTCCTATGCGCTCCATGTACGCCGGCGTTTGTCCTCTCATGTGCGCTGCTCCGACGGCCAATTCTAGCTTGTGCTTTGCCACGCCGTCACCCATTCTACAAAAAACAAGAACGCTTGGGAAACGGAATCCGGGCCATCCAGCTCGCCCTTCCCTCTTTTTTTTTTTCTTTTTTTTCTTTTTTTCTTTTTTTCTTTTCCTTGTCCTCTCCCGCGGGCGACAGAACCTTGACAGGTCAACGACGTGGTCAACGCAAGCCCCACTGCAACCAAGCCTGCCAGGCGTCCCCCCGGGGCCCGGAATCCCCGCTGCGAAGACGCGCTTCGGCCCCGCGGCCTCCTATGGTCGTGACCGTCTCCCACTCGTCCTCTTCCGCCTCTCGGCGCGCCTCCTCCTCCTCCTCCTCCCACACCACGGGAGCCGACGCCCAGGCGCGCTCCTACGCGGCCGCCTCCTTGGCCGCCGCTGCCGCTGCCGCTGCCGCTGTTGCTGCCGCCGCTGACGCCTCGTTCGGGTCCGAGGCGGCCGAGGACGAGGACGGCGCGCCGGCCGCCGGGGCCGGGTTCGAGTACCGCCGGTCGAAGCGAAGGAGGGCGTAGGACCAGGCGACGACGAGCTCGGCGGCGAAGGTGAAGCCGTAGAGCGCCGGCCTGGAGAGGAACCAGCGCTCCTGGCCGCGGGGGACGCGCGCGTAGGTGCCGGCCGCGCGCACGGCCGCGCCGGCGCCGAGGAGCAGCGAGGCCGAGGCCAGCAGGGCCATGGCGAAGCCGAAGCTGCCCTGCCCCACGCTCGCGGGCTCCTCGTCGCTGCTGCTGCTGCTGCTGCTGCTGATGTTGCTGCTGCTGCTGTTGTTGTTATTGTTGTTGTTGCTGTTGTTGTGATGGTAGTGGTGGTGGTGGTGGTGGTGGTCGTCGTCGTCGTCGTCGTGGTTGCGGTTGCTATGGTGGCTACCGCCGCCCGCGGGCAGCCAGCGCCGCTGCGGATCGCTCCAGCCGTTCCTCCTCAGCGCGGCGGCGGCGACCACCGCCACGGCCGCGGCCGGCAGCAGGGCCAGCACGACGACGTACGTCACCGCGACCTGGAGGACGATGCGCTCCCGGCGGATCGCGGCCGGGTCGGTCGCGAAGGCGGAGTGGACCGAGCAGACGACAACCATGACGAGCACGGCGACGACCGAGGCGAGGACGAGGCGGGACGCTGCGGCGTCGCGGCGGGCGCGCTTGGCGGCGCCGCCGGGGCCCGGGAGGCGCGGGTGCAGGGCGCGCACGACGCGGCGCGCGAGGGCCAGGTTGACGAGGTACAGCAGCAGCACGCCGGCGTTGGTCAGGACGGTGGCGGCCAGGGCGAGGTCCGCGTCCAAGGGTCGCTCGGCCCAGGCGATGCGCAGCGCGAGGGCGGCGACGCGCGACGTGCACAGCGCGAAGAGGAGGAGCGAGGGGAGGAACTTGGGAGGGTGCACGAGGCGCGAGCGGAGGAAGCACGTCATGTGCCAGGCGGCGGCGCCGGCGAAGAGGGCGAGGAGCGCCGACGAGACGGGCAGGTCGACGCTGGTGTTGGGGATGCCGCCGGGGGGTTGGTCGGCTGCGATGACGGCGAGGCCCTGTCGTGTGTGGAGGAGGAGGGCGGACGGATTAGCCGTTGGAGGCGGGATGGGTCCGGACCGGGAGGCAAGAGAAGAAGGAAAGGGACGCACCGTCTGGGAAGAGTTGGACGCCATGGTTGCGGCGATCGTCTAGACGTGTGATGGCGGGGGTTGAACAAACAGGAGGGAGGGGTCGGGTGCGTCTACTATCAATCCTATGACACAGGTGGTGTGGACATCTTTTCTCCAGGAGATATCAACAGGGCCGTGTCGGGGTGGCGTTGGGTGGGTGGGAGGTTTGGCAGCTCCAACTTGGAGTCTCGATGACGCTACGCTTCCAAGTGTCCAAGCGTAGCTCTGGCGCTGACGCATAGCATGGAAGCAACCATTTAACAACAACAACAACAACACCACCACCACCACCAAAGAGAAACCAACAAAAAGAAAAAAAAAAGCCAAACCACCGACTATATGAAGAGGATCTCAAAGTCTCGAAAGGAGAGGAAGGGGTACCATTGTTGTCAAGGCTACCCTCCTCACCGGGGGGGCACTAACACCGCCGACCCGACGCCGGCGTTGGGACGATGCATCGGCGCCGAGCCGGTGCCTCTTGCTGAAGACGGGAGGGAGGTTGCGCCAAGCCTCGCCCAATCGCATCTTGGCTTCGCCGACCCCCCCCCCCCCCCCGACCGGGCCCTCGTATCCGATTGGTCAGAGCCCCAGGCCATCGGAGCGTGGGCGAGGGCGACGCGCCGAGCCAAGGCTTGATTCGGCCTTGTTGGGTTGTCCGGGCCTCCGGGGGAGGGGGAGGGGGAGGGGGAATATCCATCGACGACACCGACTTACACGGCTGTGCAAGTACAAGCTTTGGCCAAGGAACGGCTCCTCCCGCCGCCTACAAAACGCTTGACTGCATTGTCAAGGCGACATGCTCGAAGCCTTAGTTTTGTCGATGATGCTTTTTTTTTGACAACAAAAATACAAACAAAAAGAAATAACAAGAAAAAAAAACATCCATCCTTGGTATCTGCTTCTGGTCTGCGTCTGGTGCTCGCCGGTGCTGAGCTACGTTGACGTATATGTACATCGCGGGTCCAAAATTCACCGACATGTACACTACTGCGGTAGCTTGTCATCACTACTATAGATGCTCTGCGATCTGCAGGATCGGGGGGCGATGGTGCGGTGGAAACCTGGCACGTAATGGACGAGAGATCCCAGGCATGATGCATCCTTGACGCAGAGCGTCGACGATGCACCGGATCCCTAGGCACGCCCAGCGACCGTTCAAGACGTGCATGGATGGGGCGAGTCTATAATTCTTCGAGATGACGCTAAAAAATCCCCCAGCGGCCCAGATGCCCGCTACCAACAAGCTCCCGTTCGTCACAACCCCTCCCTCGACCGCCCCACGCCCATTCACGGCAGCTCGGGCAGCTCAGGCATGGCCATCCCCCCCGAGCTTGCTCTCCCGCCACCCGGCACAAGGCTCGCCGGGACTCCGGCCGCCGTCGTGCCGCCACGCGCGGACCCCTCCCAAGGAGCACGCGGAGCACCGCCCTGCGCGCCGTCATCGCCCGGAACCGAAACCGGCGACACGGGCGCGGCGCCCAACGGACCCTCCGCCACCCCGCTCTGCACGCTCGCCGGCGAACCCCGCGGCGTGCCCGGCCCAGCGCTCTCCAAAAAGACCGGACAGCTCCCCAGCGGCCCGCCGGGCGCGCTTCCCCGCTGCCCGAGCGCCGCAACAGGCAACCCATCCAGCTCCCCGGCCCTGCTTCCCGCCGCAGGCTCGGCCCCACGCTCCGAAGCCCCTCCGGCCCCGCCCGGCCCGTCCTTGGGCGGCTGGCACGCCGGCCCCGTCCCGTCCGGCGCCTGGCCGATCTCTGCGCCGGGCGCGGCGGAGCGGCGTTTCTTGCGGAGGTGAAAGAAGAGGAGGGCCGAGGCGGCGAGGAGGATGGTGCCGCCTAGGGCGACGCCGATGCCGATGGCTATGGTGGAGCTTTCGGAAGAGGAAGAGGATGTTTTGTCGTCGTTGTCGTTATTGTTGCTGTCGTTGCTGTCGTTGCCGTCGTTGCTGTCGTTGCCGTCCTGGCCCTCGGCGGGGGTCTGCGTGGGCGAGCCCGAGGCTTCGCCGCTCGTCCCGGCGGTATCGTTGCCGCCCCCCGGGACCGTTCCGGTGGACCTCGGGTTGACGCCGGCCGTGGCGTAGTCATCGATGAACCGGGGCAGCCCGACGATCTCGGCCTTGTCGTCGCAGACGTCGGCGGTGCGGTCCCGGTCCCACGTCCCCCGCCTGCAGAACCAGCGGTGCTGTTTGGCGTCGGTCCTGTCCCGGCAGACGTCGAACAGGACGTCGTCGGCCCTCCAGCCGGCGCACCACTGCGTGCAGTTGGGGTTCTCCCACCTTCCGTTGACGCAGGTCCCCGGGTAGCGCTTGAGGGGCTCGACGGGCTTGTCCAAGGGCACGATGCAGAAGCCGGGGGCGACGCACAGGTCGCCCGGGTGGCAGCATAGCCCTGTCGCGCCAAACTCGGGGTGCCAGCAGCGGACGGCGTTGGGGTCGGGGTCGCCGTTGCGGTCGAGGCAGTTTTCCTTGCCCGACGCGACCGAGACGGAGAGGACGACAAGGATCGACAAGAAGCGGAAAAGGCGAGCGGCAAAGCGTCTCGCGCCGGCCATGTTGGTGGAAGGCGGCCGAGCCCGTTGACGTGTTGCCGAGAAGGCGATCGACCGTGGCATGCCGCCGCTGGCAGAAAACTTCGGGGGTTCGTTCTGTGCGAGTGAAGAAAGTAGAAGGTATATCGTACGCACGTTCTGAGCGCGGCGGTGTGAAGGGTAAGAGGCATGAAAGATCGAGGAAACGTTGCAGAAGAATGGGACAACGCAATCCCTCGAAGCTCATGGCGCCGGGCCTGTGACGGGAACAACCTCGCACAAGTTTGCTGTCCGTGGCACTCTCCGAATCCCC
Source organism: Remersonia thermophila (assembly GCF_042764415.1). Taxonomy (NCBI): domain Eukaryota; kingdom Fungi; phylum Ascomycota; class Sordariomycetes; order Sordariales; family Chaetomiaceae; genus Remersonia; species Remersonia thermophila. The sequence continues at coordinate 2,147,450 of NC_092223.1, forward strand.
CCGTGTAGCCATTTGGACGGCAACGGACATACATCCCTTGTGGGGTTTCGTATGGTTACAAAAAGGCAGTGGTTTCGATCTGTTGTTCTCCACCGTTCTTGGTTCTGCCATGTCGTTTCACAAACAATCCTCCATCCATGGCATTGGACCCAAACTTTTGCGGACGTCTTTCAAAGGAAGGACGATGCGTGCTATGGTGTCGGGTGGTGGACTTGGAGCGAGGACCGGGTCTGGACGTGGAATGCGACTCTTTGCGAACGCAGGCCCAAGAATAGCGCCGACCACGTTGGCTCTCGGATAGCCAAGGGACCCAACCCTCGATGGAATTGTAATACTCTTCCGAAGGCTCCCCCTCGGACCCAAATCAATATCTCCAATGACTCAAAGACTTACTACCTACCCGAGGTACAAGGTACAAACGATGGGTGTAAGTCCAACGTCAACCAGCCATTGCCCAATCAGGATCAAGGAGATGGATGCCCGGCGGGGGGAGGGGGAGGCGCCGTGCGCGCGCGGTCAACGGTGGAGATCCCAAAGGGGCTTAGCGTCGACGGAACTTGCCGGCCGAAACTTTTCAGGGCCAACTCCCCCGATTCACTGTCCCGCCTTGAGCGAAACCCGCCAGACGAACCACCATCGATGCCCTCGCCGGCGCCGTCCCCGTCTCCGCCATGAGTTTAAGCATGCCGTCGCGGCGGCTGATCAGGGCCGGTAAGCCGTCGTTTGGCTTTGCTTCTCCCCTCCCATCCGAACCCAATGCCCCGGCTAACCTAGCTTGCTTGCTTCCCAAATCACAGTCCCCGCCCTGACAGCCGGCCCGACGACGACGATGACGACAACGACGACATCAACATCCTCCTCCTCCTCCTCCTCCTCCTCTTTCTCCTCCTCCTCTTCCTTCCCCCCCTCCTCCCGCTCCCTCCACACAACCCCTCCGAACCAATGGTTCTGGCGCAAAAAGTCCAAGCCCCTCGACTCCCCCCTCGACGAGAACCTCACCGGCACCAAAACCGCTCGCCAGACCCTCATCAACCAGCTCAACGCCAAGATCGAGGGCCCCGCCATGTTCGAGGACGAGGTGGCGCCCGTGCAAAAGAAGCACCAGCAGCAGGCCGACGAGCTGGCGGCCCGCGCCGAGGGCGCCGCCGCCGCCGCCGCCGCGCCGCGGAGCAAGACGGGCCTGTCGCTGGCCAAGGAGCACCTGGCGCGGGCGCTCGACCCCAACCCGCGCGCCCGCGTGCGCTGGGAGCGCAAGGTGGCCGTGCAGCAGGTGCGCAACGGGACCAACCCCTTCAGCCGCGAGCCGCGCGCCGACGTCATCGCGCGCACCGAGCGGCAGCACCTGAGCCGGTCCTCCTGGCTGCCCACCTCCACCAAGAAGCTCGTCCACCTGGCCCGCCAGATCCAGGGCAAGACCCTGACCGACGCCATCACCCAGATGCGCTTCAGCAAGAAGAAGATGGCCCAGGAGGTCCTCTACCAGCTCGAGCTCGCCCGCGACGAGGCCATCGTCTCGCGCGGCATGGGCCTCGGCCTCAAGGCCGACGTCGACTCCATGCTCGACCATGCCATGGGCATCCGCGAGACCGGCGGCCCCGCCGCCGCCGACGGCGCCTCCGCCAGCAAGCCCGCCATCGAGATCCACACCAAGGACGGCCAGTGGATCAAGATCGACGACCCGACCCGCATGTACGTGGCCGAGGCGTGGGTGAACCGCGGCCCCTGGCGCGACAAGCAGGTCTCGTACCGCGCCCGCGGCCGCATCAACCTCCTCCTGAGACCTACGGCCAGTAAGTGTTGTTTTTTTCTTTGAAAGTCCTTTCGTCATCATTTACATCCTTTTTGCTGTGTCTCCTTGGAAACATCTTGTTGTCTAACTTCTCAACCCTCCCCCCTTCTCCCCAGGTATCTCCATCGTCCTCAAGGAGGAAAAGACGCGCATCCGCGAGGCTGCCGAGCGCGCGGCCAAGAAGCTCCGCCAAGGCCCCTGGGTGCATCTGCCCGACCGCCCCATCTACGGCCAGCGGCAGTGCTACTCGTGGTAGACCAACGTCGACGTGGATGGGTTTCCCGGAGGGGCCCGTCAGGAGGGTGGCCTGCTGTGTGCGGCCCCCTCGCTGGCAGACCGGTTCCGTCTGGCCACGCTTGGCTTATCATGGCCAACCATCGCGACTTTGTTGTATCGATATACCAGGACACAGGTTCGCTTCAAGTCCCCAAAGACTGTTGCACCTCAGATGCTATCCCAGTCCCAAACATGTATGTACAAATAGAACGTTATCGCCTGAGCCACAAGCCGTCTGTTTTTTCAGGTAAATCTTTCTGTAAAAAATAAAAAACCCCGGAACAGCAAAAGTTCCATCTGACACCTGGCGCCAAAAACAATCGAATCATCGAGGACAGCCGTTGCGGCATCCCCAGCCCTGAGGGGTATTTATTTTGCAGTGCCCTCCAAAAATCACCGCTTCCAAAACTCCGCCCACGAGAGACCGTCGAAAAAACGACGATATCCAAGATCAACAGCTGAGATGCGCGTGCGACCAGGTGACCGTCCAGCCGTCTTCCGCGTCCTCCGACGCCGGCCGCACACGTCGTTCCTCGCTGTCAGTGGGGTCGATGCGGAATCTCTCGGCTGTTGTATGCCGTTCCGAACATCTGCCTTCTCCTCTACACCAACAGCCCTGTCCGTCTCATCCTTGAATGCCACCTCCTCTGGGAGAGGGCCCCGGACAGTGCGCGCCTAGACCATCTGCCGTGGCTCTTCCCGGGGCAGCATGTCTTCGTATCGCCGGCTCTTCATCTCAAGATCGCCAATGTCGTACTCGGAGTTGTTGGTGTGGTACGTGTGCGCATGCTCGCTGTTGGGCATCGGCCCCGAGATGTTGAACCGGCTGGCGGGGGGGCTGCTGTCACGACGGCGGCGCAGCATAAACCAGGCCACAACAGCGGCCAAGGCGATCACAACGGCGCTGACACCAACGCCGATGCCGATCTTGGCGGCCTCGCCCAGGCCGCCGGATGCGGGTTCCTCGGAGGGTTCCTCGGTGGTCGTCGCGTCCGGGGCCGTCTCCGTGGTGGGCGACGCCCCCTTGGTTTCAGCAGGCGAAGTGGTGGTCGGCGCCGCGGCCGGCTCGGATGTGGACTCGTTCGTCGTCGTGGGCGCCGGGGGCTCGTTCTGCTCACCGCTGTTAGTCAACCCCGTCGTGCATCAGCGAGTCGAGGCACTCACCGTCGACGTTTCCGGAGTCTCGGGGGTCGGAGTCGGGGTCTCGGCCGGGGCTTCCGTTGGTGTCTCGGGCGGTGTCTCCGGGGGAGGTGCGGGCTCGGCTGGGGGCTCGGGAGGCGGGGGCGGGGGCGGGAGGCCAACATCCGGAGCCACGGCTGGTGCCCTGTCAGTCAAGCGCTTTCCACACGCTCTACATCCGAAGCTTACCGGCGCAATGCACCCGCGCTGCGTTGACGACCGTGGTGGCATAACCCGGTGGGCAGGCATTCAGGGAGCAGTCATTGATCGAGTTGTGGAAGTCGACGTTGGGGCAGAGGCAGTTCATGTCCATGGCGGCGCATGCCACGGCACCCGCATTGTTGAGCGCATTTTGCCAGCATGTTTGCTAACGCACTGTCAGCCTCGGCTCCGAGCAGAAACCGCGCCGCAAAGGGGGAGCCCCCCAGCGAAGGCGGGCAGAACATACACCGCAAGGATCCAGAGAGTCGATGGTTTGGGCGCTGGCAACAGCCGCCAATGAGAGGGCAGCAAGTGTCGAAATCCGGACCATGACGGGCTGCTGCGAGAGGAAAAGTGGCTATGAGGTGGGGAGGGAGGACACGCAAAGCGAAGCCGGCAACTCAATTGCCGAGAGAAGTGGATCGGAGTGGTGGTGTCGTTGGATGGGGGAACCGCTCGGTTTCGCAGCACAGCACGAGGCGATGGATGGTTCGACGGGAGCCAGGAGTGGTCGAGATGGAAGCCTAGGAGGGGGATCGGGGTGAACGCGGCGAAAAAGAGCGGTCGCCGGGCGTTGCTGGAATGTGGAACGAGAGTTGGGCTCGTGGGGAAAAAGAGCGAGGGAACTGAGAGGCTGAGAGAGCGTGAGGGAGCAGCCGGCAAGAAAACAAGGACAAGGAAGGGACTGCAAGCCCTGGAACAAGCGTCAAGTGCAGAAGGGAAGAAAACAGGAAAGAGGAAGGTTGGAAAATCAGACCCAACCCCGCGAGACGGCGTTCCTCTGGCGAGTGGTGGTTGCCTTGTTGGTGCGGAAGTGAGGGTGAGAGAGGACGCGCCTTCCTAGGGCAGAGGTGGGAATGCCAGAGGTTTAACGGGAGGGGAGGGCACCACCCGAGCGAGGTGCAGGTGCAATCCAGTCATGGATCTGGGGAACGGCAAGGGGGAGGAGGCCCACCCGCCCGCTGCAGGTCCCTGGCTCAGGTACACTAATCCCAGGCCTGCACCGCCCCTGTGCCTGCCGCAGGGTGCTCCGACCTTGCGGGTGTAACGTAAAGCATTGGGCGCGTCATTGCGCTTCTGGTCCGTTCTAGCGTGCGAAGTACCTACATAGTTATCCCGAGCTGCCCGTGGATGGGCCGGCCCGCAACCAGGACCCTCAAGTCCCTCCCGCCGACAGACCTCGGATAGGTATCTTAGGTGGGTGATATGCATTCCATCGACGTCCGGCCTGAGTTGGTGAATCCGATGTTTGCTGTCTGTCTGTCTATCTCTTGTCCACAGTTTTGGTTTCAGGGAATGGAAACGGGAAAAAAAAGGGGGGTGGAAGCCCTTCCTTCTTGCTTGTGTACACGGTAATGTTCTCGAAGCCCCCCCTGCCGGCGGCCGCTTCAAACTGCCCTGGCGGACTTGCTTAATTCCATCCCACAATCCCGCTCGTCCCACGACGCCTCAGCACCTCCTTTCTCTCTCTCTCTCTCTCTCACTCTCTGGTTGACAGATAGCCCAGGCCAGGGCAGCGCTGGGGTGCGGGTGAGAGGTGCATAACTGGAACGGTAGAATGGCCGAAACGACATCCCCAGGACAAGACCAGATGTCGAGATGGCCCGGGTCCTCGACAATCTCGATGCAAAACGCCCCAGTCGGGAACCGGAGGTGACGCCCAATTTACCTGTGGCACGGATCACGTCCCGCTCTCCTGTCCCATCGTTCCGGGACGATGCTGTGCAAACCCCAAAAATCCGCGCCTGAACCTGGGGGAGTGGGCTGTCAACCCCCGGTTTGTCGTTGTCGGGCTTGAGGATCGACCGACGACGCCTCATGGACGAGGCAACGTTGGGTCGTCCGAACGTCCGCCCTCCCTTTCCTGTTCCTGAACAAGGCCGCCGGAACCGCAGATCTCATGGAAGCCTTCTGTGGGCCCATGGATCCACCCGACCTTTCCAATCACGTGCCCCACAAGGCGAAATTGGCTTGCTGCGGCAGGGTTTGGCGCGGTATGTACTGTGGACGCAGTGCTGCGTAGGTAGTTCTGGCGCCAAGGGGATAACAGCTGCACGTCCATCCCGGCTCTGTTTTTTTTCTGTGCCTCAACAGGACATCTCGACATCAGTAAAAACGGTACCTGGAGTACGACGAAGAAGCGCGCTCCTGCTGCTGCTGCATAAGACGAGCGCAGCAACCATTCTTACCCGACACTTAACACAGTACATGCGCCGAGCAGCCGCAGCTGGGCTCGACGACGCTCCGCCGTGCTGGATTCCTGCATTGACGCCCTGGAAAAAGACGGTCCGCCCACGACGCATCAATGAGCCCCGCAATTATGGCCGGTTTCAGAAGTCTCAAAATGGATGGGCCGCGCAGGGGTGCCATCCCTCGCCTCCGGGGGGGTTTTCGTCTTGGCCTCCCTCCTCATCTGACAGGTGGGAAATGTCCCAGGACCGCCATGGTGATTTGTTCAAGACGAGAGCGAATGCACGGCGTCGCCGCCGGGAGATCCGCGACCCAAATCGTTATGCAGAAACGCTGCGGTTTTGAAACGCCATCACATCTGACGATTGACGATGTCGATTCCTTCCCGCTTCCCTTGATCCGTTGCGTCTTGAGGCAGCCATGCATCAAACACCAGCGCCCGAAAGCATGTACATAGGGTCCCTCAAGCAACAAGGATTTCCATGTCTACTTGGCGTAGAGATTTGGTTTCTTTTTTTCCTTGTCTGTTTGTTTTTCTGTGATGTCTCCACCATGCGGCCCAGCGCGTCAGGTCTCCGCGTCGCTATTAGGGATACTGTGTAGTTGGCTCCATCATTCCATGTCATGATGCCCTGCCCGCATCCCATTTCCACCGGATGTCCGAGATGCACATGACCTGGCAGTTAGGCGAGCATGTCGGCGTCTATGGGGGGCGCTGTTGGTTTCACCAAACACCAGCGGGATGCTGATGAGCTGCTGCTAGTACAATGCTGCGATTGCCGCCGTCGCGCTGCTGGCATGCGTTGTTGGCTGCGCTGTTGGTGATGGTGACACAGCCTGCGGCGCAGGAGCTTGCGAGGCCTGCAGGAGGAGGTTGTATCCCGAAGCCCTAGCCGCCGCCGATCTTCTGATCCCTGGACTGCAGCTTCGATCTATTCTAGGTGTAAGTGCCGGACATGCAGGGCACCAACAACGTCATCTCGCTGAACGGTCCCTTGTGTGTGTGCGTGCGTGTCGTCGGCGGACCGAAGCGCTTGGGTTTGTTTGCACAGTATGCGCAGGATGGGCTTGTCGTCTTGCCTCGGTTCCTCCAAGGCACTGCTTGTGCATCGTGTTACGTCTCACTCACCGTTTGAGTGTCAAAGGTACTCGACCTTCCAACAGACGGACGCATAGGATGAGGATGGACGCAACGCCGCCCCGTTCTACCTGCACAAGCCAATTCAGCTGGTGAGAATAACCTCGCGATACTTTTCTTATCTTACAGCCCCCCACGGCGATTGATCCTCGGTCCATAGAGCTGTGAGGCCGGCCCTTGGCTTCCAAGTTATTTCTCAACGGATGCCAAACAAAACAAAACCTGTCAGCACCTAAGGCTCTGGCAGGGCTTGCCGTCAGCCCAGAGCGCACAGGGCGTTTGGCAAACAGAGAACGCCTGGCTACTAAGATCCAAGAAAAGGAAGCGGGGAATTGATCATGATTCAGGTTGTCGTGGAGCTGGGGAGAAGGCCTGGGAGCAGGTGGTTCTTTCAAGTCCTCCCTCCGGCCTTCAGCAACCCCCGCGGTTAAGACGCCCGGCCCAGGAGGCAAACCGTGCTAAGAAGAGCGATTCGGGAAGAATGTCAGGCGGCTGCACGTTGGTACTCCTAACCAGCTCATGGAACTTGCTTCTCCGTGATGCCCGTCACCCGGCCGTCGGTCGAATGCTTTCCGGATGCCGCAACGCAATGCCATCGTCATGGCTTTGGGCGGCGAAAGTTGCGTAACGGCGTCTTACAGCGCCGGCGGTTGCCGCCAGGCTGCACCCCACTTGGTCGTATTGCCATACGGTACGTTACGACCCGGCAAAGCGACGAAAAAAAAAGTCACGTGCACCTCGGCCAGCTCGCGGCCACATCAGGTCATTCTGAGAGCTCCAATTCGCAGATGCCGTCAAACACCGCACCACCCGATCCGATCTTCTCCAGATCCCGAACCAACGACCGAAACCCCCCTCTTCCCTCGCCGCGCGCTCGCGAAACAAAGATTGCAACCATGGTCCAACCCATCACTGGCGTACGTGTGTCCTTTTCGAGACGGCCCATTCTAAGCCCTGCCGCACGTCAATGGCCGCCTGTTCCCCGGTTCCCCGCCTGGGGGGGGCGAATGGAAGAGGAGGAGTCTGGATTGGACCGTTTGGCCGGAACGACGACGAGGCGCAACCAAGACTGACGAGACTTGACGCAGATGCTCCGCCGGGGCCTCATCACGGACCTGAGCATCGCTATCGGTAGGTTCTTCCCGCCTTCTCCCCCCTCTTTTTCTTGCTATCAAGGCTTGTTACAAGCCTGTCTGGCGCAAGCGAGGGGGGGGTCCATGAACGCATTTCCATTTTCTCCCGACGCTGGCTGACCTATCCGTCGACAGGCCTCGGCGCCCTCATGGGCAACGCCTTTTGGTACGAATCCCTCCGCCATCTTTACCCCCCCGTCCACCCACCTCCTGGCGCCGACCGAGCCGTCGCCGAGGACCTCGCCCCTCCCGACCCCCCGTTGTCTAACTCTGATCGATCTAGGTACGGCTACCACGTGCCGCGCACCAACGCCCGCGACAACTACTACAAGAAGCTGGAGGAGGAGCGCGCCGCCAGGCAAGGGAACTAGATGGGGAAAAAAAGGAGCGGGAGAGCGATGACGACGGCATGCACACATCCGTAGGGCATAGCTCGTCGGAGGAGCCCTGGAGCGGTCGTGTAGAGAGGAAGTAAATACCGAATGGATAGATACGGGGACAGGAATTGAGTCAGCGGATGAAGGAACCGTGTGACGCATTTCATTGATGTGATCCATCATATTCCTGGGACCAAGGGTCCACTTGAAGAATGTTGGCTCTTGAGTTGGAGATGTACAGCCATTGCGGACAGATGATTTGCTTTCTCTCTCTTTTTTTTTCATGACGTTGAAGTCTTTGAGCTTCCCGCTGAAGTTGTCCCCTCCCATGCCGTCGTTTCTGCCGTAAATGTGCCCTTTTTGTCTCGACACCTGAGAAAACGGCGTCGCAAGCACGGGAACGAGTCAGCATAAGCGTTCATCCTCCTCCTCCTCCTTATCCTTGGACGTAGCCGCACCGTCTGCCCCTCCAACCCTTGCCGTCCCTCTTCCAAGCAAGCACGGTGCCAGCAAGGAACAAACAGTGAAACAAGAAGACAAAAAGTTCAAGAGAAAACGTGAAGACGGCTCACCTCCGAAACCACCTCTGCACGGGCCAGCACTGCACGGGGCTGTCGGGCAACTCGGGCCGGCTCACGAGGCACTCGTACTGCGCGAAACCCAACAGCTCGCAGTCGCGCGCCAGATCGATCGGCCGGCCTCCCTCCGTCTTGCGCGCCTTGCCATCGGGCCCGACCTGGGCTGCCGCAGGGAGGTAGTGCGACGAAAAGCTCGGGCAAGGGGGCGCCATTGCTTTCGTCGGTTCTGTTTCTCTTTGTCTCTCGTTGTGGACCGCGAAGGAGGGCGATTGATGGCGATGCGTGCCGCCGTCGCGACAGGTATCGGGGCGAGGATGCTGGGGGAGGTGGAGGAGACGACTTTGGATGAGGTAGGTGTACGTTGAAGGGGGGGGGTTCCTTTTGGGGAGCTCTTGGATGGCCGCGGTCGTGAGGATGGAGAAAGGAAAAAAAGCCGATGAAGGATGAAGAAGAAAGAAACGAGGAACGGGTACCCGCGAGTCGCTCTCCCCTCCCCCTCACCCCCCAAAATGCTTCCCGGCTTTCAACATCGACCTCCATGAGTTTCACTTGTTCAACCTCCACTGACACCACACGCTTTCTCAATCCTGTCCAGGTCCTCGCATCCCTCCGAGAGCACTTCGCAGCCACCATAACAACCCAAGACGACGCCCATCAGCACACCGCCGCCGACGCTTCCACCACGGCCCCGGTCGACATCTTCCCCTTCGCCCCCCTCAACCGCCTCGCCAGCTTGCACTTCCGCGCCACCCGTTCCCAGACCCTCGCCATCACCGGTCCCTGCCACCGCGACCTGCTCTATCCGCTGGTCGCGACCCTGATTGCGCCGCCCCACGACAAGGCGGTGGCCATCATCGACTGCGAGGGAGGCTTTGACCCGCTCCGACTGCTTGCCACGAGGCCTCACGAGGACGTCATCACCACCACCACCACCACCACCGCCACCACCACCGCTACGGCGACCGCTACCCTCGGGTCTGGCATTCCAAGCCTCCCTACCATCCGCCCCCGCCCCAACGCCGCCCTCCGCCCATCCGACCTCGAACACGTTTACGTCCTGCGCCCTCCCAAACCCATTCCCGCTGCCGCCACCACCGCTGCCGCCGACCTCTCCCAGCTCCTCGCCTCCCTCCAGCGCTACATGCTCTACGCCCCGCACCGCAGCCGCGCGCGCGAGTGGTGGGGCACCGTCGTCGTCTCCTCCTCCGCCCGCGGCAGCGGCCCCCAAGGGTACTACCACCACCACGGCGCTGCCCAGCGGCACGAGCAGGGCCAGGTCGTCGTCACGGCGGGCGACAGGAGCGGGGGTTGGCTGCGCGTGGAACGCCTGGAGCGGGCAGGCGGGGAGGCCCTGGGGGTGGGGGTGGGAGAAGGGGTTGCTGCTGAGGCTGCTGCTGCTCCCGCCGGCGCCGCCGCCGCCGCAGAGGGGATGGGGTGGGTTGCGAGCTCGCTGTGGGGGTCGTTGGCGATATCCCCACCATCGTCGGGGTGAGGGAGCCAGCGACCAGCAGGGCCGGGTCCACGATTTTCTAGGGAACGGATTCGACATGGATGATATTCTTGCATGGAGTCTCCGGCAGAGAGCAACCGGGCCATTTGCATTCATTAGAGCCAGGACCGGATGAAAATCACACACACAAAAAAAAAGGAATAGGTTTGAGCTAAGCAGATAGATGGCGCTCCAAAACGGAGCTGATGGCTAGTCCGCTAGGTCTGCCTCCCCGAAAGAGACCAATGTACCTAGGTAGGAGGCTTCAACATTCTCTTTTGTACAGAACCGGGAGCTTTGTCTTCCATGCGGTATCATCACCGAGTCGACCGAACGCCTCCCCGGCGGCACGATTATGTCTCCAGAGGGAGCTGAGATCAGGACCCCCGGACCGGATTGCTCCGTGAAACGATCAGGCGGCCTCGGCTTCACATGACGAGATAGCAAGGCCGGCGATGACACGACCGGTCGTACGCACACGTCTAGAGGCCATGCCTCCCCACCACCTTACCTGCTTCAACGTATCTGCCATGCCATAGTATGATCCAATACCACGGAGATGAATGGTCCCAGTGCGGAGCACCTACTGGTGTCAGCGTGGATGCGCGGATGCCGTCGACGCCAATGCCCGGCACCAACCACCACCCTTTGGAGGAGCTCCCCCGTTATACATCACCATAACCATGGCCTAACGGAGGGCAGAGCAATGGGGAGGAGCCCCAGTCAGTCAGCCGGTCGGTCGATTACCGTCGTCGCACGCCATCGCACCCACACGCCAGCAGACGGATACCACGCCACAACATCGACAACCACATCACACACACGCACACACACGCACACACAGAAAGAGAGAAAGAAAGAGAGGCACACACTCACAACGCCCAAGCTGGCACCGTCATCGTCATCGTCATCCACAGCTTCTGCCATTTTCAACGACGCCACACCACCCCAACGTCCTTCCTCCTACCACACATCAAACACACCACACCACCCACGAAACTTGTCTTTGCCAACCACCCCTCTTTCTTTCTTTTCGATCTGCTGCCTCGTACCGCGCCCAACGTTTCCCATTTGCCCTGGCGTTGTTGCCATCCACAATCCCCCGCCACGAGCCTGGTTGTTGTTCTTCCCTTTCCCTTTCCCCTCTTCGCCTTCTTTCGCAGGTGAAAGAAAACGAAGAGGAAAAAAAGAAAGGAAGAAACACTTGTACCAAGCGCTTTCCTCGACAACACCATCTCCGAGTCTTTGTGCTTTGCTTTGCCTTGTTCCATTTTCAAAGGGGGGGGGGGGGGGTATCACTGAAAAGGTTGCTGGTGTCCAAACCGCGTCTAGGAAGGGTAGGTAGGTAGTAGGGGGAAGCCCGTTGAAAAAAGGGGAGGGGGGAGGGGGGGAAGGGGGAGGGAGAGCGGAAAATGCGAGAGAGAGAAGGGAAAAGGATAAAAAAAATACGTGAAGTTGCGAGCGAGCCTAGAAAAAGAGACCAGGTGCGCCAGCTCCTTCCGTCCATTTCATCATGCTGTTATTGTCCAGACAAGAGTCAAAATGTGCCCAAATCGAGATGCGAGCCGGAACCGAGAACGCCGTGGAAGAAACCCCCATGTCGTGTCGTGTTTCGTGTCCTGACCCATGTCCAGAGCGTGCCGAAAACATGCAAGTGAGATGATGTATGGACCGAGAGAGAGGGAGAGAGAGGGGGGAGAGAGATGGAAAAAAAGAGCGAGAGAACTATGTGAGAACGCCCAAAGCGAGCGCACGGATGGGAGCGTCAGGATCCGGGGGCTTAGGCCACAGGAGCGCTGACGGCCGGAGGAGCGATGGGCTGGGGAGCGGCGGCGGGAGGAGCAGCGCCGTTGACGTCGGCCTCGGGCTTTTGCTCGCCGTTGGTGTTGGCAGGACCCTCGGTGCACTCGCGCGAAATGTGGCCCACCTTGCCGCAGGTGTAGCAGGTCCGGCCGGCCGTGTTGAGGGGACCGCCGCCAGGAGCGGTGCAGTCGCGAGAGATGTGGCCGAGCTTGCCGCAGGCGTAGCACTTCATGGCCTGGGCCTGGCAGTCGCGGGCAAAGTGGTTCGGGCCGCCGCACTTGTAGCAGGTAGCGTGACGGGCACCGCCGACGAAGCCGCCGCGGCCATGGGCGAAGCCGCCGCGGATGGGACCCCTGGCGAGGCCGGGGACGGGAGGGTTGGGGCAGTTGCGCTGGATTGCAAGGGAAAGGTCAGCCCAGCCGAACATGGAGAACCGCACGATTGCGTGGGGTGGTGGATAACATACGGCGATGTGGCCCACCGCGTCGCAGTTGTAGCAACGGTTCGCGCCGCCGCTCAGACGGAGAGTCGGGCACTCGGCTTGGACGTGGCCCACGCCCTGGCAGTGGTAGCACTGCTTGGCCTTGGTGGTGCGGGGCATAGGGCACTCGTTGGACTCATGGTTCGGCTGCTTGCCTGCATGTGCTTGTCAACGTCGCGTTGCTCGGTAGGGGGGGGGGACGGATGAGAGGGTGGAGGCGTGGGCGTACAGTTGTAGCAGAGACGATGAGGCGAGGCGCATTGGTCGGCCTGGTGACCGAGGTCGCCGCACTTGTAGCAGGCCCGGCTCTTGTGGTGGGACAGAGTCATTGTGGAGGTATGTCTAGGAGGAGGTTAGCATCACGTCGCGGGGTCAACTGCTTGGTCCCCCCATTTTTGCGCGACCGCGACCAGGCGCCACGTTTGCATGCTGCGACGACAACGACGGCGACGATGACGACGACAAGGATGGCGCCGAACGCCTGTTTCTAAGTTTGGTGCATGCCGTCAAATGTACGTTATGGAACAACGTCTCTTTAGATGGAGTCCCCCCGGGGGGGAGGCATGGGCAGCCGAGAGGGGTGGATGCCGATCAGCAACAGGCGGCGGGAGGGGCCGAGGGGCGGTCTTGTGCAACCCGACCCGACATGTCGGTACGCACAAGTTGCGCGACACCAAACGACGATGGAGGGTCAAAAGTGCGAAAACCAGCCCCCTTCCCTCGCACGTGGCTTGTCGACAGCCACAACGCTCTCGCCGTCGGAGCCAGGCTGCCCAGGAAGGTTTGTCTGACGGGCCGGGAAGCGCACCGCAAACCTGGGCAGGCGGTGCGAGGGCGCGCAATAAATGTGCGCATGCAATCCCGCAGCGTCCGACGCCTCGCTCAGAGCCACCCGGATGGGCGTGGTGTGTGCACCTTGACGGCCTATGACGGCATAGGGATGCCAGCGCCGCCGCCGTGTCGCGCGAGTATAACAACGTGCCTTGCCTCTGGAGGGGCCCAGAGACCTGGGAGAGTCGGGGGGTTGGTGGAGGGACTGACCTTGATGGACAAGGAATGAATGGAAAAAGAAATAGAGGAAGCGAAAGACCCAAACGGGAAGTGTTGGTGGTTCCTTGAAGGGATCCTAGGGCGAGGAGAACTTTTTGATGTTTTGCTTTGGTTCCTTGTCACCGGCTCCGACGTCCGACCGTACTTCCGACTGAGCAACAAGACCAACTTCCTTCGCCACGACGACGCGACACCCGATGGTTGTGGTTTGCAAAGACCGTGATTTGGAGGGGGGGGGGGGGCTGATGCGGGAGAAAAGAGAGAGGAAGAAAAGCCGGGGGGTGGGCAAGAGGGCGGGGGTCGGGGCATGAGTGGGTCCACACTTGAAGCGCTTGCCCATCTTTCTCTGCGAGGGGCAGCCATGGAAGCGGGCAAGCGTCAGTGGGCGGTGGGGCCAGCAAGCCTCCTTCTGGGTTCCTTCTCTCTCTCTCTCTTCTCGCACGGGCCATAGAAGCATTAGTGACAAGCTGGTGACCCTCTGGCGAGGTGGAGCTCCGGCGACGGGACACGTGGAGGCAGGGAATTTGGGCGAGAAACGGAGGCCCGAACGTGCCATGGCACCGGGGTTGGGGGGCAGCTCCCAAGTACCTCTGAGGTACCTCGGGACGCTGCGTACCGGACCTCCATGGTCAACCTGGTCGACCTCCTCCCACGAAGGGGCGGCTTCCGCTTTTCGGTACTCCGTACTCCGTCAGGCGCATCATTTCGCGACGACTGCGACGCAAGGGCGAAAACGGACCGGAGAGCGGATGCCATGCCATTCCCTTCCAGGCCCACGGTCATCCCACTCTGCTTGAGACGTCGGGTAAGGTAGTGCTGGGTTGCCGCATCTCAGCTCCCAGGGTCGGCAAACACACAAACGCAAACACACGACACACACACACACATACACACACACACACACAAAACCACAAAACACCACGAAAAAAACTCTCGCGAAGGCAGGGGGGTAGGTAAGGGGGGGGGGGTAAGCGGGGGAGAAACAGGCCAAAATTTCATGCGAATTGCCATTGGTCCACCCCACATGCAGGTCATGCAACGAACTGCTCGTGACTGGGCGTGGTATGTTCTGAGCCCGTTTTGGGACACGCGCGAGGGTTGATTGGCCAATGCCACGGACGGGCCGCAGGCCGAGGGTTGCACATGTCTGGAGGGCCGAAATGCCGAAGGGTCTCTCATCTCTTCTGCAGGAACAAACGGACGGAACAAGAAAAATATCTTTTTTGCGAGAGAACTATGGAGAAGAACAGCGAACAAAGACTGGAAAGACTACGATAGAAAAAAAGAAAAAAAAATAAAAAAACTACCACTAAAAACCAGAGGCGAGAAGAAGAAGAGGGAAAAATGAAAGGATAATAACAACAAACCCTAGCATCACCCTACAAGCAAATCAAAAATACTATATACGCTAGGTCGTTATGTGTGCACATGTCTGCGAGCGTGCGTGTGCGTGTGCGTGTGCGCGTCGCATTAGGGGCGTACCATGGTTTGAACAGAACCAATGCCGACCGACCTTATCGCAGGTGATCCATCCCGTCCCCGCTACGGGTTCTTCAGTTCTTCCGTCTTCCTCTTCCTCAACCAAGCACGGCCCGATCCCCCCCCCCCCTCCCGCCCTCTCCCCCGCCTCCAGGCCAACCCCAACCCCAGGCCACACAACCCCTGGCCTTACCAACCACGCCGCACACGCACACACACTTACTGTGTACACACACACACACACACACACACACAGACTATTCGTTATTACTGTATGTACTATACATACAGCAAGGTAGGGAACGGAGTGGCACCGACCCTTCGACTACCTGCCTAGCTGCCTACCTAGTCGACCACGCACGGCTCGGAAATCCCAAAGAGGTCATGCGGCCTGAGGGGGGGGAGGCTTCTCTGTCAGCCTGCGTCCAGGTCCCCTTGGAGACAAGAGCCAAGAGACCGATAACTACTACTAGGTAGGCGGCTGTGCGGGCTTGAGCTGGGCACCCCCGTGCTATGGACGACGGTGCCCGATCATGCGGTGGTCCCAAGCGGGCTTCGTCTAGCAGGGATCCCTTTTCGGCTCTTCTTGAGGGTTGGGAAGGGGAGGGGCTCTTGGAAACCGACCTTGAGACATCCCGAGAGATGGAGATATTAGCATCCAGGAAGAGCAAAAGGGCTCCCCAGGACCACCCGGTCAACTTCTTCTCCTAGTGTACCCCTAGGTAGGTAGATGGAAAGAGAGAAGGGAAGAGGATGGGATTTGGGTTGTCCTCTTGACGTTCATGGCTCGATTGGGATTCACACACACACCCGGCATCTGACCCAGCGCAGCGAGGAAAGGCACCTATTGCAGGTGCCTGGTAGAGGTTGGGTTGTCCAGGTTTCTGTTGACGACAGGGCTGCCTTGCCCGCCAAAACATCATGTCCACGCTTACGACACAGAGGAAGAAGAAGGAAGAAAAAAAAAAGAGTACAAAAAAGAGCACACCGAATGCACCGCCCCGAACCCAGCCGCTTAATGAACATCGTCATGTCCCTGGTCCCGGGACCGTTCTCCGGAGGGCCTTCAAATCCAGCCATCCCCCGCCCCCGCCATCCCTCCTCGCGGAGGCTGATGCACCCTCGGCGGGGGCGCAATCGACCTCGGCCGCGCCTCGAGCACGTAGCTGACCCCGTCGTCGGACGAGTACGACGGCGGCCGGGGCACGGCAAGGTTGCCGCCGTGGCTGTGGCCGCTGGTGGTGCTGCTGGGATACGACGCGTCGTCTCCCGTGCCGAGCTGGCTGCCGAACCCGCTCACCGACGCCACGACGCTCTCGATGTCGGCGCCCGCGCCCGCGCCGGGATGGACGATGGCGGCTTGCTCCTGGCGCACCCAGAACATGCGCTCCGGGTTGACCCTCTGTTTGGCAACGGACGTGGTTAGCGTGTGGGGGAGGGTGAGCCAACGGAAGGGAATGCGCATGCTATATGGCAACGTACCACGCTGCCCCGCCAGACGCCGTACGCCGGCGGGTTCGTCTTGGCCGCCTCGCTCTCCAGCCCCGCCGCCTCCTCGTCGCTCGTGATCACCACCGGGATCGGCTGCGCGGGGTTGGCGTAGCCCTCGTCGTCGTAGCTCAGCGGCGGCATGATCCCGCCCGCCTCGGCCATCTCGGGCCCGTGGCGGTAGCGGCGGTCGCGAGGGCCCTCGGCGCGGTCGCTCAGCTGCCCGCGCTCGCGCTGCCGCTTCTTGCGCCGCTCCTTGATGGACAGCATGACCAGGCGGATCAGGGAGTGGCAGAAGAGGAGGGTGGCCAGGGCGAGGATGACGATCATGAGGATGGCGAACTCGGTCGAGGTGGGCTGGGTGAAGGTGAGGGAGAGATCTGGCAAGTAAAGAACGGGCGCGTTAGCAAGTACAGAGAGAGAGAGAGAGGGCTGCTGTAGTGCAGCAGCCGCCGCCGCCGCCGCCGCCGCCGCCGCCGCCGGGAAGTGACTTACAGATGGACAGCATCAGCACCACAAAGAGGCCCGACACAAAGCACAGCAAAATCTTGCGCC
The DNA here is from genome assembly GCF_042764415.1 of Remersonia thermophila. Classification (NCBI taxonomy): domain Eukaryota; kingdom Fungi; phylum Ascomycota; class Sordariomycetes; order Sordariales; family Chaetomiaceae; genus Remersonia; species Remersonia thermophila. The sequence continues at coordinate 2,164,656 of NC_092223.1, forward strand.
GGATCTCAGCCGACTCGATCCAAGGGAAGCAGAACAGGAAGTGAGCCGGCGGCGAGCGGGACCGGGACGTCGAGGAGCTCCCTTCCGAGCCTCCCCGGTGGTGCCGCCGCCGATGGTGGTGGTGGTGGTGGTGGTGGTGACGATGGTGACGATGGCGCCGCTCGCCGTGCCTGCTGCTGTTGCTGCTGCTGCTGCTGCTCCCCTCCTCGCCATCCCGACGCGTCCGGCGCGACCGGTGGCTATCCGAGCGATGGGACGACCCCTCGCTGCTCTCCTCCTCCTCGCCTCTCCTCCTCCTCCTTCTCCTCTCGTGCTCGCGATCGTTCCGGTGATGGCGCCGATGTTTGTGATGTTTCCGGTGCCGATGGTGACGAGGATGCCGGCCCTCCCTCTCCCGCGCACGCTCCCGTTCCCTCTCTCGCCGGCGCACGTCGTGCCTCCCCTCTCGCACCACCGCCGGCGTCGGCTCCGCGATCGAATCGCCGCTTTGCTGCTGCTGCTGTTGCTGCTGCTCCGCTCGCCCTAGCCATGGAACATCCAACCTCGCCCCGGGGAGCTGCAGCTCCCTCTCGTCGATCCTGTATCTCTCCATTTCCTCTTCCTCGGTTTCAGACTCGTCGTAGTACTCATACGTCCCGTACCCGTGGGCGTCGACCTCCGACTTGGGACTCGGCAGCACCCCGTAGTGATTGTTATGCCTGCCCGATGGCGGATACCTCCCGACGGCCGGGGCCTCGCCGTTGATCACCGTCCCGGGCGGCCCGCGAACGCCCTCGCCCGAGTAGGCGCTGCTCGCCGGCCGGGCCCCGAAGCCGAAAGCACCGAACCCGCCAAAGTGGAACCCGCCGAGGAACCCGTTGCCGTTGGCTTGCTGGCTGCTGCGGCGGGACGGGGCCGTGGGCCCTGCGCGCGAGTTGCGGTTGCTGTGCAGGGGGGTGTTGAGACCCGCGCCGGAGGCGGAGGTCTCGCCGCTGATGGTGAACCAGGAGGGGACGGCGGGCCGGAAGCGGTGGAGGAAGCGCGAGCCCGGCGTGGCGGCGGGCCGCTCCGTCATTTCATGCGGTGGTTGCTGCTCGGGTTGGGGCTGCTGGGCCTCGAGATCGTGGTGAGGGTTGTTGGCGCGAGGGGAGAGGGGGGCGTGGTCGGAATAGGGGTTTGCTGTCGCGTCGTGGGCGTTGGCGGCGGCGTCTCCCGCGCCGTTGCGGGCGAACAAGTTGAAGCGGTTCATGCTGAAATGCTGGCCGAATCGAGAGGCCTGGTGATGATGCTCCTGGCGCTGGATATCAGGCGCTCATGGGCCGGCCGGTCCAGCGATCGTGTCGGACAAGAGCGAGTCCTGAGTCCTGAGTGCTACAAGGCTCTAAGGGGAACAGAAAAACGCAAAGGTCAAAGAAGCTCAAGGTCCCAAACCCGTCGAAGAGAAGACAGTGCCCGCTGTTCGAGTTGTAAACAAGATTACCGGCTGCCAGAGCCGTGCCTCGCCCAATGCCAACACGAAGGTCGCAAAGGCGCCAAAGACAAAAGAAGAAGTGAAGTGAAGAAGACAGCACCAAAGGAAAGTGGCGCGGCCACTTCAAGATGTAGTCATGAAGGAAGAAGGGGAAGAAGAAGAAGAAGAAAACCATACATTCGAGAGCTTGTTGCATGCGCCTCCCAAACCGGCACCGCCGACCCAAGGAAAGAAAAAAAAAACGACGCAAGACTGTGCGACGAAGACCAACAAACACCCGGTGATGAGAGTGACGCTCCTCGGGCTCGTGGGGCCACCCGTCAAACCATAGGCGGGCGCAGCACCATGTTTCGTTTCAACACCAGGGGCTAGCGAGGGGACGTTCGCGCGCCATGTCACCCCGCCGAGGTTGACTGGCTACCGATGATCCAAAAGACCCCCGTGCACCACGGATGCAGAGGCACGCACGCCCAGCCTCGAAGGAGGGACGAGCTAGCTTACCCATCAACACAGCACCCCCCCGAGCGCCCCGGCATCGGTCTTTTCCTCCAACGTGGTCTGCAGGAATCGACTCGACGAGAGGACGTCCAAGATGAGACCGATGTGCGAGGCGGATGCAGACGCACGCTGCAGCGCAGGACCAACAAACAGGGGGGGGGTCTCGATGGACTGCAACCCCACCCTCCACCCTCTTTCTTCCAGAATAATAATAACTAGTAGTATGTACTGTAGCACTATTATACTAAGATACGAAGCGTGGTGATGAAAGAGGAAAATGCCCACAGCAAACAGATCAGCGTCGGAGAGATCGCCGTGGCATTCGCGACATCGATGGGAGGCTGTGATGCCCCCCTGCAGCGGGGTCTGGTGTAGTACTAGTAGTATAGTAGGTGGATGGTGGTGTCCTGTGAGGTTATAGCTTTCGCGTGTTTCAACCTCTTGTCACTGGAACTCAGGTTGGACGGGAGGGATGGCGATCGAGACCCGTCCAGCCGGGTTCGGCTCCCCGGCGTTCAATGTTTTCTTCTTCTTCTTCTTTTGCTTCTGCTTCTGCTTCTGCTTCCTCCCGGCAGTTGGGCGTCCTTTGTCCCGTGCATGTCCTCCAACCATTCATCAGGACGAAAGGAAAAAAAAAAAAAAAAAAAAAAAAAAAAAAGAAGCATCCCAACCCAACCATTCACTGCCAAGAGATGGCAGCCGGCCTGCAGAAGAAGCCCCTGGACGGCAGACTCGGGGCGGGAGCCAAGATGGCCGAACGATTGGGTCCCAAGCGACCGTTGCACGCGAACCACGATGGGGGGCTTTTGACGGCTTGTTTCAGCTCCACCCCTCCCCCCTGGCTCATTCGTCTGATCCCGCATCGTGAGCTGCTCATGAATGTTAGGTCTTTGCTTGCCGGTCCCAGAAGACGGGTCACACACATCATCGGCGAGCACGCGGGATCGAAAAGCGCAAGAGACAGACCGACGGACGATGGGCTGATGGGCTGAACACAACATGAACATGAGAGGTCTGCTCAAGGCTCGGGCAGATAGATCACTCCGTCCAGATGCCGAGATGAGAACAGCAGCAGACCAAAAAAAAAAAAAAAAAAAAAAAAAAATGGCCACAGTAATCACCTGCTGTGTATGCATATTAGACGGCCACCAAGGAGAGATTGCATGCCATGCAAGCCCGGCGCCCATCTTGTTAGCTCGGATGAAGGGTGATCGGTCAACCCAAGACTCCGTACAGCCCCCTTCCCCGGAATCTATGCTTATTCTCCTGCCGTCGCGAATCTTGGACTTCCGGGCTGCATAGGGTATCCTTCTACGTTTCCTTTTGTCTCCGCCCAGAGCCTTGCTCATCTCTTCTTGTTCCCCGCCAAAGACCAAGTGGCATGCTGCAGCCGGCCTTGCGAGCGACCTGCCCTGGTCACGATCGTCAGCCCCGAGCACAGGGCACGTAGGGGATGCCGCTGCTTCCACTCCTGCTTCCACCGCGGATGCTGAGCCCCAACCTTCTCCTCGCCCCCCCGCCGCCGGTGGCGGCCTGGAGAGAGGGAGACCATGCCAGCAACTCTCATCGGCAGCAATCCGTGTCGAAAGCCATCACGTCCCATGCCATTTTTCGCTCCTCACTTGAGCTCGCCGAGCAGCATGGTCTTATCCGAGGATGCCGACAAAACTAGGATCCGGTTAGCACAGCACAAAGAAAAAAGAAGGCCAACAAAAGGGAAAGCAAGGACACCCACGAATCGGCGCACCCCCCGGCGCAAACTCGGCACAGTTCACCGTCCCCTTATGCCCCGGCAGCTTGTACAACAGCTTCCCCGAGCCGCTGTCCCAGACCACCACCGTGCCATCTCCCGCGCCCGTGGCGATCTTCTTGCCGTCCGAGTCCCAGCTGCCGCGGATCAGGTTCTTCTCCAGCCCCAGCGGCGCACCGTCAAACGTGCGGATGTGCCTCTCGGCGGGGGCGAAGGGCCGGATGTCCCAGGTGCGGGCCGTCGAGTCCATGGCGTACGACAGCAGCTGCTGGCCGTCGGGCGACACGCGCAGCGACGTGACCGTGTCGCCGTGGCCGATCATGGAGTGCACCAAGGCCTTTTTCCGAATGTCCCAGACCTTGATGTCGTTGTCGATGCCGCCCGTGTAAATCTCGTGGCCTGCTTCGGCGATGGCGACGGCCGTGATGGGGAACTGCGTCTCGATGTAATCGGCGGCGTGCTTGGTGCGCGGGTCCCAGATGCCGATGGTGCCGTCGTCGCTGCCACTGATGAGGATCTCCTCGCCGCGCTTGCTGATGTCGAGGGCGTTGACGATCTCTTCGTGCCCAACGTAGCGCCGTATCCTTTGCCCCGAGGTGAGGTCCCAGCTCGCGAGGTGGGTGTCGGCCGAGGCGGAGAAGACAATGTCCGAGTCGCGCGACCATTGGAGGTCGAGGATGGCGCCGCGGTGGCCCGTCAGGACGCCGTAGTTTTCGCAGTCGCCGTACGTCTTCCAGAGCACTGGCTGCCTTGTCAGCGATCCCTCCCCCTGCTGCGGCGCGGCTCGGTTCCTCCTCCGTGCCGGACGCCTTCCTCGGCATGGCACGTACGTATTGTCCTGTCCATCGACCCGGACGCTATGAACTCTCCTGTCCGATCAAACTTGGCGGCAAAGATCTCGCCGGCGTGCCCGGACAGCTCCATCAGAGGAGCCTTGAGGTTGCTCGTTCGGGGGGCCTGCGCCAGTCGGGCAGCCAGTCGGTCAGCGTCAGCCGGTCAGCCGTTCACCGTGGGCGCCCGAGAAAGCCTTCTCTGCGGGCTCCCTATACACACGGTCGACGTACAACTTGAATGAGAGCGCCGCTCCCTGATCCTCCCGGCCGAGTCGCAAGGGCGCGGCTTGTTCCGACATTCTGGCGCTTCACCACCAGCTGGCCGTCGCCAGGCTCGTCCGCGGCGGGTCTCTTTTCTGACATGGTAGGACGTCCGTCAGAGTCCAGGGGAATTGCGCGGCGGCAAGGTCGAAAGGTGGTGCGGGGGGCTGGGGCCAAGCTGGTTGTCGTTGGGGGTACGGCTTGTGTTGGATGTTTCTTTCGGGGGGTGGTGTTTGCAGATGACGAGAGGCTGCCCGGTAGTGAACTTTCATGACGGACCTGAAGGCTGTTGCTGCGCTGCAGGCCAGAGTCCAGTAATTACGGACAATACCTACCTAGCTTGGAGTGGGTCTCATGGCCTGTGCTTCCATGGACGAGCCTCCAGTGGAGCTGCCCCCCGGGGGATGTTAGCGGTACTGTGTAGGTGGTGGGCTGTAGTGGGGCCAATCTCCACCACGGGCACCCTTGTGGCAGGCGGGTTCTGCTGTGCTAGATAGTTACTGTGCTGGGTACGTAGCGTGCTGGGAGGGGAGTTCCATGTCCCTGAAGCAACCTCCCTCCATCGTCATCGTCATCGTCATCCAACATCAACAAACCGTCACCCGTCAACCTGGAACACCAGCATCCGGAGCTTTTTACCCACGTCGCCGTCTCTTCTGCCGCTGTGCTCCCTCGTTAGTTCTCGGCCACCTCCCCGCCCGACCGCCGCTTCGCTCTTCCGCCCTCAGCAGCGCACACGCCAGCGCGATCCGTAGCCCGCCATGGCCTCGAGCAAAGCGTCCCGGCTAGGGGAAGAGTACGTCCTTCAACGTCGGCCAGCTCTCTCTCGCCGTCCATGACGTACTGACAAGTCGTTGCGCAGGGTTTGGAAGTAGGCGCCTCCCACAGGATGGGTCCTGTACCCCCTTTGGCAAGACGACGACGGTCTGACCCGGATTCCGCAGAACGCGCATGGACAAGGTCAACGCCGAGCTTGTCGTGCTCACCTACGGCACCATCGTCGCCCAGCTATGCAAGGACTTTGACAGCGACTACATCGAGGTCAACAAGCAGTTGGACAAGATGGGCTACAACATCGGCCTGCGCCTCATCGACGACTATCTGGCCAAGTCCAACACGATGCGCCGCTGTTCCAACTTTCGGGAGACGGCCGAGATGATTGCGAGGGTGTGTATCTCCCATCTGCCAAAGCGGAGCACGCCGCTGTGGGGGGGCCCGTGACGCTTACGCCGTCGGCCTCTTTCTTCGCTAGGTCGGCTTTAAAATCTTCCTCAACATTACCCCGACGGTCACCAACTGGACAAGCGACGGCAAGCAGTTCTCCCTCATCTTTGACGAAAACCCCTTCGCCGACTTCGTGGAGCTTCCCGACGACGGCCGCGCCCAGGACGAGCTGTGGTACTCCAACATTCTGTGCGGCGTGTTGCGTGGCGCCCTCGAGATGGTCCAGATGCAGGTCGAGGCCCACTTTGTTAGCGACGTCCTGCGGGGGAACGACACCACCGAGATGCGCGTCACCTTGATACGATACATCGACGACGAGCTGCCACCCGAGGACGATTAGCTGTTCCAAGGCCGGCTCGAAACCAACACATCGGAGCTGCGGGTCGTCATGGGATGGCCCAGGCGTTCCAAGCAAAAGACGAGAAGGGGGCGTTGGGTTTGGCTTGCGGGGATTCAGCCTCCCAGCGCACCAAGGAGCGGGGGCTGTGCGGTTCGATAGACGTCGAGCCGGATCGGCCGGGCTGGAACGACTGGGCGCTCCATGCCGGTGGCGGAGAACCGGTGCCCGTGCAGGATCAACGGCGCCACGCTGGAGAGGAGAAGCTTTCCGGATTGTGCAGGCGCAGTCTTGTACAGTATATATGCACCATGACGCCTCCTCGCTTGTTGGGGGGGTGCAGGCCGGAGGATCACGGCCGGTCGGGCCAGGAAGCCAGGCCGATCGATCACAAGGCCGGCCGGTAAAACATTGGGTGGATTTGGTACGTGTTGCTACATAACCACCAACACCTCACTTACCTAGCCTGGCACGCTGGGCCACGTTTCACACTCCGTCCGTCGTCCATGGTACCTTTGCTGGCCGAAGATGACGCGATTCCGCATCCTCAGACTCCCATCCGGACCGAATCCGAGGCCAGAGGCATGTACGTGCCACAAGAACAACGACTTCGCCTTCGATATTTCATTTTTTCTTCTTCGTTTTCACAGTGCATGGCTTGGAGGGGCGAGGTGCTGCCATCCGTCGGACACGCGCAGCCTGTGTTACTGTGACTAGCCTCTCTTTGGTGGCGCGACACAGCCCGCTGAAATAGCATCCAACGGCCCAACCGTAGCCATGCTGCGCCTCGCCCGGAGCCGCCGTCCCGAGACTTTGGGCATCAAGACATGTCGTTGGCTCCTCCAAAAAATCTCAGGACGGGAACCTGGATTTCCTGCTGCCTCAACCACTCCGCCACCCCGACGGTCCCAGCCGCGTGGCACCTCACACTCTCGGCCCCCTCTTCAACCCTCAAGATGATGATGTGTCGCCCTCCCTATGGAGTTGCGTAAATAAAAAGCTGCAGTCTGCCACCCCGCGCCGGCCGCCACGGTCATCCATATCTGGTTTCCCTGACACGGCTTGTCCCATCCATCGCCTTGACATGACAACCCTCTCGGCTACGGCACTGTCTCCCCAAACCTGACAGCACTAATAGCGTCCCTGGACCCGACGGCCTCAAGCATCGCTCCTACATCCTGCCATCTTCACGGCGTCATTCACGACACCCCGCCAGCGTGGAAAATCGCCATGGGCCGACCCCGACCCGTCTCGGTTGGGGCCTTGGCTCTCTCCCCGATTTCCTTGCTCTCTGCCCTGCCAGCCGCATCGCCATGCCAGCTGCCAAGCCTGAGCATGCACCCCGCATCGAACCCGAGCATCCAAATTGATGCTGCCCCTGGGTCGCCGGAGGACCGAGAGCCAGAGGAACGTCACACGTTGAGCCGCCGTCGTCGCCTCGGCTTCTCAGCGCCGCCGTCGCTCTCGAACCTCCATCTCGGGTCCTTCAAGCCGTCGGGGTTCTTTCATTCATCCGGTTCCTTTTCCTCCGACAGAGAGACGCACCTCTCGAGCTACAGCAACCCTTCCTCCCCCACGACGGGCTGCCCAAGCCCAAGGCAAAAGCATCCGCAGCCGCGGCCGCCGTCCCGCGGTCCTCTCCAACCCGCCCACTCCCCCCACTTCCGCAAAGAATACCTCGTCACCCTGCAATGCCCCGTCCACAGGGGCTTCTGCCCCAAGCTCGCCCGCATCAACAAGCGCGCGGGCAGCCTCTGGGCCTACAAGAACCCGGACTTTGTCGGCGCCGACGGCGCGTACAAGCCCTGGGTCGTGACCGTCAACATCTGCGACCTCGCCAACTCGCTGTCCCAGGGCGGGAGCATCCTCGAGCGCTTCATCCGCGACGACTCGCCCGACGGCACGACGCCCGGGGGGCCGATCGCGCCGTGGGACGCGACGGCGCTCCTGCGGGAGCTGGAGGAGGTGAATCGAAGGACGGGGCTGCGCGTGCTGGCGGGGAGCGAGGGGGACGGGCTGGAGTGGCCTGCCCGGCGCGACGGCGAGCAGGCTCCGGCGGCGACGGGCAGGCCGGCGCGCACGCCGCCGCGGTTGTAGGCGACCCTTTCCGCTCCTTGATAGCTATGCAACAAGGTTTGCAATGAACGGCGGGGGCGAGGTGGACGGCGCTGGGTCCTTGGGCATGTCGGATGACGAGCCTGCTGGGAGGAGGAAGTGGGTTATCAATTTGGCGTTCATCGCGAGGGTTTCTATGAGTAATTAAGGTTGGATTTTGGGAGATACCCCGGGTTACAGCCCAAGTTCGTAACGAGCAGTCTGAGAGAGAGAGTCAAAATGAATTAGGTCCTTTGCTCGCAGTAGCTGCTTCGGAGATGGCCGAGAGATCATCCAGCGGAGGTGTCGTGATATCTGCTTGCGGGAGACACGAGGTAGATTGGCCTTTGATGCTCGCCGGAGCATTTCACTCTGTTTTCTTTGCTCCAAGTGCTCTGTACCTGCTTGCCTGAAGCACTGTGTTGAGGCTCGTCTAAGCCTTCTTACGAACACAGAGCAGAGGCATATTCACGCCACTTGCTGCTTGGTACGCATCCGCAAATCTCATCCCATGACCTGTCCGCCTTTATCACCCGCACCGGCGTACCCTTCTGGCCTCAGGCGCCTTCGGTTTCTTGGGGAGACTTGTTATTCCTTGACCCCGCACCGCAGCCCCAGGTTTTCGACATGCGCCGATAGTACCATCCTAGCATGGCGAGGTTGGTGTTGACAGTTGAAGGCCGCAAGATCCACACACTTCTCAACCTCTCGCATCCAACTCCCAACTCACCTATGGTGTATCTACAAGCTCGCAGTTCGAGATTCGTCGCGGTAGCGTGGGCGGAGAAGATGGGCGAGGAGGTCCGACTCGACAGCTACACCGCATGGCTGGGTGGTCATGGACATGGAGAAGGGTAGGGTCCAGACAAGGTCTCCGAGACATGGAAACCAACCGCTTTGAAAATGATGGGTATCTGCTACAACCACGAGATCCGAATACCAGAAAGAACAGGCCTAAGCACTCCGGACCATGGGCGACAAAAAGAACAAAATGGGACAACGACCTGCAAGTGAGATATCTGAGTCGGATAGATCAGTGCTGCGATGAACCAATGGGCGTTCCCAATGGTTTCCGATCCCCAGCAAGACTTTTACACCGAACCGACCAGCGTGTTCAACACGGCCGAGCTGCTGATCAACCAGGCCGGTCTGACCCCTGAGGTCAGCGGGGATGCTGGCCCTGGCCTGCATCTGCTCCTCGACAACTTGGTCGAGGGGGTTGAGCGCCTCAACGACGGTCCGCTGCGGTATCGCATCGGCTCTACCAACATCGTCCACAATAGGGCGCGCTCCTTTCGCGGCCAAAACCGTCATCTTGACCGGCGGCTCCATCGAGAGCCCCGAGCTCCTCCACCGCTCGCTCGTGTTCAACTCTCTCTCTCTCTCTCTCTCTCTCTCTCTCTCTCTCTCTCTCTCTCTCTTTCCGGAAGTCCAATCCCTCGTGGGCGTCGGCCTGACCGACCACCCGACGACCGCACGGGCCGAACGGCTTCGCCACGCATGTGGGCGACGACCTTCCGATCTCGCCCGTCGTTCCCACGCCAAGATCATTCTCTACTCCAAAGGCCACCGCGTGCCCGGTCCCCACGAGATCCGCTACCTGTTCAACGTCGAAATCAACATCATCCACGAATACTGGCACCTACGTGACAACGACCCGACCGAACACGCCGCGTCCTCGACAGGAGGGGCCGGAGGAGGAGGAGGAGGAGGAGGAGGAGGAGAGGGCAGAAACTCGCGCATAGACTTCCAGTTCGGCTTGGCCAACCCCATCTACGGTGGAAACTGCATCGACCCGGCGTCGTCAGGCTACGTGCCCACGATCCGCTTCCGCAACATGTTCGAGAGGGAGCCGGTGGTGGACGAAGACCTGCAGGTGAGGGGGCTGGAGGGGTTGTATGTGCGTTCCGTGAGCGTGATGCCGTTTGAGCAGCGCGGCGAATCCGGCGAGGACGTTGGTGGGGTTGGGGTTGAAGCTGTCGGAGAGGTTGGTTGGGGCGGCGTGATGGCGTGTGTTTTGCTCGGATAACGTAGGGGTGGTTGGATAGGAGCTAGGCTGGGTCTTGGGGACGTTCCAGTGGCCTGAACATCGACCATGACCGCCCGAAGACGAGAGGGAAGACGGCGAGAGCAACCCTGCCGAAGGAGCAGACTTTCGTGCAGAGGCAGCATCGAACAGAAAATTCATGGTTGCGGTCGGATCGGGGCAAAACGTCACCAGCATCCAACAGACTTAGTGTTCTTGATACCCCGTCTATGCTTCCCTACACTAATACTGACCATTCACATGATAAACACCAACCCCCATACAGCCAGCCTGCTTGGACAAGCTGGAAATCTCGTTTCATCCGCTGCTGTACCGAATCCCCAGGGCGCTGCGCGAAGTCATGTCACCGGCGACAACGCAAGTCTGGCGGTCATTCGTTCTCCTCATCCTCCAAGAACACACAATGCTCCCATTCAGCCACAACCACAGGTGGCGGTTATCGTGGCAACCAACTATGGTTCTCTGGCGGAGGTGGCGGCGGCGGCGGCAACGATGGGGTCGAAATCCTGCTTCACTTGGTTGTACAACAGGTGACAGGCCGGGGCCCGCTGAGCCCCCCAAAAACAAATCTCGACGATGCTGCATGGTGCTTTTCTTTTTTTTTTTTTTTTTTTTTTTTTTTTTTTTTTTGCCAGCCTGTTCTTCTCCCTGTTGTCATTCGTTCCTTGTCTCTGTTTCCATTCACGCGTCAAGGCCCGAAACAAGAATCACTAACCGGTGGATTCTGCTCAATTTTCTTTTGAAAATCACTAGAAACCTGCCCCGGTCTCCTGACAAAATATATCAAGGCCACGCATTGTCAATGCAATAATCGACGGCAGCGAGATGACTATGACATGAGCCGCGTTCGGTGATCGCCGGATGAGAGTGGGGCCGACCCCGGCTTCCCCGGACTTTTGGGCCTCGGTGTTTATGGACCGGACGCGTTGGGATGGGGTTGGGATGGGAGGAATCCACTTGCTGTGTGGTGTAGATTGCGGTCAAGATACCAAGCAGAGGAGATGCGCCTCTCTGGTGAACAACTCGGGGCGTCCGGCAACCTGGCAGTTTGGGACAGGCCGGGAGGAAGAGGGTCATGTTGAAGCGTTGGACTTTGCTGGCTCGCCCAGACCCCTTGTGGCGGAACCGGGAGCGTGCAGCATGGAATGCTCTCGAGTCTTGGAGCCAGCGGGCTCACTAATGCAAGGTACCGCATGGGTTGGCGTGCCACGGAACGCAGATGGAAGGCCTCTACCTTGACAGTAGGGTTGCTTGCAGGGAACGCGCTGAATCAGCTTCGGCCGTGCTGCAGTGCTGCTGCACACCAGGCTCCGCCCTGCCCGCTATTGCGTGGAGGATCGACTGTGCATGGCGTTGGCCTTGGGCAGATGGGATGGGCCTCTTGCGATTCGTTTGGAATGAGATGTGCCCAAGTTTTTTTTTTTTTTTTTTTTTTTCTTTTCTTTTTTTGTTCAGCTCAGGGTCGACCTTTTTTTGCGAGAGAAATAGCTCCACAACATCACCTTGAAGGACGGACCAAACAAAGCTTCAGAGTTGAAGAATCGAGGTGACCTTCAACCGATGAGCTAAATTAAGACTTTGGTGGCAATGCTCTTGCTGTCAACGTCTCAAGCACTTCCTTGTCATGGGCAGGGTTGGGAGCGGTGACTTGGGATGGCCCCACCCGCCGAGGGTTGGATACCCACGAATACGGTAGGTATTACTATGCACAGTAACTCACGGACAATGGGGCCCAGATCATCGCAATGCCTCGAGCAACGGCAGCATGTAGCAGCATGCATGCTTGAGGCTGAGCACAATGGTTCCCATCACGAAAGCGCCAAGACGCCGGCTGAAGGTGGTACCTACTGTGTATGTATTTCCCAGACTTCCGGTGCAGCCGCACAACAGAGAGGCATCGGGTGTTTGCGTGTTGCGCGATGCCTTTGTTACTTTGAGGTCCAGGGTTGAGGGTTGGGAGAGAGGAAGAGGTCGGGTTTCCAGGTTGTTGGGCGGCGCGCGGGCACGGGTTTTTGTGGGAAGCGCACCCGACCTTGGGTCAGGTTGGTGGAAGTTTCATGGGTGATCTGACGGGCCGGGAGTCCATCCATCATGTCCGGGCTTGATGGGGTCAGGCCCTCAAGGAGGTATCTAGGTAGACAGGCAACGTATCTACTAGTAGGTAGCCTGGTAGGTATGAAGGGCTTTCTTTACGTACACAGTACATATGACCGGGACCTACCGTAGGTATGGTAGGTAGCCTTCGCTCCTCCGTGCGATTACGGAGCATCGGGATGCCAAGAATCCGGCAGCAAGGGTTGTTGCCTGAGACGGCTGCATGGGTGCCTGATATCGACGCGGATGCCTCGAGACTTAGGCATTCATCCACAAGGTCTCAAATTTACGCGCGGCACCACACAAAGGCGTTCCAGAAACTGCGCAGCGACGCCGCTCTGTCCCGAGAAGCCACACACAACCCCTTCTCGTCTCCCAATCATCCCCCAATCGAATCGTCTACGAGCCTTGCCTCTCTCTTTTGCCCCCCCTTGAACTGCGACTCAACTTTGACGCCTCCCCTTCCCCATCCATCTCCTCCCATCCCCCATTTCGATTTGATCCCAACTTTTTGTCGCCAAAGGGCAAAAAAAGGAACCAAACTCCATCCCAACCCCCCCCAAACGACAGGTATCCCGTGCATTCTCCATCTGGGCCCAGCGAGCCATGCCACTTTGATGCATCCGGCGTCGACTTGTCGACCCTGTCCCATTTCTTGACGGAGTGCCGTGGTCGAGCCCACCGTCGTCTTCGTCGTTGTCGCTGTCGCGGCTGACACCACCCCATCGACCGACCGACCGACAGACTGACCGACAGGACTCACCACACCGCGCCCATCCCCGTCGCCACCGCGCGAGGAAACCAAGTTCGGGTGTCGTCCTTCAGGACGGGAGGTTCGCGACAGCCCTGGTTCACGCCGAGACACGAACCCCATCCGGTATCTTGCTGCGCGACTCTGGTGCACGCCTTCGGTCCGCTCGTGTTTTCTTTCAAAAGAGGTTTCTTGACGGTCCTCGCCTTCTCTTTTTTTTTTTTTTTTTTGCTTTTGCTTTCCAGGGGTTGTGTTCCCTCTTCGCCATCCGGTTGGTTCGGTTTCGGCGGCGTTTGCTCATCCACACCCCGGGCTCGCCATTCCCAAGCTCCCCCAGCCCAAACGTGTACCGCCCAGCCTCCTCTTCTTCGCCCGGGGACCCATCTTCTTCTTACCCGGTCGTGCACGAGCAGAACCACGCTCTGACCATAACCACAATCACACACCCACGCAACCGACGCCGTCGCGACACGTCGACGCAGCTCGTGCGCCCATCCCATCGCAAGCGCCGCTCAACACCGCGCGTGCATAGCGAACCGGCCATTCGCATTTTGCTGCTTTGCATCAAAAAATCCATCGCGTGGCAACCGACGCGCGACAAACTTATCAGCACCGTTCGTCGGCGCGACATTTCCATCCAGTCCACGGAACCCGCCGGGCCTGATTGATATCGTCGCTGTCCTCGCGCCGCGCATCGCCGGCACGCCACCGCAACCATGAACAACATGGCGGGAATGCCCAACATGAACGCCATGGGGGGTCCTGTCGGGCCACCCCCGATGAACATGATGAACAACGGCGCCATCGGTCCGCAACCCGGGCCGCCACAGCCGCCGCAGCAACAGCAGCAACAGCCGCAGCCGCAGCAGCAACAGCAGCAACAGCAGCAGCAGCAGCAGCAGCAACAAAACCCCATGCCTCTCAACGATTCGACCCGCACCCTCCTCAACACCTACATCTACGAATACTTTATCCGCTACGGCATGTACAACGCCGCTCGCGCCGTGCTTGAGGCCGATCCTCATATTCGGGTCGACAAGGACACCAAGATCAGCGAGAGCGGCAACCTCATGGGCAACGGCCTCGGTGACGCCATGGACACCGACTCCAAGGACGACCAGAAGCGCGACCTGCCCGCTCCCAACATCCCGACCCCCGTCCCCGACAGCTGCTTTCTCCACGAGTGGTTCTGCCTGTTCTGGGACATTTTCAACTCGCTCAAGGGCAAGGGCACCAACCCCCAGGTGAACCAATACGTCCACCACACCCAGGTATGCCGCGGCGCGACTCATCCCTTGAGAGGCCAACGACAAGGCGTTGTCGACAGGTGACTGACCGCTAACGCTAGCAACAATCCCAGATGCGCCAGCAAACGCAGCGCGAAATGCTGCGCCAGATCCGCCCGGACCAATTCGCCCAGCAGCAACAGTTCCAGCCGCAGATGATGCGCACAATGCCCAACGGCGCCATGCACATGGGCATGAAGCCGGGGAACCAGCTGCAGCGGGCCGCCATGGCTAACAGCCAAAAGTCAGTCGGCTTCTTCGTCCCTTGATCGTCCTCTCTTTCCTTGTCCACCATGCTGACACGCGCCCCGCTGCTACAGCCCCCAAGCCATGCACATGCTCCAGCAGCAAAAGGCCGCCCAGATGGCCCAGCAGCAGAACCAGGCCGACATGGACGGCAACCGCCCTAGGCCTGGCTCTCCGGCTGGCGCCGAGAACGCCCCTTCGCCGTCCAAACGGCCGCGTCTCGATAGCACGCCCTTCCAGCCTGGCCAGATGATGCCCAACGGACGTCCCGGCCAAGGGATGCCCGGCCAGCAGCAGGTAGGACCCGACCCCGATCGCCTCTCTCGCCATCGACTCCGCGGCCCCCATGGCACGACGCATCCCCTCCCTACCTGGCTGAATCCTGACCAGTTTCAGACCACTGGCCTTGCCGGCGTTCCTCCCCACGTGCAGGCCAAGCTTGCCTCGTACTCGGCTAACCTATCGCAGCACCACGGCAACCAGATCCCTAAGCAGCCCATGCCCAACGCTGGCGGTCCCCAAGGCCAGGGCTCTCCCATGGTCCCGCAAGGCCCCGACGGCAACTCGCTGACCCAGTTCTACAACCCGGGCGACATGCCGGGCAACCTAGGGCGCGGCGCTCCCAACGGCCAGACCAACACCGGCAGCAACCACGCTCTCCAAGACTACCAGATGCAACTGATGCTACTCGAGCAGCAGAATAAGAGACGGCTGATGATGGCGCGTCAGGAGCAAGACCAGGGGGCCAACAACGTCCCGCGAGGTGACGGTCCAGCCGGCCCCGGCGGCGGCCCTGGCATGCCCGGCGCCGCTCCTGGCGGGCTCAACGCTCAGGCGATCCAAGGGACCTCGCCTCCGGGCGGCCGCAGCGGCGCGTCTCCGAACCCCACCGACCAGATGAAGCGCGCGAGCCAGCAAATGGCCAACGCTGCCAACATGGGCTCGCCGCTGCCGGACGGCGCCGCCCAGAACCGCGGCTCTCCCGGCGCCGTCAACTTCATGGGCGGCAACATGGATCCCAACGGCGCCCCGCCGCACTTTGGCATGAACATGATGACCGCTCCGATGAACAGCATGCGCCCGCCAAGTTCTCATCCGCCGTTCAACGGCCAGATGAGCCAGCAGCAGATGCTCGCCGCCCAGCGTCAGGGACAGCAGGGAGGCGCGGTGAATCCCATGCAGTGGGCTCAAGGTGCTCCGAACGGCGGCCAGATGCCTGGCCAGCCCCCGCAGCCCCAGCAGGTCCAGGGCGGCGCCCCAACCCCTACGCAACGCGCGATGCCGCCGCCGTCCGCTCCGGGACCTGCCGCCGCCGCCGCCGCCGCCGCCGCCGCCAATGCGCGCACGACGGCCTCGCCCCAGGTCAGCAACACGGCTCCTCCGACTCCGCAGCAGGCAAACAAGGCCGCGCCCAAGAAGAAGGAGACGAAGGCCTCCAAGAAGGTAAGTTCCGTACTGGATCCGTCACCGGGCTTCCGATTTAGAGTGTGGATGCTGACGGGCGCAGGCCGCTGCCGCCGCCGCCGCCGCCCAACAGCAGCAGCAGCAGCAGCAGCAGCAAAAGAAGACCACACCTGGCCTCAATGCCGGCGCCACTCCGGCCGCCGAACAGCCAGAAGCGCCTCAAGAAGGGCAGACGCCCGCCACGCCGGTCAACCCCGCCGGCTTCCCCAAGAACCAAAACGTCAACCCCGGCCAGGTGCCGCCCAATGGCCAGCAGCCGCCTCCACCGGGGCCCCAGCCTCAGGCCGCACCTGTTCCGCAGCCGTCGCAGCCGTCGCACCCGGATCCCAACCAGGCCACCAACTTCCTGGACACGGGAA
Organism: Remersonia thermophila; assembly: GCF_042764415.1. Classification (NCBI taxonomy): domain Eukaryota; kingdom Fungi; phylum Ascomycota; class Sordariomycetes; order Sordariales; family Chaetomiaceae; genus Remersonia; species Remersonia thermophila. The sequence continues at coordinate 2,181,350 of NC_092223.1, forward strand.
GCATGGTAAGATGATTGACCGTCTCTCTTGGCCCTTGGAAATGGCTAATATGTTGACCCTAGGGCTTCGACTTTGAGTTTGCCAACCCCATGAACGGTACGGACAATGTCATTAGCGATTTTGATTTTGACTCGTTCCTCAACGACAACACGGCTGGCGAGGACAACAACTTTGGCTTCGACGCGGGTTTCACCATGGAAGGCGAGACGACCATCGGAGCGACCGATTAGGACTCGTATGCGTTCCGGGATCCGATCACCGGGGAAGAAGATCCGGGCCTTGCAGACTAGAGCCCGGAGGCCCTGGCGCAGTTCCCATCCTTGCCTCCGAGTCCAAGCGAGCCTGCGTAACGAAGCAGCAGTCTTTTTTTTGGCGTCACCTTTCTACCCATAACCCAACAGCCCCTCCCTCCTACCACTTCTTTCGCCGCCGCCGACCCCCTAGATACCATCATCTCAACCACAACCAAACCCGCCTACTTTAGTATTGCCACGGGGCAGCCCCACGCACACACCCACATGGGGAGTTTTGTCTCGGTTGGCGCTGGTCGCTTAGCGTTGGGTTTTATCTGCATTCATTCATTTATTCATTCCTCTGCACCTTTTTGTTTTTTCATCTCCTAACCTACATGCTCATGTCGCTGCGGTTGCAGCGATGTGGCTCTGACCATTGCTTCCTTCCCTGTTCAGTCGCATTTTATTCCATTAACCGATGGCCTCGGGTGCCATTTCCAACCCCCCCTACTACAACAACGTCCAGCAGAATTTTCTTTTATCTATTTTTTTTGGCTCCTTGTCTCTTTTTCTGTCAACCTGTCTATGCCGGTGTATCTTGGTTTGGTTGTGGTTGGGTTGCCCCGGCTCTTGTTTCAGTGTAGAAAGTGTGCGGGAGGGGGGGGGGGGGGGGGGGGGCATGGCGAGGGAAGAAGGAAGGGAAGTGTACTTTTTTTTTCCTGTTTTGTTTTGTCTAATGTCGCCTGGAAGGAAAGGCAACGAATGGTGTTTGGTCTGTGTGAGAGTTCGAGGAGAGAAGAAGAGGTGAGTGTGTGAGAAGAAGTCTGGTCTCGGTTCTGCCATCTTGTTTTGCTGGTTCCTGGCTCTTGGTTGTTGTGATACCGCGTTTTGTTTCCGAAAGGGCCAGAGGGAGAGGTGTACTACGGAGAGGAGGAGGGAAAGGGGGGCGGGGATGGGATGGGGAGTATTTTTCAGGCACGAATCTCTGCGGTGCTCTTCTGGCTTCTGGCTGGGTGATAGGAGAAGGGAGAGGCTTTTGTTAATAGCTGGGTTTTTCATGCCTCTGAGATACAGTTGTGTTGATGATGGAAAGCACTTGTTTTTGTGTTTTGATTTGGCGCTGCGTATCTTGGGTTTGTGAACTGTGAAACTCAACCTGAGGTGGCCTTGTTACGTTTCTGGTTATTGGTTCCTCCACTCTGGAGCGGGCAGCTTTGCCAGAGCGAGCATGTACACAGTACACAGTTTCCCTCTGGGCTAGCCCAAACCAAGGCAGGTGTGCTGCAGGCGCGGCGAAAGCACGATCAAAAAAAGGAGAGTTGGGCAACACAGCGCCTCCTGCAAGAGCCCTGGCTTGGATGGAAATCTGAAGGAAAAAAAAGACAAAAAGAAAAGAATTGAAGATCTCGACGTGGGCCCGATTCGAACGGGCGCTCCCGAAGGAACAAGATTTCTAGTCTTGCGCGTTAGACCACTCCGCCACCACGCCTTGTGGGAGTTCAATGTGGAGACTATGGCATTTATGCGAGAGAGGGAATCGGGCGTCGGTGGAACTCAGGGGCAGCTAACAGCCCTGCCCGGTTTTACTGAGGGACTTGGCTCCAGGTTTCCAGATGGGCTTGTGCTAGGTAAATAAGATGGAGGGCGTAGAGGTATCTCTTTCTGCTAGCGGCTAGCTGCTCGAGCCGCGAGCTATCAGGGCCCTTGGACCGTCGAGATGCCCCTTGACATGAACTCGTGGAACGTCGTTTACCACGGCCAGGGGCGCCGGCTCTATTTACCTATTCCAACCACCCTAGGACCTACCTATCTATCCCTGATAGATGGCCACATAGTCCACCTCCATCATACCGCCATACCCGTCCAGCGTTGCGTCGTTCGGGTTTCCGGGCCTGTTACAAAGTCAGCACACCCTCTACGTCCGTCCACCCTCCCTCCCATCCTTCAACTCTCGACAGGGGGTGCCCGTTTGGGAAGAAAAAGTAAAGGAAAAAAAAAAAAAAAAAAAAAGGCTCACCAGTTCCCTCCCACGGCCACGTTCAAGATGATAAACAGCGGCGAGTGGGTCAAGGTCGCCCAGACGCCCTCGTCCCCGATATCCTCCGCGCGGACCGAGAACCACTCGTTGCCGTCCTTGAGCCACCTCACGCTCTCGCCGAGCCACCCCCGGCCGCCATCCCGGCGGTCAATCTCGAGCCGCCACGCATGCCACCCCTCCAGATCCTCGAGCGCCGTCGCCGAGGTCCTCCCGATCGGCTCGTTGCAGGGGCCGCCGAGGTCCTGCGTCCGGCCGCAGTGCAGCGTGCCGTGCGCGACGGGCGCGCCGTTCACGTTCTCGAGGATGTCGAGCTCGCCGCAGATGGGCCACTCGGTGCCGTGGTGGATCGAGTCGCCGAGGAGCCAAAAGGCCGGCCACAGGCCCTGGCGGGTGCCCGGCGGGTTGGCGCCGAGGCGGATGGCGGCCTCGACGACGGTGAGGCGGCCCGCGGCCGGGGTGAAGACGTGGTGCGACTCGATGCGGGCCGACGTCCATTCGCCGGTGGCGGGGTCGCGGAGGGGGATGAGCTGGACGGTCGAGCCGCCGGTCAGCTGGAGGTTGGTGTTGGAGGTGGTGTAGGTTTGGATTTCGTTGTTGGTGCGGACGCTTTCGGCAAGGGGGGAGGAGGGTTAGCTGGGCCGGATGAGGGACCATGCGAGTAGATTGTGTGTGTTGTGTGGGGGAGACGGGGGGAAAGGTTACTTACTTGGTGATGATGTTCCAGTTGGTGGTGTTGGGGGTTTCGCCCGGGTTGCCGTCGAAGGCGTCGGACCAGAGAAGCTCCAGGCCTGGGTAGAAAGGCGCCGGGTTGGCCGAGGCCAGGGAGGCGAGGAAGGAAAGGGCCGCGAGCGTGGCGCGCATGGTGGTGACGGTTCGAAAGGAATGACGTGACAGGGGAAAAGCAACGAGCTCTCACACAGGCGTGTGTGCTTGTACGTGCGTGTGAAGAGATGGATATGTATATATATATATATATATCTCCGCAGGAATGCTGTCCAGAAAGGAATGGGCCACAGCCGTGTCTGGTTTTCGTCACCAATGTCGACAAGCCAGACGGAAGAAGGGCAAGTATCGTTGATCGAGACCGGTCGAATCGTAAACCAAGGGAACGAAGAACACCAAGTCAACACATCAGAACCAGGCTGATTAAAAGAAGGGAATGCCAACACCGGCGGCAAGGGAAGCGGTCGGGAGTCGAGATCCGAGCCTGTCAAACCACCAAAAAGAAGGGACGGGAAGGCCTGAGTCGGGAAGATGGGAGGGATATCAACGAGATATACAAGTAATATGCCGTGTCCAGCATATATTGGAGGTTCCAGAATATCCACCTGCCCGGACCGTTGTCCCCATCCCGATCCGGGCACCGGGCTGCCTCCTGATTGGGGAGCCCAAGGTTGCATCCAAGCATGAAACGGCCCCTTCAATTCGGCACTAGCTAGCTAGTCGAGTGGAGGGGTTCGTTGGGCTAAGGCGCGAATCCTGAAATAGCGCCCCTAAGGCGCGGCGATTCGCCCTGGTGGAGGATGGCCAGGATGACGAGCGGTAGTGCAGATATCATTTGGGCACAAAAAGAACTGCAGGAACCGCCGCAGGGTTGAAGATGCGTGGATGGTTGGCCCATATTTACGGTTGGAAATACAAGTGCCAGGACTCTTGATCAAGAGAGAGGGCTTCGATGCGTGTTGTGTTGTCTTGGTCGCCTCCCCTGGTTCGGCCTCGTTGACCATCGGAAATGGATCCGGGCCCTCCCGCGATCCTGGGTTGCCGAACATGAAACATTGCGAACCATGCTTGGCAGCACCGTCGATTCAGAGTGGCTGTGGTTGAGAAACCCTTTTTGCCACGCTGATGTTTGGGCGATCAGGTACAATACTAGCACCACAGTACGGGCCGTTGAATTCATGCCAGAGATTGGATGAGCAGCCGTCCCAAAAGACAAGGCGTGGACGAATGAACAAGAAGAAGAGATGGAGCAGTTGTGGTGGCTATGGATCTCCTGAGTTGACTGCGCCGCACAAGATTGCCCCCCCTGAGCGACATCGCGAGAGCATGACAGGATGACAAGATGACAGGACGACAGGATGACGGGAATGATGCATACTGATTTTTATTTTGGGATGAATTAAAAATAAGTCGTCATGTATACTATAAAGTAAGTTGACCCGGATCGAGTTGGACGAGCCAAGCCCGGCATCATGAGCGTTTCCTTGGCATGTACGGACTCAACCTGAACAGATGGTTTGCTCAAACACAACAAGCATGTCCGAAGTATATTGTGTCTTCAACATCCAACTCAACCACAGCAGAGCCTCGACTTTTGGACCATGAACTCAAGCGCATGCACTCTCTCCATCATTTATTAGTCGTCGTTGTCTGAGGAGCCATCGCCACCACGCCGCTCCTGGTCCCTTGGTCTCCTCGATCTCGGGTTTCTTCCAGACGCACTTACATGCCAAAATGCATTGGCGGTACCATGGCCAAAAAGATCTTGACAACGACGCTCAGGACACTGTATACATTGGTCACCTCCCTCCATTCCTCCATACCCTCGGCTGGTAGCTTGCAGAATGGCTGCCCCCTCCCCCGCTGTAGCACCCAACGCCGCCGCCATGACTCCCCACAACATGAAGAGTGCCAAGGATGCACATCGGGACTTGCATGAGCGTGTTCACAGTCTGACCTCTTTGAATACGGAAACTCAAGTGGAAGTTTCTGGAGTGGCATGGGCTAGGGGATAGCAATAAGAGCAGACAGTACGTCATGCGAAGCATCGTGGGGCAATGGCGAGCTGCAGGTCTTCGGCCGTGAGGCATTCGGTGACATGGCACCGGTAGTCCAGCTGGAAGCAAGATTCGTCCACAAAGAGCTCAACCAGGATCTTGAGGTGCTTCTCTATGCTCTGACCGTGCTCGAGCTCTCCGCATCTCCGGTTCCAGCTCCTGCACAATATCTGTCCTCCAGCAGCGACCCAGAAGTGCCATTCTAGCCGGAACTTATCGCGAAACAGCGTTCTCGTAACATGCCTAGCCCGGACTAGCTAACTTGCATGTATCGCACATCTCTGAACGGACGCTATTAGCTGCTGCTGTGCTGAGGGGGAGGTTAGCTGGCGGTGGCAGTGCACGTCAAGTTAACGGGTTGAGCTGATGGCGGGCGACCATTGGTACGTCTGTAGCTAGAATAATATCTGCTGCATCTTGTACGTAACCTGCTCCGCTGTAACTGGGCGTCTCAGTGGTAGCGACACCTGTGCGAAACAACCCGATGGCGAGGCCAAACGTCCAAACTTGGGGGAGGATGGCTCAAAGGGAGCAATGAATGAGGAGCATATTCGTCTGAGAAATAAAATGGGAGAGGATGGCTCGCAACAACGGTGCTACTCAGAGGCAGAAAGCCGCTCGGCTTCTTGGAACAACTTTGTAGAAATTAATAGTATCCTAGCGGGCAAAGATGTTCAAACAATCATGAGCTAACGAAAAGAATTCTGCTGAAGCCCGACAGCAGCCCCAAACGCCAACCGTAATGCAAGGTATCTGAGCCCAAAACATATGTGAGAAGATGGTGTAAAGCCGGGAGTAGATACCGAGGAATCTCCAACCATGCCCAATTCAAGAGGCCGCGATCCTCTCAGAGACGCCCAAATATTACCGCCAAAGATCATGGAAGCGGTCACTCCTCCAACGCTTCCCTCAAAGCCTCCTGCACCCCCGCCGGATCGTCGACAGAAACCTTGCTCGGCGCGCCTCTCCTCTTCTGCGACGCCAAGTATTCGGCAAACCCCGGCACCAGCCCGGGCTGGTTGATGCCAGGGGCCCGGAAGACGGGCGTGGTGCCGACGGACTTTGCCAATGATGATGCCGACTCCGAAGCCGAGGTCACGCTGCCGTGGGGGGACTTGCTAAAAACCGTAGCCGGCGTGGGAGTCGACGTAATGCTTGTCCCGGCTGCGCTGCCTGGAGAGGTGGATAGCGAGAGAGATGGGATGGCGACCGCGAGAGCGGGGGCGCTGGCGGTCACGACAGGTGTCGACGAAGGGCTCGTCTCCGGCGTCGGCGCAGCCGGCTGGCTGGAATCGGAGCTTCGGTTGTTATTCCCATTTCCCCAGGGTCTCCACGAGACCAGCTTTCCCAACGCCGACGGCGCGCGGTACGAGCCGGGTCCGGTCCCCTCCGAGGCTCTGCCCCTGTCTGGATTTGATCCATCCTGCAACGGCTTGGGCAAGTGCTGGGCAATGCTGTCTCGGAGGATGATGCTTCCTCGCTTGCCCTCTCGATCCCCTCGCAGCAGAGTGGGCCGGGCGATGACGTTGCTGACGTCGGCTCCCGCGGCACTCACTCCCAGAGGGCGGAGGGAAAGCTGGCTAGGCCGGATCTGCAGGGTGTGGATGTCCAGGCCGTTGGAGAGGGACATGATGGATTCGTGCGAGGGAACGCGGCGCAACCCTCGAAGGGACTCGCCGTCGCAAGATTCCAGCCGGGACGACGAAGGCGATAAGGGTCCATCAACCCCGTCGTCGGTGGTGCTCTCATAGTCGGTGTAAGCCAAAGATCGAGAGGGCGTGTCCGGCACGTCGTCTGTGGTATACGCGGGCGCGAGCGCAGATGCCTGGTCATGGACGCTAAACCGGCTCAAGGCGCGTGACCGCGGTCTGTAACCCGAAGGCGGCCGCGACATCGCGCCTGGCAACCTGGCAGTCTCGGAGATGCTCCTGAGCGAAAACTCCGAGATGCGTTTGCTGTGCGATCGCTTCCATCTTGGCGAGCTTGGATCGACGCTGGTGATTGGGGAGGCTGGGGACGGTATCTCGGTGACCCGATCAAAGATGGAGTCTCGTTTTGTCGAGCGCGGCGAGCTCGGTACCGATGACTGCGCGTCCGGAGCGTCTTCTACCGATAACGACCAGCGGCTGGCCGAGAAGGTGGGTGTGTCGTTTGCCTGGGTCAGCACGGGACCGGCGAGGACAGCGCGTTGAAAGGGAGCCGATAACGCCATGGGCGATGGAGGTGAAGATTCGGGGTGAAAGAACCCTGGCGCAAACCCCTGCCGGCGCTTCCGGGGTTTCCTCGAGTCGGGCTTGTGCGCAACGTGGATATGGTGGTGAATGTGCAGTTCCTTGGACAGCCGCGGAGGCGGCGAGGTTGGGTCCTTCATCAGCTCGGCCTGCAACGTAGTCGCGGCGGCGTTGGGCGCCTGGTCAACTGGCTGATGATACATGAGCTGCTCACGCAGCGCTTGAATCTCGTCGTTGGAGCACCTCAGCATTTCGCGGAGCTCGGCGATTCCCAGCTGCAGGTTGGCATTATCCTGAAGGAGATCCTTCACAAAATGGGACACGACGGTGCCGCTCCTGTTGTCGGACATGGACTTGACGGCAGCGGCGCCCTTGAGTCTTCCCGCAGCGGCGTTGAGCTGCTTCTCCACGGCGAGTTGACGCTCCATGGCGCGCTTCACCTCGGCGTGTCGCTCCCGCTCTTCCTTGGCTTCCTTCTCCATGCGCTCGAGCTGTGCTTGCAGCTCGCTGAGCCCCTTCTCCGCCTGCCGCCATCGGTATATGGTGGAGCGAGCGTCCTCCTCGGTTCGGGAGAGGGTCGTCCGCAGCACCGTCTGTTCCTCCTCGAGAACGGCGATTTGTCGCTCGAGGGTTTCGGCTCTCGCAGCAACGGCCTCTAGCCTCCGGACTTCTCGTTGCGACTCGATCAGGGTGGCTTCGAGCAAACTAATCTTGGACTCTGCCTCTTTGACGGCGTCGTTCAATTGGTCCAGCTCTTCCTTCAGCACGTTGTTCTCCTCGGTGGCTTCTTTGTTGAGGCGCTCGAGTTCGGTGTTTTCGTGTTCCAGGCGCTTAACGCGGGCAGTGAGCTCGAGCCTATCGCGCTCGGCCGAGGCCATGTAAGCTTCGTGGCGAGCAAGGAGGGACTGCAGGGCAAATGTCAGCGATGGGAAACCATACTCCGGCGGGGTTTGTCGGGCCCGCCATGCTGCCTCGAGGTGGGCCATTTTGCATAGACACGAGGTGATACAATATGGAAGCGCGCCAAGGAGGGGGGGGACGCGATATAGGGAAATTGGTGTTGAACGGCCCTTGGGACAAAGAATGGGGAGTGGCACTGGAATGTAACGACTGACCTGGCCCATTCTTGCTGCAGCGTGGACATCGCGCTCAACGCTGGATAGAACCGAACAATTGTACTTCAGGAAGACACAATCTTCCCTGCCACAACAGCACCGGAGGGTTCCAGCCTGATTGCGAGGTGTTCCAGAGTCCATGGCGAGAGAGCCGATGGGAGATGGAAGGAGGAAGCGTTGCCAGGCCTAGCGGCGGAACGGGGCCAGAACCTATCGTCAGGATCGAACAGGTTGTTGCATAGTCGTGGCGATAAGCGCTCTAATGGCGACCTGGCACTCGTGATGCTCGGGGTTGGGGCTTGTGTGCCTTGGGTGCCTCGTCGGACAGGCTGAGCAATAGGCCAACAGCCACGGGTGTTGCGCAGGGGTAGGATGAGGAGTATTCGCAAGACGGAACAAGTGCCTTCGCGTCTGCCCTCGTTTTTTTTTTTTTTTTTTCTGGCTTGTTTTTTCCTTGTGACAGAGCGATAATGGAGGTGGAGTTGCGAGTCGGCGACGCTGGAGATAGGGAGTTGATGGCGTGGAGTTGCGTCAAGGTTAACGTTATCGGCACTTGGGGGGACCACAGCGTGGATTTCAGTCTGCCTCACCGCCTGGGACCCGGGCGCTCGCTAGCCTTGGCGGGGCTGAGGTTATCGATATTTGGGGCTGGTCAAGCCCCTCACCAGCTTGTTCCGCGGGCGAGTCGAGCGCATGATGAATGACAACGGGAACCAAAGGGGAGGTGGCGAGAGGGCGAGCTGGGAGTTGAGTCATTTCCAAGCGCCCTGGTACCTATTTTGTTGGCGGCTTCCAGGTTGCCTGTTGGCGGCGACGCAAGCGTAGAAGATGAAGAACGCGGCACGCGGCACGCGGTACCTGCACCCACGGGACGGGCGTGGGCAGGAGTGGGCGCAGGAGTGGGCGCAGGAGTGGGCAGCAGTGGGCAGCAGTGGGCACGCAATGGCCTACAGCGTAGCCGCCAAGAGACGCGGCCCCTGCTGTGACCAGGCACCAGGTCCCGTCAGGTCCAGCGCATCTGATCGACCCGGGGTCCAATCGAGGTCGGTAGCCGACTTGCCCGATTCGGGACCAACGCCCCACACTGTCAATGGGGTCAACGGGCCGGGCCCCACACAACCTGGATGGAAGGCGGCGGCAGCGGCAGGTGGGGTTGGACTGGGTTGGACAGCAGGGCACCAGCCACATCAACCCCAGGACCGGGACATCATCTCTCCACGCCACCAGATTATCAGGCTCAACCTCTGAGAGACGTGAGATTTTGAACTTCTATGTCCCGCCACCTAACTTTGGTGTGAAGTGCTTGCTGTTCTTGGGCTGCTGAGTGGGCCACAATTGGCGGAGGTGACTGAGGTCCATGAAGTAAGGTCTTGGGTCGAATGACTATTCTTATCATGAAGACCTGGGGTACGATGGTGAATGACGAGGTAATACTGAGGCAGGATACAGCAGCGCGACTTGTTGTCCATGGATGGCGGAGAGAAAGTTGCTGGGATGGGAGCAGACAAACTGTCCCGAGGGGCTCGAAACAGCGTTTTGGTCATTGGTAGGAAGGTATTGTTGCTTGCCTACGTGGGATTGATATGTTGCTGTGGATTGGCTGATGGATTTCATCCTGGCACTTGTTATCTTTGATATAAGCAGCCGAGAATGTTGACTGTCCGGTAGCTATCTTTAAGCTTCCCAGTGAATGCTTTCTGATCTGAGATCCATCAACATGCAGATGTATTTACGGATAGGAAATTGGGGTTCTTGGGTTAAGGTAGTTGCAATTGAAGTCGCTTTCATCATCTCCATGCCTAGGTAGGTAGTTGGTTCCTTAGTGAGTTCCTTCATAGCTTCGCTTCTTCTTCCGTTTTATCCGTTTGTTTTGTTCTTCTACCCCGCGCCTCGTCCCAATTTCATCGCTCAACAGCCTCAGCTGCCTTGTACGCGTAGCAATACTTCCCTCCCATCGTAGACACCAAGTCCTTCACCGTGATCGGCTCACCAAGATGCGGAAAATGCACAAGTGTATCCAGCGTAACCTCCTGTGACGGCGGCTCATTCCCGGCCGTCTGCGTACCCCAGACCATCTTCGTCCTCTCTCCCGTCGGGTCCTGACCCTGCCACATGGCCCACACCCGATCGACCTGCGCGTGGTGAAGCCAAAACATGGGATCTGCGGGACTGGCATACACGTCGAGGGCCGTCAGGCCGATCTGCCAGTGGCCAGCGGCGTGGACGCCGCCGGGTTTGCCATGCTCGTCGAAATCCATGCGAGTGACGACGCACCCGAGATCATCGCCGCAGGAGTCGATGAGGGAGACGACCTTGCTCGGGGAGGTGTTCCGGCTCCAGCGCGGGCTGAGGTCACGCGTAATGCACCGCGGGTTGTAACCCAGCCCGTTGTCGGGTCCCTTGGGTTCGTATCCGACTGGTCCGAGATGCACCGAGAACTTGTCCTTCGAAAAGGGTCCGGTCTCGACACATCCACCACCGGTGGCAGGGGGGATGAGGACGGTCAGATTCCCGGGGATACCAATCACGGTTGGCTGCCTTGGAGCCGAAATCTTCGCTCCGTTTCCCCCGAGTGAAAGCTCACCACCATCAAAGACCGGATGCTGACCCGGGTCCTCCCAGTAGAGCGTCCAGTCCCAGTACGGAAAAGGGCCCGTGAACTTGCACTCGCTCCGGAGCTCACTTTCGAATATGTGCAGAAAGTGGCGATGAAATGGTAGAAAGAGCCCGTTGGTATGCACGAATGGTGTTGACTCGATGTGTGAGAGGACGAAGTCGTCGTAGCGCGTTAACACGCCACGAGCCCGACTCTTCACAGTGGTATTGGTCCTGGATGGAAGTCCCGCGAGGCAGTGAACCGCGTTGATAAAGCCGCGCTTTTGCGTCGCTGACAGCATTGTCCACTCCTGACGCCAGGAAAGGGTTGCGGAGTTGCATGTGCCCGCGGACGATATCGAGGTCACGACGCTAGTTAGGTATCGGGCTTCCAGCTCGGCCAGCCTCTCTCGAGCGGCGGACTCGGATTTCTCGACGTTTTGGAACGGAGTAGGATGTGACACGCTGGTTGGTGATGGAGGTGGCGTTGCGCTGAGGGACGTAGGTTGGACCTGGACGCGTTGGCTCCATGAATTGAAGGTGTCTCTCCAACCAAGGACGGAACTGGAGAGGGATTGGAAGTTCCTTGAGCTGGATAGGAGGCGTGAGGCTGCCCGAAGATCCTGGCCAGGCTGTGGGAGACACGCCACGCCCATAATGAGAATTATCCACGATGTGAGACTTCTCGAGTTCGACTTCGACAGGTACGTGGCCTTCCGTGGTGGTCGGGGACCTAGTATGCAGCAAGCTGCTGTGGACGGACCACCCGAAGGAGGCCCGTGATGGTGATCTAGGAGATCCATCTACGGAATCGCTAAGATATAGGGAACGATAGGAGAAAATGTAGTTCGCTGTGTTGATTCTGTAGGGGGGATGGCTCGGGAATGTTGGGAGGCGGGCGGACTGAGAAAAGATTTCGGCCGCGTTGTGAGGAACGTGTCACGCCCATCAAAGGGACACCCGCGACATAAACTTGATGAAGTGGAAATTCAGAAAGCTCTCGGCCATGTGCAACCGCCTGAAGCTTCGCCTGGAGGATGTGACCCTTGGTTGCTACCGTACGAAAGGGAGGCAGGCGGGGACGGAGTGTTTTGGGAATCATCGAGCTTCTTGTTACACAGCCATGAGCAAGGGAAGGTACATCCAAAGGCCGTCCAAATATACGAACTGAAAAAGGGAAACCTCATCGAATTGATAGAAGTCCGAGAAGAAAATAGGTAGGTAGGAGTATCTACCGTCGGAGCAAGATATGATGACAGCATGAGGCGGTATGAGTGCCTGGGGATACGATTTGGCCTTATATCTGCATCAATGGAAAAACACACTGCCATGGGTTATATCCTCTTTTTCCTTCTTTTGTTTGGAAAGCCAACATTTCAAGGCGGACTGATTTATTGGTGTCGCGATGATTTATGGCCTGGCAATGTCGCTGGTTGCCGGGGTTGATTGTTTACTAACTAGACCCACGCCGACCCCTGAGGAGACCCAACATGTGAAAGGCGCAGATGTTCAAGAACGTGAGTAGAGTTACATATCTATTCCTCTGAAGCAAAATCTGTCAATGTACAACCCGTCCAATGCAATCCATCCTTGCCTGACCGAATGCCTATTCGGGACCACAATCCTCCAGTGCAAATGACAAAAGGGAAAAAGAAGACAAAACAAAGAAGAAAAGAACGAGCGTTAGAAGCAAGGTCATTCCCCCATTCCATCATCCATCACCGCTTCCCCACCTCCACCACATCGTCATGCATCATGGGTATTCTCTTAGAATCCGGAAAGAGGGTTCGGGTTGGGGATCCTCAGACCACCCTGGACCTGGGGCTGCACGCCCGACGGTCCCTGCACCTTGCTCGCCAGCTCCCTAAACTCCCGAATCGACAGGCCCAGATCCACCTTGGGGTTCACGACACCCACCATGCCGTTCTGGCAGTGCTGGCCATTGTTCTGCGGGCAGTAGAACCAGATCGGCTTGTTCGGATCCGTCACCTCGATCTGGAACACCTCGCCGCTCTGCACGGCCGAGCCGTCCGCGGGGCGCGCCACGGGAAAGAAGCCCGAGAAGAAAGAGTTGGCGTCCTTGGGAACGCAGGGCGAGGAGAAGGAGGACTCGGCGACGGAGTGGTTGAGGGGCGTGAAGTGGAACTCGATGATGGAGCCCTTCTCGGCGAAGATGGTGTCCGGGTCAAAGCGCAGGCCGCCGCGGCCGGCGACGACGCTGTGGGTGATGCGCCAGCGGGCGTGGGTCTTGGTGGGGAGGTTGCTGGACGGGTCGGTAGCCGTGGGAGCGGCGAGGGTGAGGGTGAAGGCGGTGGCGAGGAAAGCGAGGAAAGTTTGGGCGAGCATTTTGGTGGTTGGTTTGGTTTGGTTTGGTCTTAAGCCGAGGTGTCGGGGGAAAATGGGATTGTAGAGTGAGATTGTTATTTGTGTGGGTGTTATGAGAATGTTGCGATGTGTGATGATGAAGTTGGATCGTTGTTGCGTGGAACTTGTGCCTGGTTTTATATCCATCTAACACCGTCTCTACCCATCCATGGTCCTTCCCCGGCTGAGCTCCAGATCCAACACCATGGTTTGGCCTCTACACGAAGGCTGCGCATCTCAGCGGCGTGATGGTGGTGAGCCGGACACTTGACGTCCGGATGCGCAGCCTCCGTACTTGGTGAGCTCGAGCAGTGTAACATGCACGTTGTGTTGCATTCTCCGCAAGTGAGATGCTAGCCTCAGCGCGGCGCAGCCCTTGCATGCTAACATTTGACTCGTCCATTGCCGCGGACAAACGCGCGGCCGAATCGGGAGGGCCCAGATCCGCGTCAACCGTCAAGTGAGCTGCAAGGCTCGTGGTCAGCACGTGGGAGGACAAACATGTTTTCTGCCTTTTTTCGTCGGGGCTGTGTTGGTGCTTGTCCGAAACACTTGCCACGGCAGTACAGCCGTCAGCTGTTGTGTTGGGTATTCAGCTGACGCCCGGCGATTGGGAGTGGTCAAAATAGCTATACAGCCGACGCTCAGGTGAGATACGAGTAAAAGAAGTGAGACAAACCGTGATGATGAATTTGTACTATAATCAACAGTATCTAGCACCAATCACGCTCTCGACTGCCGCTGGCTTGGTGGTTGCATGGTGGCGCTGGGCGACAAACTCTCGACGCCGCGATGATGTATCACTGCACTCGGGCAAAACGCCGAGTATCACCACGTATGGGTCCTGGATGTGCGGATGCATGGAGGATCGCACGAGAAGATATATGTATTTTCATGCGCGAATCTATGCGACAAGCCCCCGAGGGGCAGATATTATGTACAAGAAGTCATAATGTTGCTGGTATCATTCGTACGTCGTTCGTGCCGGTCCAACCACCTACGGCCTACATGCACTGGGAGTACCACTCATTCACCTTCGTGCAGGTCGAGCCAGCCTCGCAAGAGGTGCAGCCGCTCCAGCCGTTACCGCCGCACTGCCCCCACTTCTGGGAAACGCAGCCTCCAGGCGAGGTGGGCTGGGTCGGCTGCTGGATGGAGGAGGAAGTGGTGGAGGAGGAGGAGGAGGAGGACGTGCTGGTGGTGCTGGGCTGGCTCGAGGGAGGAGAAACGACGGGGAAGTTGCCGTCGTCGTTGCGGCGGCAGCCGGTACGGGCGACCAGCTCCGCCGGGCACTGGACCTGGCGGAAGCTAAAGCTCGGGTTGTCGGCGTTCTTGAACCAGTCGAAGCGCCAGTAGCAGCCGGGCTTGAGAGCCTCCGGGAACCTCTCGCACTCGGCGCGGGACGAGATGCCGCCGTAGCGCTGACCGGGCAAGCCGCCAAACTGAGGCGTGCAGCCGTCGAAGAGGCCAACACCGCCACCGGGGATGTTGAGGTCGAAGTGGTTGCTGCCAAGATCGCCGCCGGTGCTGGTCGACTGGACGACCATCTTCTTGCCGGCCACAGGACCCGAGGTGAAGGTGAGCCTGACACTGTGTTAGCGCACCGTACGCGGCGCAATGGAGGGCTGCAATGTGGCACTCACTCGTAGCAGGCGCAGCACCACGACGACTCAGAGCCGCCGGCAATCGAAGTGGCGGCAAAGCCGTACGAGAACTCGTCGTTCACGGCCCACGGGGTATGGTCGGCGCACGAGTAGGCCGGGCCACCATCGCAGCCAGACTTGGCCATGGGGTCGCTGATGCGCTGGAACTGGGCGTTGCAGGCGTAGACGGGCTGGTTGACGGGAGCCTTGCCAGGCCACGAGCACGAGGGCTTGCAGCAATCCCAGTAGCGGGTCGACTTGCCATTGGCGGCAAGGGCCAGGACCGGCAGAGCGGCCGCGACGGCGGTACGGAGGACGGGAGCGGAGCGCATTCTGCTGGTGAAGCTGGTGAATGTGGACTGTACACCTAGGGCGACGTCAAGAGCTGGATGGCCTGGGTAGGGAAGACATCAAGAACGGCGCGACAATGAGAGGGCGTTGTCCTCTGAAATAGTCCCCGCATCAGCGTCGTCCACCGTCACAGTTTTTTATTACCCACGAGGGGATAACGCCATGACGGGAACGCGCATCCGCCTTATGGCCGCAATTGGCGACGGCGGGCGCCATCCGCGGACGACAACAGAAGCCTAGACGAGGTGGTGTTGCATTGTCGGAACGATGCAAGGATCCGCTTTCAGTTCGGCTGGACCGAGCTGGCATCCAACTGGGCAGTTCCTGTAGCCGGGAAGCCCACCTCTCGGAGTCCGGACCGAGAGTCTTGTCTTATTTCTGGATAGGGAATGGCGGCGTTGACTGGGTCAAGACCACTGCTGTCTGAGCGTTCATGCTTGAAAAGATGGCCATTTTGCACGAGGATGCCACGGGAGCGAGGGCGAGCTCATGATGCTTGAGACTGAAAGCTAGGGAAACCGGGCTACCGGTGACAACCGTCGATGACATTGAGGAGTGATTCATTGATGATGCGTCCACATGGGCAGGACCAGCAGATATACTGGGCATCAAGCCAGGGGGGACCGGGAGAACTGTGAATCAAGCTTTCATTACGACGCCAAGGTGGAGGATGGAGTCTACACTTTTTATTTTTTTTTAGAAAAAAAATAAACACTAAAAAACCGAGAAGATAATCCATGGCAATCTGCCTCCAAAGACATTACGGCGGGGAGCTAATTCTTCAGAGCCAGCGCCCCGGGATGCAGTAACCCGGTGGGCGGTGCTGGCGCTGGCGGCACGAAATGAAAGAGGAGCTTGACAGAAGCGGATCAACCGGGAAATGCTGCATCGAGTTTCGATGTTCCTGGCCAGGAACCAGCGGGAACGAGGAGCCGATACCCCGCAGTTCCTGGGTCGGCGTGCTGAGCCACAGGACGGGAACGAGCCCCGACCCCTTGGGCCTCCCTGGGCCTTGACGGATGATAGGTGTGGCTGGTGCTGGGTTGCAGCTCCAACTTGACCGGGGAAGAAAGTGGGTCTTTGTCTCTCACCTTCTGCCTCACCTAGGTGTAAGCCCCGGACCTGGATCGGACCCACCCTGGCATCCAGAAGAGGACTAGCGCAGCGCCTATCCTCAGCCGCGAACGCCCAGAAAATCGACAAGCATCGATCCTCTTGAGGTTGTGCTCCGCCGTCCTCCAAACTCCAAAACATCAACCATCACCAGCATTTCCATCGCGGACCACCCCCCACCCCGCCCCCTCGCCGTTCCTCGCGGGTTGCTTCCTCGACGTTGCCCATTTCCCGTACGCCGGCCGATGCAATAGTCCACCGCTCACGGCGAGTCGATCCGCGCCTCCTATCGGTGGCGATTTCTAAGCTCGCTCGCCCGCCTCGAATCACAACCTTGATCATTTCCTTCGCGCTCGAGTCGGGCCTGTCCTAGCCCGTTGCTACCCAGCCGAAGCGTGGAGTTCTGGTGGCAGACACGCCTTTTTTCGTTCACTTTCAAGATAGCCTAATCGATTTGTCCCCTGCCGTCTCTTCACCGACCGCTTTCCTGCTTCCGATTCCCATCTCGATCGTTTCGCGCCGCTCGAGGCACGCGGCCTCTCCGACTCGAACAGGCCTTTCACAATGACCGACTACGCGAACCAGAGCCACTACAGCAGTTACGGCGAGCCCCGCGACTTGGACGATGGATTCGGGCCGGAGGCAGGCCTTGACGACCCGGCGGGCTTGGGCGGCGAGGACACCATCACGCCCGAGGACTGCTGGGAGGTGATTTCGTCGTACTTTGAGGCCAAGGGTCTCGTCTCGCAACAGATAGATTCATTCAACGAGTTCACCTCTACCACGATCCAGTCCCTCGTCGACGAATATGCCGACCTCACCCTCGACCACCCGAACCCGGGCGACGACAGCGGCCGCGACATCGCCATGCGGCGATACGATATCCACTTCGATAACGTCCTCATCTCCAAGCCGACCCTCACCGAAGCCACCGGCGAGACCACGAGTTTGCTCCCGTACGAGTGCCGCGACCGCAACCTTACCTACTCTGCGCCCATGTACTGCCGCGTGATGAAGCGCGCACGCGTCGCCATCAACGAGGAGATTCCGCTCAAGGATATGGACGACGAGCAGCGCGAGTACATGGCGCGTACAGGCGAGGTGCCCAAGCGCATCGTTTGGGTCGAGGAGGACACGGGCCCGTCCGAGGGCGGTGGCAAGGACGGCGAGAAGGGCGATCTCATCTTTCTCGGCAAGCTGCCCGTCATGGTCAAGTCGCAGGTTTGCCACCTGCACGGCGAGGACGATGAGTCGCTGTTCCTGCTCAACGAGTGCCCTTACGACCAGGGCGGTTATTTCATCATCAACGGCAGCGAGAAGGTGCTCATCGCCCAGGAGCGCTCTGCCGCCAACATCGTCCAGGTGTTCAAGAAACCCCCAGGTGGCAGCGTGTCGTACCAGGCTGAGATCCGGTCTGCCCTCGAGAAGGGCTCGCGCCTGATCTCGTCCTTGCAGATGAAGCTGCACACGAAGGGCTCGACGGAGAAGGGCCGTTATCCCAACACGGTCAGCGTCACGCTGCCGTACGTCCGCGAAGACGTCTCTCTCGTCATCGTGTTCCGTGCCCTCGGCATCGTGTCGGACGAGGATATTCTCAACCACATCTGCTATGACAGGACCGACACCCAGATGCTCGAGGCGCTGCGGCCCTGCATTGAGGAGGCCTTCTGCATCCAAGACCGCGAGATCGCTCTCGACTTCATCGGCAAGCGCGGCAACGGCAACGCCGGTCAAAACCGCGTCAACCGCGTCCGCGCCGCCAAGGACCTGCTCCAGAAGGAGATGCTCCCCCACATCTCCCAGACCGAGGGTTGCGAGACGCGCAAGGCCTTCTTCCTCGGCTACATGGTGCACAAGCTGCTGCAGTGCGCCCTGGGCCGCCGCGACCCGGACGATCGTGACCATTTCGGAAAGAAGCGTCTTGATCTTGCCGGTCCGCTGCTGGCCAAGCTGTTCCGCGGCGTCATTCGGCGCATGACACAGGATCTCATGTCGTACATGAAGCGCTGCATCGACACCAACAAGAACTTCTCCCTGGCCCTCGGCATCAAGCATGCAACCCTCACCAACGGCCTCAAGTACTCGCTGGCCACGGGTAACTGGGGCGACCAGAAGAAGGCCATGAGCTCGGTGGCAGGTGTGTCGCAGGTGCTGAACCGCTACACGTTCGCCTCGACGCTGTCTCACTTGCGGCGCACCAACACGCCCATCGGTCGCGACGGCAAGCTCGCCAAGCCGCGCCAGCTGCACAACACACACTGGGGTCTCGTGTGCCCGGCCGAAACTCCCGAGGGACAGGCCTGCGGTCTCGTCAAGAACCTGTCGCTCATGTGCTTCGTCAGCGTGGGCACGCCCGCAGATCCGATCGTCGAGTTCATGATCGCCCGTGGCATGGAGGTGCTCGAAGAGTACGAGCCGCTGCGCCACCCCAACGCCACCAAGGTGTTCGTCAACGGCACCTGGGTGGGTGTGCACCATGACCCCAAGCATTTGGTGACCTTGGTGCAGGGCTTGCGCCGCAAGAATGTCATCTCGTTCGAGGTGTCGCTGGTGCGCGACATCCGTGACCGCGAGTTCAAGATCTTCTCAGACGCGGGCCGCGTCATGCGCCCGCTCTTTACCGTCGAGCAGGAGGCGAATGGCGACAGCGGTGTCGATGTTGGCCAGCTGGTGCTGACAAAGGAGCACATCGCCAGGCTCGAGGCAGACAAGGAGCTGGGCAAGTTCCACCCAGACTACTGGGGCTGGTATGGCCTGCTTCGGTCTGGCGCCATCGAGTACTTGGATGCCGAGGAGGAGGAGACGGCCATGATTGCCATGACGCCTGATGACCTGGACAGGTTCCGCCTGAGCAAGATGGGCATCGAGGTCGAGGACAACTCGGGCGTTGGCAACAACCGCATCAGGACGAAGCCGAATCCGTCGACGCACATGTACACGCACTGCGAGATCCACCCCAGCATGCTCCTCGGTATCTGCGCCAGCATCATCCCGTTCCCTGACCACAACCAGTCTCCCCGTAATACCTACCAGTCGGCCATGGGCAAACAAGCCATGGGAACCTTCCTCACCAACTACTCGCGGCGCATGGACACGATGGCCAACGTGCTCTACTACCCGCAGAAGCCGCTGGCGACGACGCGGTCGATGGAGTTCCTCAAGTTCCGCGAGCTTCCCGCTGGCCAGAACGCCATCGTCGCCATCGCTTGCTATTCCGGCTACAACCAAGAAGACTCGGTCATCATGAACCAGAGCAGCATCGACCGTGGCTTGTTCCGCAGTCTGTTCTTCCGGTCGTACACGGACTGCGAGAAGCGCGTCGGCATCAACATCGTCGAGAAGTTTGAGAAGCCCAACCGCAGCGACACGCTGCGCCTCAAGCACAGCACTTACGACAAGCTCGACGCCGACGGCATCGTGTCGCCCGGCGTGCGCGTCTCGGGCGACGACATCATCATCGGCAAGACGTGCCCCATCAGCCCCGACAATGCCGAGATGGGCCAGCGGGCGACGCAGCACGTCAAGCGGGACGCCTCGACGCCGCTGCGCAGCACCGAAAACGGCATCGTCGACCAGGTGGTCGTCACCACCAACCAGGACGGCATGCGCTACGTAAAAGTGCGCGTCCGCACGACCAAGATCCCGCAGATCGGCGACAAGTTCGCCTCGCGTCACGGTCAGAAAGGCACCATCGGTGTCACGTACCGCCAGGAGGATATGCCGTTTACGTGCGAGGGCATCACCCCCGACATCATCATCAACCCGCACGCCATTCCGTCGCGTATGACCATCGCCCACTTGATCGAGTGTTTGCTGTCGAAGGTCTCGACCCTCAAGGGCATGGAGGGCGACGCCACCCCCTTCACCGACGTCACCGTGGACAGCGTCTCGGACCTCCTGCGCGAGCATGGCTACCAATCGCGTGGCTTCGAGGTCATGTACCACGGTCACACCGGCAAGAAGCTGCGCGCGCAGGTCTTCTTTGGTCCTACCTACTACCAGCGCCTCAGGCACATGGTGGATGACAAGATTCATGCCCGTGCGCGCGGCCCGCTGCAGATCATGACCCGACAGCCCGTGGAAGGTCGTGCCCGCGACGGCGGTCTGCGTTTCGGTGAAATGGAGCGCGATTGCATGATTGCACACGGCGCAGCGAGCTTCCTCAAGGAAAGGCTGTTTGAGGTTTCGGATGCGTTCAGGGTGCACATTTGCGAGATTTGCGGGTTGATGACACCCATTGCGTACGTCTTTTTTCGTCGCCTTGCTTGCTCCACGTAGAGTCTGCGTGCTGACTTTTGTCCTCCAGGAACCTGACCAAGCAATCCTTCGAGTGCCGGCCATGCAAGAACAAGACCAAGATCGCCCAGGTCCACCTGCCGTACGCCGCCAAGCTGTTGTTCCAAGAGCTGATGGCCATGAACATTGCCGCGCGCATGTTTACGACGAGGTCGGGCATCTCGGTGCGCTAAGGAGCCGTGCTTGGGCGCTGGTGGGGGGGTGAATGGGCAGAAAAGGAGTGGTTCCGGGGTGGCATCGGGGGCATGCTACGGGTGTTGCTTGGCTGCTCCTACTAGTACACGGGATGAGAAAGGGGTGCTTGGCAGCAATAACAGCCATGCTGCGTACACATTTCGGGGGCAGTTTGGTGAATTCAAGGGCCGTCCGTTGGCTTGTATCGAGCTGTTTTTTTTTCTTTGCGACGGCTTCGGGTTGGTATTGTCTTTGGGACGGTACCTGGTAGGAGCGTAGGAGGGGTACAATGCGTCGAGGGGTGCATGACAATGACGAGCGCTGGGATTCATCCTTGTGTGTTCTATCATAAGCAGTTGCAGGGAGGGATGGGTCAATGCCGGTGAAGAGGCCGACCACCCGCTCTCTTAATTATGATGTGGCGTGGAAAAGAGGGGGGGGGGGGGGGGGGGGGAAAGGGTGCGCTTCGTTGTATATCATATCATAGAGTGCTCGTGGCTTGGTGCGCTGAATACAACCGACGAAGGTGGGGTGCTGTTCCTACGAGTCGACCAGATGATTCTGCCCTGACTTTTCCCGGTCCTCGTTTGACAAGATTGATGAGATGAGATGTAAACGTACATCGTATCTTACATGAGTACTCCCCTTTCTCTGTTCCCCTCCAAGAACACGGTGGTTGGGTAGAAACTCCGTCGGTCCCCTGCCTTCTGTTCCCGCCCTCGGGAACCCTTCAGATTTTGTTCACCCTGTCTGCTCCAAGGCTTGCCAAAGACGCCCGACGACCGGAGAAAATGCCGTACCTCAACAAGTTGGCAGAGAGATGCATCATGCGTCTATCCGTCTCCGTAACTTCCCATACCTGAAAAGGAGGAGCCTCGATACAATCCCCCACGGCAGAGAGGCACGGAATCACTACCTCTCCGCAGCTGCACCCCCTGACGAAGAAGGTAGCCGAGGGACATCATCCAGGTTGCTCTCCCGCACGCTCTGCTCCTTGAGGTACTCGGCCTCGAGGGCGCGCTGGGCATCAAAGTCGGCCTGGCGCTCGCGCTTGATGCGCCGCTGTTCGATGTCGCGCAGGACGCCCTGGTGCATAGCCTGGGAAGCCACAGCGTTCAGCAACGGCCCTTGTTCTTCACGGTTCCTTTCTTTCCCGGGTCCCCTCCCCCGCAGCCGGGGTAGGGTTGGTCGGGGGTACGCACCTCCTGATCGGCCTTCTGGGCCCAGTGGACGAACACGACGGTGCCGGCGGCGAAGAGGGAGGTGCCCAGGAGGGTGAGCTTCGAGGCCCGAGACATGGTGGGCTTGGTTGCAGGGGAGCTGATCCACGAGGGTGGCCAAGGTGGTCTTGGTGCGTTTTGCGTGTGCTATTGAAGGGCCATCGGGGCCGGGTTGAGGTTGGCGCGTGTGCGTTGAGGTCTGGGCTCACTTGGTCAACCCAGCCATGAATGTTGTTCACCAAAGCGAGCGGCTCGGATGCGTAAGAGTTCTGCCGTCCTAGACCGCCCAGGACGTCCTGGGGACAAGTCCCTCCGCTGGCACCTGCTGCGTCAGCAAAGCAGTGGAGCCCAGCGGAGACAGCCGCGCTGGGCGGTGGGGGCGCTAGTTACTTTTAGTGCTTGGGTGCTGGAAGCCAGCCGGGCGCGCCCCGGAAGGGAAGCTGTGCCGCCGTCGGGGCGTCAGTGTTGGCGGCGTGCCCCACTTTTGAATGGATGCTCGCCGTGACGGGATTCCGCTTCGGTGCCTCGTGACGGTTGCAACATCAATCCAACCGCTAACATCAACGACAAACACGCCGACGGACAACAGAACCCCCCGGGTTTCGACAAGGCATTTCGAACCGTCGCAACCCCAAATCCAGCATTCCAATTACCCCGGCGGTATTCGCGACCTGTCGGCGCCGGCCCGTTTCCACGCTCCATCACCACTCCGCTCCCCATCTCCCCGATCTAACCGCGCAGAATGGTATCTTCCCTCCACAGGCCCCTCCCAGCCGGGCGACGGCGATGATAGCCTACACAGCGACACCCGGGCTAACTGCGGCTCTCCATGACAGTCGGCGCAAAATTCCGCGGGTATCCAGACCCTGCTTGATGTACGACCCTCCAGGCTCCCCTCGAACTTCCGCACGACGATGCCCCGCCAACAACGCCGGCTTGGGATGGCCTCATGAGGCCCCAATGGGAACCGGGAAGGCTAACGGAGCTGTTACCACGCGCACAGGCCGAGAGGGAGGCATCCAAGATCGTCCAGCGTGGTATGTTTCCCCCCCTTCCCTCTGCGTTCTCGCCCACCCCCGGACGACGTCGCAGCGCTGACCTCTCTCGTCCCCCACAGCTCGCGAGTGTACGTCCGCCCCAACCTTCCGACGCCGCTGTGCGACCGAGCAGCTCCCCTGCTTGACCGACGACCCCCTCCCTCTCACCTTTCCGAGGCCCGCATCTAACCCCTAGGTTGACCGACAGACCGGACGAAGCGCGTTCGCGAGGCCCGCGACGAGGCCAAGAAGGAGATTGAGGCGTACCGCGCCGCCAAGGAGGCCGAGTATCGCGCGTTCGAGGCCGAGGTGCGTTGGACCACACCGCTGCCACCCTGGCATCCCCGGCAGGAGCCTTCTTCTCACACGCAAAATCACAGCACACCAAGGGCAACAAGCAAGCAGAGGAGGAAGCTTTCCGCGAGGCTGATGCCGAAATCAAGACGATCCGCGAGGCCGGGAGCAAGGCGCAGGACAAGGTGATCGAGGATTTGCTCAAGGCAGTGTGGGGTGTGTCGGCCGCGGCGTGAGCGGCGGAGCCATCAAAGGGGTGGCGGGAGAGGCGATTAGATGATTCTTGTACGAACTTTCTTTCTGGGGGGGGTGACAGGCCACATAGACAGACGTCCGGTGTTTTGATTTCCGGGAGCGGAACCGGTCATGAAGCTGAGGGGGCGATATGAATTGTCTCAGAAGGCTAGCTGGTATCTTTTTTGACATCTACAGAACATGCAACGCTATGATTACACCTCTCCTCGTGTCCCCGTCCATCACTCCAAAAACCGCGCCAAAGTCTTCAGCATCTCGCATGAATCGTTGCCTTCCTCGCTTTCCAAATCCATCTCGTCAATCTGCTCCTGTATCGTCCCCTTCAACACGGCAAACCCCTCGCCCTTCTTGGCCAGCAACTCCTTGATCTTGCCCTTGGCCCCGTCGTCCTCCGCCACCAGCCACGCGAGGATCACGTCGATGGTCTGCAGGCAAAACAACCCCGCGTCGAGCCTCTGCGAAAGCCACTCGGCGGCGCGCTCCTCGCGCTCCTCCTCGTCCAGCCCCTCCTGCGCGCGGCGGATGCGAGCGTCGGCGGCGGCCACGCGGGCGGCGTACTCCCCGCGAAGCTTGACCAGGCGTGCCGTCTTCTCGTAGTCCTTTTCGACAAACTTGGCCAGGGTCCGGATCCGCTCGGCCGATTCGCCCGGCAGCCTGCGCAGCAGGGCGGCGAAGATGCCCAGCAGATGCTCCGCGGTGGGGTGGTGGCCGCTCTTCTTCATGAACAGCGTGAAGGTCGTCTTCAGCCCTCCCGCCTCCACGACCCTCTGGCACACCGCGAGGGACTCGGGGCCGGTCACGGCGTGGTCCAGCAGCCGCAGCGCCGGCGGACGGCTGCGCTTGCCGCCGTCTTTGAGGATCAAGAGGCAAAGCTCCACGCCCTCGGCCTCGACGAACTTGGCTTTGCCCTCGGGCTCGTCGACGACGCTGCTGAGCGCCGCGAACAGGTTTTCCATGTACTCTTCCTCATCGCTGCCCTTGTCGGGGTCGCGCCGGCGGTAGGGAGCGACAAGCTGGAGCATGGCGTCGACGGCATCGAGGGACGCGAGGCGCCGGCGGTTGGGGGTCGAGCTCTGGACCAGGATGGAAAGAACCTCGGCGGCGTACTGCTTGTTTTGTCCGACGGGCTGTTCGGGACGTGATGCGCGCGCAAGGAGCCAGCGTAGGAGCTCATCGTGGGCGCCGACGGTTTCCGCCGTCTCGGGCCGGGAGCAGAGGTTCTCAAGCACGCCCAGGGCCCGGTACACCCCTTCGCGGTCTACGGCGTGATCGTCGTCGGGCAGGTTGGGATCGTCCGTCTCGTTCAGGCGGGTGAGGTGGCTGGCGAGCAGGCCCAGGAGGTCGGCCTCGATCATGGCATCGACGAGGGCGCTCCAATCCTCGTCGCTGGCGGGAACATCTTCGTCGGTCAGCTCGCCAATAATCCCAACCGCGCCGAGCGCAATGTCCGTGTTGTCGTGCGCGAGGAGGGAGACGAGACTGGCGGCGCTGCCGAGGCGGGCGAAGAGCGGGTAGAGAGAAGGGTGGTCGGCGAGGATGGAGAGGGCGCGGATGGCGGCGTCGAGGTCGGCTTCGGAGTCAATAAAGCGCGCCGGTTCGGATTCAAAACGCGCGCGCTGCTCGGCGTTGCGGTTGATCTTCTTTTCAAAGGCGAGCGCCGTCTTCTTCAACCACGCCGCGTCGATGGGCTCGTCGGGATCGAACGGCAGGCTGTTGCCCGCGGCCGAGGTGGCAGCCGTGTCGAGATAGTCGAGAACCTCGCGCTCGGTTCGGCTTATGCCACCGCCAAAGAAGCGGCCTTCGGTGTCCTCCTCCGCGGCGGCATCCTCGTCATCGACACCTGCCGGGAGGGATGGCCCGTAGTCGGCATCGTCGGCGTCCTCGGGGGGTTGCGGGCCCGCCTCGGCGTCGTTCTCGTCATCGACGCGCGCGTGACGGGAGCCAGAGGCAGAGAGCTTGGCTGATTTGTAGAGTTCCGCTGGCGAAGCAGCTCGGTTAGCTGGGTACTGGGAAACCATCGGCGCAAAGCGGGAGCGGCAGCTGTGACGTACTGGGATCAAGGGCTTCCAGCTTGCGTTTGCTGGGAATCCCGGATTTCTAAAGGGTCAGCCATGGGATTGAGGCCAATGGGTGGGAGGATACCAAACCACATACTTGAAACAGCTCGTCTATGCTTGTCATGATGAAGGAGGTACGTCGCAACGAAAATGTTAATGTGCTGGAGGTTTGGAACGGCTTCAGCCTTGTTGACATTGGAGAGCTTGAACGCCAAATGTGGGGGCCGTTACGGTGTGGAGACGGTGTGGAAACGGTGTGGAAACGGTGTACAAGACCCACATAGCACCGGTCGGGCTCGCTGCTCTCTCCGTGGAGCTGCTCATCGTTCCTTCCGTATAGGGAAGACAGAGAAGCTTCATAACCCTCAAGTGGCCTGCACCTGCTTCATGCCATGGTTTCTATGAGTTTTAGCTTGGAGTACCTCAGGTGTCTTACCTAGGTACGGTAGATAGGAACCTTAGACAAGATACCTACCTACGTAGGCCTACCGAGTTAGGTGCTGAAGATTGAGTAGGTAATACTGGATGAAGACGATATTGATCCGGTGCGGGGCTTGATCAACAAATTTCAAATCGTAAGGTAATTTTCCATTGACCGTTCCGATTCTGAAGCAATCCAGGTAGAAAGCCCAGAACTCTTTGTCCAGAATCCCACTACCACAGCCTTCTGCAGCACGCTGGTTTTCCCTCGAACCCCCATCAAAACTGACAGCTTCCTCCCCCCGGATGATTGATCGGTCGTGTGTGGCCTGGCAAACAACCAAGTGCCAAAACACAGCCTTGGGATGCAAGGAACAAGAATACAGGCAGGATGGAACAGCTGGTAAAGTTACTTTGGACTTGACCAACGCCCGACCAGCACACCAGCCCCAGCTAAACCCGCTCTCGGGTTTAAGCTTCAACAGCAACCAACAGCACCCGCAACAGGACAGGCAAGAAGAACATGGAGACATAACCGGACAAGCCGCCATCCCTCCTGGGCTCTCTACGCCTCCTGCCTCACCTCCGCAAGCACGTCTACGTGCATCTTGGATCAGGCCCTTTCCCAAGAAAAGACCGCTCATTCTATGATGTCTGACCTCACGGGTGAAACCCGCTGCACTTCTAATTATAGTGGTTACATCACCAGCATGCCTGCCTCATTGCTCTGTGGATTTTATCAGGTTGACTGTTATGATCCGTACTTGGCATCGATTGTACAGCTCATAGCCGAAGTTTCTCAGTCGGTCGGCCCCTGTTTCCTCATATGGAGGGAGTCTCCGGAGCCTCGGTGCACGGTATAGTCGGCCAGCCGCACATTCAAGAGTAAACCGATGCTGCGAGGAATATGAAGATGAACCTGACATCTTCATCCTGGGAAATGATATTGCCAGCGTCGCACGTCGCCAAGGGCTGGCCGCTATCTACAACAAGGGGGATGGAGAGCTGGTATATTATGTTGCAAGATGGTTATGAGCCCTTGCACAAACTTGTGAGACAAGGATGGTCGATTGATTCTCTTCAGGTGGACAGCTTCTGCTGGTACTAGCATAAACTCGTCGATGCCTTAATACGATGAAAGGGCCCACAGCTTGCTACAGGCATGAAGAGACTTCGGCTCCAGCTTCGGACTCGTCAACCTTTACTAGCAGTATTATGATCACCTCCCTGGAGACTTGAGAGCGACCTGTGACTTCCAACTGTAGCTGGAGCTTGTCGATCTGGTGGATATATTTGTGTGACGCGGAGACGGATCAACAGGCGCGTGATGGCCCAAGAGGGACGTCGCTGATTCTCTCGACTGTGAATAATTATCCAACCAGCCGTTGTGACATCGAAGAATTGATCAAGATCCCTCACGTCAATACCACTTCTGGCCTTTCATTCAGCGGCGGCGACGGTCAAGATGCCCTTCGTCTGAATGCCGGTCTCGGTTTTAATTGTGACAATATGTTCGCGTCGATATGCGGCCGAATCAGCTGTGAGTCGGTTCTTCAGATGTCTGTTCTTCTTGCCCTCACAATGTCAACCCATGGTTTAAGGGAACTTGGATCATCAAGCCAACCATAGAGAGGACGCCCCTGAATGAAACGACCCTGAGCAAACAACAATTTTCTCAACCATTGCTCTCCTCGTGTTGCGGACCAACGAAGACCGCATGGCTCTCATTGGAGCGCATCCCGTGACGTAGCATCCAGTCAAGCGCCCTGGACGCTCCCCAGATCTTCTCATGAAAGTGCCGACAGTCCTCGTGGCCATCGGTCGCCGCGTGATGTTGTAACGCCAAGCATGAAAGAAATGCGGAGAAGCCTCCCGAGAACCCGGTTCGGGCTGCCCTTGGTCGCGAGGCAGCTGACAAACAAGGCGCGGTTGACCGCGGCAGTGCGGTCTGCCGACCTTGTCCGAGCTCGCTTGGAACCCGAGCCCCAGACGATCCGCAATCTCGCTACCCAGTCCCGTCCCGGTAATCGCTTGGCAACGATTTCCATGCATCGCCTGTGGAGGAACAAGACTGGACCTAGGGACATGCGTCAAAGTTCCTGCGCACAATCGGCCCTTCACGTCCTGGTTTGCTCTCGCGATGCACTTGCGGAGGCTGTCCGCTGGAAGCGTGCGCACCAAGCGCCGTCGGCGACTGGTGGAGCGAAAAAATCCCGAGCTTCGCGGCCGGTCGGCCTCCTCCGGAGGGTGGATCTTGGGCTCGGTTGAGCCGCACCAGCCAGGCGCAGCTCAGCACAAGCCGGAGCCAGGGGTCCGAGATGACGGGAACGACAGGTCGTCCGGTGCATGGTGAGAGGGCGGTAGTTGTGTGAGCAGGTAGCATGACTCCGGCTGCCTGATTCAGTAACTTCACCGCGGTAAGAGACCGCATGAGCCTTGGGGAGGAGGAGGCATGTAGGCCGGATGCTGGTATAGGAAGATGGGTATATAGGGGGAGATGGCTGTCGAACTCTTGTGTTTTGTCTTCCGCAGGCCAGTCTGTAGCGCGATTCAGTCCCAGCCTGAACCTCCACGATCAGCGTTTACACCATGAGGCTCACCAAGGACTCCAGCAGCCGTCTGTCGGCGGCCGCTCTCCTCACGGCTCTCCTGCCCGTGGTCAACGCGGCGTGCAGCCTCCCGTCGTCCCTCCGTTGGACGTCGTCTGGCCCCCTGGCTCAGCCGAAGTCTGGATGGCGCAACCTGAAGGACTTCACCTATGTGCCGTACAATGGCAAGCATCTCGTCTACGGAAGCTACTTTGACGGCAACGCCTATGGCTCCATGAACTTCGGCCTGTTTTCTGACTGGTCCGAGATGGGCCGTGCAAGCCAGAACCAGATGAACAACGCGGCTGTGGCGCCCACCCTCTTCTACCACGCGCCCAAGAACGTCTGGGTTCTCGCCTACCAGTGGGGCCCCCAGGCCTTCTCGTACCGGACCTCCTCCGACCCGACGAACGCGAACGGCTGGTCGGCCGCGCAGCCGCTCTTCACCGGCCGCATCAGCGACAGCGACACCGGCCCCATCGACCAGACCCTCATCGCCGATGACACCCACATGTACCTCTTCTTCGCCGGCGACAACGGCCGCATCTACCGCTCGCGCATGCCCCTGAACAACTTCCCCGGCAGCTTCGGCAGCTCCTACGAGACCATCATGACCGGCAACCGCTTCGACCTCTTCGAGGCCGTCCAGGTCTACACCCTCGAGGGTACCAGCCCGAAGCAGTACCTCATGATCATCGAGTCCATCGGTGCCAACGGCCGCTACTTCCGCTCCTACACCTCCAACGACCTCAACGGCTCCTGGCGCCCCCACCTCACCAGCGAGAGCAACCCCTTCGCCGGCCGCGCCAATGCCCAAAACGCCACCTGGACCAGCGACATCTCCCACGGCGACCTCGTCCGCCTCCGCGCCGACCAGACCTTCCCCGTCGACCCGTGCAACCTGCAGCTGCTGTACCAGGGTCTGCAGGGCAGCAGCTCAGACTATAACAGCCAGCCGTACCGGCCGGGCCTGCTCACGATGGTGGGAGCGCAGCCCGGGAATCCCGGCGGCGGCAACGGTGGCCAGCCCAGCCCGACGACGACCAGCCGCCCGCCGGTTCAGACCCCGCCTTCCAACGGCGGCGGCGGCGGCGGTGCTACCGTTCCTCGCTGGGGCCAGTGCGGTGGACAGGGATACACGGGTCCGACTCGCTGCGAGTCCCCTTATACCTGCCAGTACTCGAATCCTTGTAAGTTCTTCCGGGGCTCTAATGTATCCAAACGATCGCTTTCTGACCACTAACCACATCGGCAGGGTACTCGCAATGCTTGTAAGCGGATGGGCACCGCCTAGGTTTCGACGTTCTCGGTCGGAGCGTTGGGTCTGACGGAGAGAAAGGGGCTGCGGGAAACGTCCGCGCAGAAAATACTTCATGTACATACTTTTGCTGACCTTTTGAACATACATTAATGGCCTGGCATTCTGGACCTTCGGAAATATGTACGCAGTGGCCAACACTTTACCAAAAGCCTGTATAATATCGACCAACCGAAGCCTTATTATTTGGTCGAAAGCAAAGCTACACTACGCGTTGATGCGCTGGATGGCCCAAGTCAACCAGTTTTCGTAGCTCTACCACGGTCTTATAATCGCTATATCCCTGCATGATCCCGTGCAGTTCCTCCGCCATTCCGAAATGCAGCGTACGCCGTTCCTACTCGATCAGTCGTATGTCAATACGAACACGTACAAAGTCGGCTGGATTGAACTCGGGTGCTATCATGTTCATCCATAGCCACGTCAACTTTTGCCCATTTTCGTAGGCCAAACCCCTCCAGATGTCGAGCCCGTCATTTCCACGGTAATAGGCTCTGTCATGAGGATTGGATTTGCCGACCCTGACCTGCATCCCGCACCCATCTGTCATGCTGCGTGCGGCTGATGTTAACCTTCTTGTCCTTACATCCTGCAGTCCTCCTCAATACTGCTGTTCTATCGTGTGGGCTCACCATTGTGTGGTAGTCGTATTGTTTGCGTCCTTCAGCTCCTCGTCACATTGAGGGCAATAGGGCGACAAGTCATCGCGATACCGCAGTTCAACGAACAGCATGAACATGTTGAGCTTCATACCTCTACGTAGCGACGCAACCGGGGGCTTGGTACGGTCAATTTCACGCCCTGTGCACGCTTCCTCCAGCGTATACAGACGGTCCGACACTCTTTCGTGACCCTTGTGTCCTTCGAAGTGATCCTCGACAATGTTCTGAAAGGTCTGAGAACGAACATACACTTTGTCAGGTATGCTGTGATGCATTCAAGGGTAGGACCATTACGACGTACCCTCCATTGCAGACAATCAATTAAATCCGAAGGGATAGTACAATGCCGTCCAAGAGGGTCCTCAATTGTGACAGGAAGATCTTTTGTGGGATCCAGAGCATAGAGGGACATGGTAGACGAGATGTAGACCTGGAACTTTGCGACAAGAGCGGAAACTTCAGCCAGCGAATTCTTAATTTCGATCGCAGCGGCAAGTGACTGGTTGACCCCGGTTAAGATGTCGCATAGCGTACCGGACTGGGCTGCCAGCTGCGTGTTGGCGGTGCGGAGTTGATCGTCCTGGTTCTTCAGCGTGCGCCTCTGCTCCCTGAGGAGGCGAAGAAGCTCTTGGTAGTTTTCAACATGAGTGGAAACGAGGCGATGCACCTCATCTATCCTGGCGCACATGGTGTCGTTGTCAACGCGGACGGACTTTCTACGGTGAACTCATCAGCATTCTTGATCTAACAAGGAGTTGGTTGCTCAGATGAAACGAATGGGAAACGCTTACCGTAGAGCAAGGTTATTCAATAAGGTCAACCTTTGAACACTCCGGCTTAATTTCTCACGGAGCTCCTTCACCCGTTCTCGCTCCCGCAGAAACCACGAGGCCTTCTTATGGGCATCACGAAGCCAGCTTCCGGAGCCGCCTGGCCGTAGACTGGCATGGTATCGACCTCCGAAATGCTCCAACGCCCCGACAATCAGGCCGGCGCATTCATCAACAACAGACCGAGTTGCGTTGTCGAGTCCGTTCAGGTACGCTGAGTGTTCGTATTGCTCATACGTCAGAATAACCTGGAAGGAGGCAGTAGGCATTAGCACCGGGTTTCGCAGAGGTCATCCGTAGGTGGACAACTCAATGGGTAAAAGGGAGATCTGTGTTAGTAGGTCGGAGGAAACGTAAATTACCTGCAACAGAACCCGACCAAACTCCGAGAGCTCACGCTGAAGATCTTTGTACTCCTGCGCGCTCCCACCAGCATTTCGACTCCCAACCCCGATGGCTTCCACGAGCTGGATAATGAGCTGCCCGAGGGCAAGTATGTCGCCAAGACTGCCAAACGTGAGAGCAACCTCCATGGAAGAATGCTGGTCTCAAGGGGATCGAAATCGTCAAGAAAGTAAATTAAATGTTTGGTTGCTGCAAGAGAAGCCAACCGTCCAGCCTCTTAAA
This sequence comes from Remersonia thermophila, assembly GCF_042764415.1. Lineage (NCBI taxonomy): Eukaryota > Fungi > Ascomycota > Sordariomycetes > Sordariales > Chaetomiaceae > Remersonia > Remersonia thermophila. The sequence continues at coordinate 2,213,591 of NC_092223.1, forward strand.
GTTGGGATCATAGGAAAATGAGGGGAAGGAAAAGAGGTCAGACCGCTCCACCGCCACAATCATCAGGGTGGTCGTGGACAGCCTAGTGGTGCGCCAACCTGCATCACAGTCCCGAGTCCCTCGCTCATTCGTTCACCATGCCCTGGTCAGCTGCAAGGCCGTCTGCCACTGTTCAAGTTGCGATCCGAGCTTTTGATCTAGAGTGCAAGGCTGTGTGTTTTGGCTTGAAACTTTGGGGAAAACACTCTTGATGACTCATTGTCAGGGGGGGGGGGGGTGTGGTGGTGGCCCAAAGAAGAGATTTCCTGAGATTCCTGAGACGCAGAGAGTTTGACATTTTACGATCGGGCGGATGGCTTGGTTATAGTCAAGAGTACGAGTCAAGGTGTTTCACCGCATGATGTAACTGCGATGCCTGTATAGAATTGTTATATACGGTTTGTATCGGGGACTTGATGTTTGACGTTGTCACCACGACCGTGTTGGACCTGGCCCGTAACCCAGCTATGAAGCTATAAGGACATGTATCGCTTTACCAGCCAGACACCAGCTAAAAACAAGCCGCAACGTTGCCTCAGGGGGAGCAGGATCGGCAGTGGCATTGGCGCCCTCAGGATTGTACTACACCGAGAATTGCGTTGACAACGACGCATAACTGATTCACCCTCTAGGATACTCGGCATTGTGAATCTTCAAGATCGGATACCATTCCACTGATCAAGGCAAGTAAAACGCCCCAGCAAACTCTCTGGGAAATGTACCACCACCAAAGATGGCACCATCCGAGCCATACATGAACCAGGTCCTGCCAAAGCCAACGTGGTTCTTTCGAAGGACGAGGGCTTCGTCCCCCAGGGCGTATTTCACCGCCGTACAGAAGCCGATTGTGAACTCAACTTGCGTTGTGATGATGGACACAATTACCTCCCATCTCAAGAATCCCGCATGGGCAGGCTGGGCCGATGGGTGGTCGCCGCTTGGAATAGGTGGCGTGGGCCACGCTTCCACTACATTATGTACGTGTCTGTGTTCGGCCCCAACGACGTCATTGTACTGTTCGGCGGGTACCCATCTAGTAGTAGATGAGAACCCTTAATCCCGAGGAAAGCCGTCACCTTCAGCCAAGTTTCTTTGCGATGTGGGATTATGGTGCCGGGGCCGCGGCCATGCTATCGTTAGCGTTGAAGGTTTCGGATGCGCCGACCGAAAGAAATCTTCAAGCCACTTCCATCAGCACCCTCGGGACCCACCCATGAAATTGGGAGACATGCACGGCACATCAATTCACCTATCTTGTGATCAGAGATTCATTGAGTTTGAGTAGATGCTACATCCAAGCACCTTGAGAAAGCTATATTGAGAAGCCAAGAGCGGCGCCGAATGGACAGTTTGGGTCTTCATCTCTGCCGATCCAGAGCACCTTCTCTTCCGAGACTCTCCCATATTATATCCCCCCATATTTGCTTCCCCGTATAAGTCACGGCAGTTTGCCGCCCTGCTCACACAAGTCACACACCCAGTTACAATAGGTTTTGTGCGACGGAAGCCACGCGCGCCAACCACGGGTCGCGTCTCGGATAGCACCGAGGGCACCCCACAAACTGGCTTGTCAGCACTCTATTTCGATGACATATTCGGCAATGCGAGTGCCGACTCGACTTTCGACTCGCAGTCTTGGGTCGCTTTAGTCAATCACCGTGTCTTGGAGAGGAGAGTGGCGACCGTCGGGATACTGCTTGGGCTGGCTGTCTTCATCCGGCAAAATGCGTCGAATTGACAGCCCATATACGCTTTGCAGCTATGATAGGTTCTGGGTAATGACACGGCACTTGGCCCCACAAAGACTGCATCAAGGACCGGCACTTGGGATATTCGGGCGGGTTCCCCAGGTTCTGTATTGACAGCATGCCGGGGGGTCTGGTGGCTTGGAGTCGGAGATTTTAAGCTGCCCCATGGCCCAATGGGCCCTCTTTTCCATCTTGAACTTCTGCTGACTCTGAGACGCATCGGTTCGTTGACGAAGATAATCTCGAGTTGGACCAGCAGCCCTGTCTGTTTACCTCTGAGTTGTCGACATTCTAAGACCAGGCACGCCATATCACGATGCGCTGGGTTGGTTTCCTCTCCATGCCTGCTGCCGTCCAGGCGCAGGCATTCAGCATGAACATGCTGCGGTTCGGCTGCTCCCAGCTCAGCATTGATCGCATTGACCCGTAAGATGGCCAACCTGGAGCACCATCACTGCGACAAAGGTGGTTTGACTAACATGGTCCAGACTTGTCGAGCCGGGCAACGTGCCTTCGGCACACGTTCACCAGATCGTCGGAGGGGTGAGTCCCGAGTTGTTCACGGGGTGTTCTCCGCCTCCCAGCTCACTAACACGGTTATCACAGGACGCCTTTAACGCCAGCATGCCCATGGCCGACATCGCACAGCTCGCCACATGCACAACATGCAGCTTTGACCAGGACTTCTCCAACTACTGGACTGCCAATCTCTACTTCCGTGCTCGCAACGGCAGCTTCAAGCGTGTGCCCCAGATGGTCAACGAGGTTATTGGGCCTGCCAACGCCGGCATCACCGTGTACGAACCCCTGGCCCCGAACGTGATTTGCTTTGCGAGGCTAACGACGGATGAAGTTACTATACTGCCCCCGGCCCCAACACCGTCACCGCATTCAAGCCGGTAAGCATGATAATGTGACCAAGTTTCTTCCGAGATAGTCACTGATGAAACCAGGGATTCCGCATGTTCACTGGCGACGTGATGAGGAGGACACCAACCAACCTCGGGAGGCGCGTCCAAAGCTGCTACCGCTGCTACGACGGTCCCAACTTCCAAGGCAATTCCATGGCGCCGTGCTTTGACCCGCAGCGCGACACGGAGCACTTCCCGACCAAGCCTTGCCCGGGCGGCATTCGTTCCAGCGTTATCTTCCCTATGTGAGTACCTAAAATTTGAATGAGCGTACAAGAACCATAAGGGCTGACAATGGCACAGCTGCTGGGACGGCAAGAACCTCGATACGCCCGACCATAAGTCTCACGTCGCTCATCCCGTTGATGGCCCCGCCTCGTTTGCCCTCGTCGATGGAAGGTGCCCTCAGAGCCACCCGGTGAAGATCCCGCAAGTCCACTATGAGGTAAGAAAAGGAAAGAGAATCCTAGCAAACAAACACAATGCTGAGACAAACAGATCGTTTGGGATACCAGGCAGTTCAACAACCGCAACGAGTGGCCTACCGACGGCTCGCAGCCATTCGTGCTCTCCACTGGCGACCCGTAAGCTTCCGCCTAGTCCCTGGTACTCATGTCTGCAATCAAACCGAACCCTTTCCTGACACTATGCCGCCACACACACAGGACCGGCTACGCCCAGCATGGCGACTACGTCTTTGGTTGGAAGGACAACACGCTTCAGCACGCCATGGATAATCGTTGCTTCGGCGCCACGTGCCGTGGCTTGACTACGCAGGACTTCAGCAAGGCCAACCGGTGCAGCGTCAAGCCTGCCGTGAGGGAGGACAACGACGGCTGTGAGTATCCAACTCAGATTCTGGCGAGCTTATGGCGATGCTAACGTGATGGGAAAATAGGGTTCAGCGAGCTTCCGGGTGGTCATCACGTTATGTAAAGCGCAGGAGCACTTCCGGATTTAAGATATTGAGAAAGGGGTCACGAGTATGAGTCTGTATGGGAGTTTCCGGTCTATTTAACAAGCAGTTGTGAATGTTAGGTCGTTTCCTTTCCCTGTTTGCTTGATTCTTGATTGTTGTGCTTTCCCGAGGAGCTCTAAAGTCCAAGTATCCTGCTCGAGGATAGACTTTCGGGTTTCAAATAATACCACATAGCTACCCCGGTACTTTAGCAAGGAAATCCAATACCCTATGCCCACACGCATGGCTCTTACTAATCCTTTGGGCACAATTGATGAATGAAGGGTTGGGACTGGCGCTCGGGAAGGCAAGTCCGATAGGTAATGGGCCGGATGATGAAGCTTGCCCGGGCACCGGATATCACAATCTTATATTAAGTGCCGATAATTCGGCTCAAATCTCGATTTTGACTGGTTCAATGGTATATGAGCATGCTTCGAGATATTTTCCTATCGGAAGTTCCCATGTCCTTCAAATCACCCGTAGCTATCTCAAGATCTCATGAACCCTTAATCTTCAAGACCGCTTGGTTGCCCACCAATGCTGGTCTTCCCATCTCCAGTTCCAATACGTTCTTCCCGAGTAACGGTCGATCAACTTCGTGGGCAGCCATCACTATGCTCTGGTCAGCTCTCTTCCTCACAGCCCTAGCCGAAGCTGCGCCGCAGTTCGGTCCAGGCGGCAACCGCGCGACAATGCTGCGATTCGGCTGCTCACAGCTTGTCATTGATCGAATCGACCCACTGGTCAACCCAGGCCAGGTTCCGTCGCCGCACATGCACCAAATAGTTGGTGGCAACGCCTTTAATGCGAGCATGCCGGTCACAGACATCGCCGAGCTGGCTACCTGCACCACGTGCAGCTTCTCAGAGGACCTGTCCAACTACTGGACTGCGAATCTATACTTTCGGGCGAGGAACGGGAGCTATAAGCGTGTGCCGCAGATTCCGAATAGGTGGGATAATACGCTGCCCCCAGAAAGGCGGGATGCTTGATTTAACGAGCAGTCAACAGACTTTTGTTTGGTGACCACTTCACGACCCAGACCAAGGGCGGATTTGTCGTTTATTACGTCTCGCCTGGGCCGGGTGCCGTGACAGCTTTCAGGCCGGTATGTGGAGCTTGCTTCTCGATCTCCCAAGTGTTTCCCGATAATTAGTCCTAATAAGGGTTGTGACAGGGCTTCCGCATGCTCGTTGGCGACGCAAACCAGCGAGAGAAGCGCGGCGAGGGTATGATTTCGCAGACTTGCTTCCGTTGCTATTCGGGCCCCGATTGGGACGGAGATAGGTTCGCCCCTTGCGCGGACCCAAGTGTCGACACCGAGGAGCTGCCCCCGAAACCGTGCTATGGCATCCGGTCCAACATTTTGTACCCCACGTAGGTTCAAACATGCACAGAGGCAAGCCCTTTTTCCGCCCACGGGACTCACTCAGGCAATGTTGCTACAGATGCTGGGATGGCAAAAATCTCGATTCACCTGACCACAAGTCCCACATAGCCTATCCGATATCTGGGCCTCAAACCTTCACGGGCAATAGCGTCGGCGGCCAATGTCCAGAGACACATCCAGTCAAGATCCCCCAAATCATGCTCGAGGTGCGTCTTTTCCTCCCACTTGTGTCCGGTCCCTTGCCTCTTAAAGGTCCCTCTACGCTCATGGAAGCAGTCATTGATTCATGGCCACTGACGTTTGAACACCCCCAGATTGTCTGGGACACCACTCAATTCAACGATCCGGAGCTCTGGCCTGAGGACGGCTCCCAGCCATTCGTGCTCTCGACTGGAGATACCACTGGCTACGGCCAGCATGGTGATTACGTATTTGGGTGGAAAGGCGACTCGCTTCAACGGGCGCTTGATAGTGGTTGCTTCGGCGCATCGTGCACGGCACTCAAGTCGCAGAGCATTGAGGAGGCCAGCTGTTGCTCCGTTCCCGAGTTGGTGGACGAGGACGTCGATGGCTGTGAGTGTTCTGCCCGTTTTCCCTTCAATTCTTGTGGAGCTGGGGAACTCTGCTGACGTGTCGGGCTTCAAGGGATGGATACGTTGCCAGGCTGGGACTCGATGCCTATGTGAGCAATGACGCGTGAAACAAGGCCTGCTCAGGAACGTTTGATGATATAATAATCTGGATGTTAAACAAGACCGTCAAAATACATCGACAAGCCTTTTCCTCAGAAACTTGGAAGAAGTGCCATCTGGAAACTCCCTAACGTATCTTATGATACGGCTAAGAAACCCTCCAGGCACGAGTCTCGCTTCCCTCTGTGAAGTTCCAGGGGCAAGCCTCTGAGCCATTTGCTTTCTTGAGTCCTATTCATACTTGCTTGGTAGCTTTCAGATAGCCGAAAACGCGCTGCTCCAGTACGCCCTCGCTTGCAAGCAATTTAGCCGTCTCAATAATCCAAGTTTGGCAGTTCCTCTGGGTGATCCGGACCTGTCTTTCGACCTGTATCATTCGTTAGTCACATAACACACGAGAGATGGCGGAATAGATACAGGGCAAAAGGGAACTGGAGACTAGATCAAGAACATGACACCTACCCCTTCAGTTTGAGAGAGCATCGAATCTGAGCCTAGTAGGAGAGTTGATGCAGGGGAGAAATTGGGAGCCTGGTTCAAGATGATGCCTTGGACAACCTGACCCACCGCAACTTCTGCCTTAAGATGCCAGGGCTTGTTATTTACAAGTGAGTCTGACACAGCAGATTCACATGAGTACGAGGTATACATTAATTAATCATAAGATATGTTACATTCAGGGTCAACATATCACGCTTTTTACTCGTCCAGGCTTGAGCGTTCCAAACGTCTTTTGCAAGTTGTATGATAGCGTTGCAGGTGCAGGCAAAATCCGCCTTGTGCTCATCCTTACACTTCAGGTAATAAGGCGAGAAAGTCCAGGACGCCAACTCGATTAACGGTCGTCTTGCTGCTCGCCTTTAGGTCGGGGGGCTCAAGTTTCCGACTGGTCTCCTTGGAGGTTTCCCCTCAAACATGAACGACCCCCAAAACCTACCTAGCCTTATCGTTTGTTCCGTAGACTAGCACCTGGCTGTTGAGATGTATGGACACCAACATTGCTTCGTGTTCCACATGCCGACAATGGACAGTCAGTCCACGAGAACGTCCGCGGGTCGCCTGGGTTCTTCGCGGCAGACTTCCAATCAACCTGGAGTCAATGTCTTGCTATCTTTACAGGGAGTCAGTATCGTGTCTCTAGGTAAGATTGGGCTGGTGTAAAGCAGCAAGCGTCGCCAGCAGACGCACGATACGAGGGCCTGTTGACGGGCAGGGGAGGCAACGATGCCTTTCATGGTTGCAGGGCCCAATCTCACCATGCTGGCCTGGGTATCGGTACGCAAGTATCTCTTATGATTTTAGCATCCCAGATGTTAACATTATCCCGTAGCTATGCCAGAGACTTGGGGTCGAAGACTCGGGTGGGTTCCTCGGAGACTTGCCGCGCTCCACGGGCACCCAGATATTATTATACCCCACCTTCATAAATCACGATCACCATTGCATGCAAGTTAAGTGGGCATTCAATAATAGCAATCGGAAATCAGAGCACAAAGAGAGCCACTTCCTGACAGGCTCTTCACACCACTCGTCGTCGCCTTGATCATTCTCATCACTTCCGTCCTCCTCGGGCATTCTCCCCACTGCCCTCACTTTTGGGATTGCCAAAGCTTTCTGCATCACTCAAGTTTGTCACCTGCCAAACATCCCCTCGTGATACCCTTGTGACCTGTTTCTCCGAAACCGGATCCTTATCAGAATGATATTCCTTACGCATCACCCCAGGGCTAGGTTGTGACACCCAGGTTATCTTCCCCGATAAGGATCTCCGTGTTCATCACGGGGGATACTCAAGAAATAATACTTCCTTGGATATTGTTTGTAGTAGGCCAAAGCCCACACGAAGCTGGGGATCTCGGCGGTATTGAAAAGGCCCTCACAGCCGAGCCGGGCAAGCATCGTGAGGAATAGACGTCTGATCAGTTTAAATGTCTCGTCGAGGGTGTTATCACCAACGCTGAGTGGGTCAGCGGTTTTCCGCAGTTTTGACAGTGATCGGCTGAAGTGCAGCCACGGCTGCTATCCTTAACCCGCTGTCTGAATACAGAAACAGCGCCAGTGCTTCACAAACAGCCCATTGCTCCCGGGTGTGTTTCTTGCCCTCAGGAAAGTCCAGGATAAGATTCTGCAACACTTCCAGCGCGCCGTAAGATGTGTGCCGGTTAAAAGGTGTAATTACATATCGAACAAATCAGGATAATACCGCAGTCGGCATGGGCCAGAGGATTGTGGACCTTTCGGAAACCAACGGAGATTTTCCAGGGATAGCCGGGGTGCTCAGGCAGGTTTCCAACGGAGGGCAGGCCTTGCTGTTGTCGCACTTCTCTGTTTGATCATTTTGCTCTTGACCCTCATCGCCACGGGACGGAAGCCTGCATTTGCACACGAAGCGATACGCATTTGCAGGGTCTGCCGTGTCCTTCTTGTATTGGCGGTCCAGGTTCATCGACGAGGAGACGTACGTCCATCGTTTGTTGAGAACGGCTTTCCGCTTGGCTTTTGTCTTCGCGGTTGCCAGCTCGAGTTGGTATTGATGGGCTTTGTGAATCATGCCGACCGGATCGAACGGAGACCGCGACCGTTTTCGAGACATCTTGAATGTGGGTGTCACAGATGTTGAGACTGCATCAGGATGAGAGGCACAATGGCGAGACTGATGCGGCGGCGGCGCCGAGGTCGTGTTGGAAGCGGGAAATGCCAAGCGGACGTGAGAAGGCGGTGCCACGCGGGAATGCATGGAAGAGCGTCTTCTTGGCCTCGATTGCTTAGATCCACAGGGATGTTAGAGTGGTGATTGCTAGCAGAGTGGTTTGATGAAAACCATGCCCGGACGGGGTACCAACACCGGCCCGTCAACTCCATCACGAGAAGAATAGCAGCCAAAACTGTGCAGGATAGTCGCTTTCGATTCCAAACCATAAACGCCAAGGTCATTAAGTACATAAGGTATTCCTACATTGATTAGGGTATCACAAAATTACTCTTGCTCTTCCGACTCCTCCTGCTCTCCTGCCTCTCCAAATCGTCATCCACGTCCCGACCAGCAGGACCTGCCGCATCGCTGCCTTGTTGGGGAGCAACTTCGTGCTGTTCGTCATGACCCTTGCTGGTCCAGGAAGGTGGTAGGCGGGTCGATGCCGAAAGCATGATGTCGTCGGGGGAGCTCAATCGGTGGATGCTCGAGCTCTTGACCTTGACGACCAGGGCGCGGAACATTGGGATGGCCTGGGCGATGAGCGTGACGCAGGGTTCGAGGAATTGGAAGATGGACATGAAAACGAGGTAATCTGCTATTGGTTAGGAAACGCCCCAACGAGTTGGTTTGCGGCAGGGATGGGACGTACGGAAGTTGTTGTCGATCTTTTTTAGTTGGAAGAAGGCGCGGAAGATGACCACAATCCCCGTGATAAATCCCATGCTCATGGCAACGGAAAGACCAATCTTCTCGCGCGTCTCGAGCAGCAGGCCTTTGATGACGAACCAGGGGATGAGGGCGAGCAGGACGTCGATTACGCCGCCATACACTGTCAATGGTCAGGATCGATGCTCTGCGCCGCAGCAGGTGGCTGGACATACCAATGGTGGTGCCGCCCATGTAGCGGAGAACGACAAGCGGAAAGCACTCTGAGTGTTGCGGACGCAAGACCTTCCGCGGGTCTTCGCAAGCTGGCGTCCAGATCGCCAGCATGGTCGGGATGAGCATCAGGTTCGCCGTAATCATGACGAACCAGAGGAAAAGTTTAAGGAGTCGGTGGTGCATGATGCGGGACAGGGTGATGGCGAAGGCGACCTTGGTCCAGGCGGTCGCAATGGCCGTCAGGGCGGCCCAGGTGTTCTGGTAGAGCAGGAACCGACGCTGCTCCTCTTCGGTGCCATAGCCGTTGATGATGGTGCGGCTCACCAGCGCGGCGGAGCTCAGCAGGATGAACTGGGTCATGTCAGCGCCCACGGTGTCACGGTAGACAGGCGCTCGGAAGTCGTACATATGATACTGTCAACAAGACGTCATCCCACCACGGCTTGGAGAACCGGCATCGGCAGTAGATTCGGACGGCGAGGAACAGGCCCGCCGCGGTTGTCAGAACCCAGACGGCGACGTTTGTCTGGCCGAAAACAGCGGCGTCCTCGAGAGCGGCTTCGTGATCGGACATCTTGGACGCAACGCGCGACAGGCCTTTGTCAGACCTCAGTGCATGGTGAGCTCACTGAACGCGAGAAGCATGTGTTTCCAGCGTCCCGACGGGAGGGGACTGGGGACGGGGGCACAGCAGAAGCGAGCGGGGAGAGACAGGCGGGGGGACGGTGCAGTTAAAGGGAAAAAAAAATGTCAAAGTGCCGCACACGCGAATGCGACCGCATGGCGGAGACCGCATAAAATCCGGGGGTGGGGCTGGGGCCAGGGCCAGGGCCATAATAATAATGTATGGACAGAGGTGGGCATGGTGTGGTATCGGGTGATTGTGCCGGGTAGTGTGGGCGAGGTTGCAACCCTGTGAACAATGTGCTTGAGCATTTCCGCCGTCACCCTAACCGAACTGGTAGCGCCATGTACGGCGTATGTACGCGCATTTCTCTGCTGCCAACAATCGCACAACGGGAAAAATTTCGGGTAGGATGTCGGTAAGCCATTCTTGTTCCCTGTGGCTGATGTGTGTGAGTTGGGACTCGGCCGATGCAAGATGCATGAGGGGATTAATGATAGGGGGAGGCTAACTAGGTTGGGGTTAAGTCGACCGTTAAAGGGGCGAAAGCTACTGTACTAACGCAGTACACTAAGATCGGGGTGGCTGCCGAGACCGCAGCCACTTGCAGCCTGTGCGACTTCCTCATGGAGCCCAGATTCCGTTCCCCTGCCGACTTAGCTTTTTTTACTTTGTTTCACGTTCCAGGCTGCTAGGTACTCTTCAATCATGACACGAAATTCAGGACTGCCAACACGGTTGTCGCAAGACACGACGAAGATCCCAAACAACCCGAACATCTTGGGGCCTCTACATCAGACGACAGCTGAGCATGATAAACGCATGGCTGACCGTCCTTTCACGAGCTGTGATCGACCAGCGTTCCAAGTTTTCGGCACCCGGGGTCGGTGGTCTTACTATTTCCGGATTGGGCTCCGCGCAGGAGACCAGGGCATCACGATGCAACACCGGCTGTGCAAAAGTTCCCGCCCCCCCTACTTAGTGTGTACCGTACGTACGCCACATGTAGTTACTATAGTGTCCCCTTGTTGTCCAAGACCCCATGGGGTTCGTGTTGTCGCGTCTCCCGGATATGGATCTGCACCAGCACTGCATTTTCCAAAAGCTCATTGTCCATGGTCAGGTCGCAGCTGTCTTCCCCCAGACCACCATCACTGTGTCGCATCGTCGCATTTGGTCAGCATTCGTATCCGGTGGGATCCGTGCCCACCGCGCCGTGGCAGTGGCGTGTTACATTGTTGTACTTAGCCGGCATACTACGATGGAGGGATACTTGCTCGGCTCCGGGTTTTGTTCGGACCACTGGTTGACCGCAGCGGCTCCTTCACGTGGCATCCATCATCTCCGCTCCCAGTTCTCATGGCGGTTGGTACCGAGCACAGACGCCGGCTCTTGCTCGGCCAACTGCCGGGCGAGGGCACACGCAGGCGTCCATATCCGTCTACTTGAAGCCATGGACGCCCATGGTATGTACGAGCGGGCGAGATGCGCGGAGAGAAATTGGGCAGTGTCTGTGCGACTGGGCTAAACTTCAGATGCATCCTTCGAACCAATTGCTTGACTCGCGCCAGGCACTTCCGTTTGCGGCTAAGACTAGGACACAAGGATCTTCCCAGCCCTGCGCAAACCTAACATTGACGACAACCTTGCCATCAAGCCCGGAAACCACAGTGTCATCATGCAACATTCATCGGTTGATGCCGACTAGGCTGTCAACCTGCATACATTAGTCCAACAACGGGACCAACAAAGAAGACTAAAAGTACCAGATTCTACATTTAGCCACTACACCCACACCCTGGTCCCGTTCGCTCGTTGCTCCCAACGCAACACTAATCTACAACCTTACTCTACAGGAACCAGCACCGGTCTATCCTCTCTATCCCTCTCCTTAATCCTATACGCCTTCCACCCTGCCTTAGGCAAGTTAATTCCCTTATCCTCCGTTAAGAACTTTATAAAAACGCTGTACGTAACTACTGTAATATCCTTCCTCTCTCCTCTATTAGCCTCGAGCTGGTCCGCTAGCTCCTTTAACTTCCTTTTTATCCCCGCCGCGCGGTTCCTAACCGTATTATTATCTGCTGTATAAACCCCCTCTTTAGTAAACTACCCCTCCTCTAAAACCTTAAGGTCCAGCTTAGGAAAAGTCGTATAAAGATCCGTAACTTGTAATCCCGTATTATAAAGTAAAGCACTCCGTTCCTATAAAGCTGGATTAAGTATAAGTTTAGCTATATTATCCTTTATAATTATACCGAACCCTGTTAACGCGGTTTGGATAATATATATAAGTAAGGAGATAACGATAGCGGCTACGGAGATTAATACAGGGAATAAGGTTATAAGAGAGGCGGCTTATTGTAAGCTAAGGGAGGTAAGGGGCGGGTTACGGATATTAATATCTTTTTTAACGTTATAAACGGCTTCGGTGTAGCGGATAACGTAGATTATACTAGGCATTTTAGATTAAGTAATAGAGGCAGATACGAATTAAATAGGAACCTAAAGTTAAGTATTCTTAGTTTTCCGTTTATTAATTTATAATAGAAGGCTTTTAATTATTTAAATAAACTAAAAAGCTTAGGAGTTATATTTTATATTAATAGATATCTTAACTTATTCTGGATAAGATATAATATAGGATTATCTAGAACTACCGTACTTTAAATATCTATATAAAGCAATTAAGGTCCTTTTAAGTCGTAATATATAACTTAACGAGTACGTTATCTACTAATCTAACTTATCCGACTTAAAAGCTAAACCAGCTAAGATTTATATAAATATCGTTAAAGTATTATAATCGTTGATAAGGGCTATATAAAGTACTTTAAAAGTCGAGGTTTCGGGATAGATATAATTTCTATATAATTTTAAAACTAGTTTTACCTATAGAGGAACTATTATACCTAAGATATAATATTTCTATATATAATTATATTATATTAATTAATATTATAATTTTAAAAGTCGGTCGACTCTGTTAGTAGAAAGGATTAAATCTTTTGCCGGATACTTTACTAGTACTATACTATATTATATTATATTAAGATTACTAAACTTAATATTTAAATAAATTCTATTTAAATTACTTATCAGATTATACTTTAAGAAAGAAAGTATTCTTGATACTTTTAAATTATCCGGTAGGCTTTTAGTAGGTTTCTAGGTAAATTGTTCTAAAGGCTAGATTAGTTACTCCTATACTTCCCTAAAGTACCTAAGGAACTAAAGGTACTTAGATACCGACTATACGTTAGAACTACCTAATATTTTAGTTAGAGACTAGTTCTTAGGTTATCGTCTATATTCTATTAATAGGGATAAACAACCGGCCTAGAATAAAGAACCCGTTCTAGCTCCCTTTAATAGCTTTATAATATTAAAATTCTATTAAAGTAATAGTATTAATATCTATTTACCTAGGATAATAGTTTATTTTATCCTAATTATCTTTATCGTTTCTTTTATCTTACCTATAATAGCTTTAGAAAGCTAAAGAATATTAAACTTTTATCCGGAACGATATTATAACCTGTCCTACGGTATATCCGGTACCTAATATCTTTAAGCATTATTTATTTCGATATTACTAGCGTATAATATAACTCTAAGATTTTAATTTTATTAATAGTATTTATTATTTACTCCTCCCCGAATTAAATTAATATAACCTATAATTTTTAAACCTTAGGTAAGCCTAATAACGTTAGCTAAGCCTTCTAAATATTACTTTATCGTATTCTATAAGGAACTACTCCCTTTATACTTTACAAGTATAGAGTTATAAAGTGTATAGTTCAGTCGGATATTTTATATAGCTGCTTTTAATAATAGGACTAATAAAGAAGATTAAAAGTATTAGATTCTATATTTAGCTACTATACCTATACCCTGGTCCCGTTCGTTCGTTGCTCCTAACGTAATACTAATCTATAACCTTATTCTACAGGAACTAATACCGGTCTATCCTTTCTATCCCTTTCCTTAATCCTATACGCCTTCTACCCTGCTTTAAGTAAGTTAATTCTCTTATCCTCCGTTAAAAACTTTATAAAAACGCTATACGTAACTATTATAATATCTTTCCTTTCTTCTCCGTTAGCTTTAAACTAGTCCGTTAACTCCTTTAGCTTCCTTTTTATTCCCGCTACGCGGTTCCTAACCGTATTATTATCTGCTATATAAACCCCCTCTTTAACGAACTACCCTTCCCTTAAAACCTTAAGGTCCAGCTTAGGAAAAGTTGCGTAAAGATCCGTAACGTATAATCCCGTATTATAAGGTAAGGTACTCCGTTCCTATAAGGCCGGATTAAATATAAGTTTAACTATATTATTCTTTATAATTATACCGAACCCTGCTAATACAGTCTGGATAATATATATAAGTAAGGAGGTAATAATAACGGCTACGGAAGTTAATACAGGGAATAAGGTTATAAGAAAGGCAGCTTACTATAAGCTAAGGGAGGTAAAGGACGGGTCGCGGATATTAATATCTTTTTTAACGTTGTAAACGGCTTTAGCGTAGCGAATAACGTAGATTATACTAAGTATTTTAGATTAGATAATAAAGGTAGATACGAATCGAGTAGGAACCTAAAGTTAAATATTCTTAGTTTTCCGTTCGTTGATTTATAGTAGAAGGCTTTTAATCGTTTAAATAAACTAAAAAGCTTAGGAGTTATATTTTATATTAATAGATATTTTAACTTATTTTAAATAAGATACGGTATAGGATTGTTTAGAACTACCGTACTTTAAATATCTATACAGAGTAATTAAGGTCCTTCTAAGTCGCGATATATAATTTAATAAGTATACTATCTACTAATCTAACTTATCCGACCTGAAAGCTGAACCAGCTAAGACTTATATAAATATCGTTAAAATATTATAATCGTTAATAAAGGCTATATAAAGTATTTTAAAAGTCGAGGTTTCGGGATAAATATAGTTTCTATATAATTTTAAGACTAGTTTTACTTACGGAAGAACTGTTATACTTAAAGTATAATATTCCTACGTATAATTATATTGTATTAATTAATACTATAACTTTAAGAGTCGGTTAACTCCGTTAGTAGAAAGGATTAAATCTTTCGCCGGATACTTTATTAGTACTGTACTATATTATATTATATTAAGACTATTAAACTTAATATTTAAATGAATTCTGGTTAAACTACTTATTAGATTATACTTTAAAAAAGAAAGTATTCTCGATACCTTTAAGTTATCCAGTAGGCTTTTAACAGGTTTCTAGGTAAATTGTTCTAAAAGCTAGATCGGTTGCTCCTATACCTCCCTAAAGTACCTAGGGAACTAAAGGTACCTAGATATCGACCGTACGTTAGGACCACCTAATATCTTAGTTAGAGACTAGTTCCTAGGTTATTATCCGTATTCTATTAACAGGGATAAGCAACCGGCCCGGAATAAAGAACCCGTTCTAGTTCCCTTTAACAGCCTTATAATACCGAAATTCCATTAAAGTAATAGTGTTAGTATCCATCTGCCCGGGATAATAGTTCGTTTTATCCCGGTTATCTTCGTCGTTTTTCTTATCTTGCCTATAATAGCTTTGGAGAGCTAAAGAATACTAAGCCTCTATCCGGAACGGTATTATAACCTGTCCTGTAATATATCCGGTATCTAATATCTTTAGGCATCATTTATTTCGATATTACTAGCGTATAATATAACCCTAAGACCTCGGCTTTATTAATAGTGTCTGTTATTTACTCCCCCCCGAATTAAGTCAATATAACCTGTAATTTCTAAACCTTAGGTAAGCCTGATAACGTTGGCTGAGCCTTCTGAATGTTACCTTGTCGCATTCTACAGGGAACTACTCCCTCTGTGCTTCACAGGCACAGAGTTATAAGGTGTATAGTTCAGTCGGATATTTCGCATAGCTGCTTCCAACTTGCAGCGGGAAACCCGAGAGGAGCAAAGTTTGCTATAGCAATTATTATCGTCCGACGTGGGTTGTATCTTCTCCGAGCCACAAGAACGCTGATGTTAACTGCGTATAGCATCGAGCCGCGAATGATAAGCTGTTCGCCTTGCTCCCAGTCCGCCTCCAAAACCCTCTCCGCACCCCATCACAGCAAGGCACACATAGGCTAGCCTGTCAGACCGCAGCAGCTGCACGTTTAAGGATGGCCGAGCCTTACTGTGACTGGCTCAATACCAGCCAACCCCAGGCCTGAGCCACTGCTTAGCGCAATAACTACTTGGCAGTCTCCGGAGTGGTGACAACAGAGAGCCGTAGCATTATGCGCGTGAATTCTCGTTTAGGATTTAAGGCCCATCTGTTCACCCGACCGTGAGGACCAGCTGCACGCCTCAGCCACACGCCCAATGATTCATTCCAGGATTAGTGGACGCCCAGATGTCTCGCGATTCCAGTCCTATCAGGCAGACCATTCAAATAGCCAGGGAAGCTCATCTGCTGTTAGTTCAGTAATTTATGCTTGTTGTGTTTCGAGCCCGACCTGCTCCCGCCTCTCTCTTTTTGGGCAACCCCCTATAGAGACGTCCACGCTAATCAGGGTCCCGGACGACTCCTGCACCTTTATCATTTCAAACCCTGAGGTCAAGGAACGCGGAACCTCACCGCATCGTCGCCCCGACGAATCCACCCACCACCATGGACTTGTTCACGACCGGCCCTCCCAACATTTCTTCCCGCCCGATGTGGGTGACGAAATTCATCTTCCGGGTCCTCCAACTCATTTTATCTGCCACGGTGATCGGACAGACAGGGGCAATGTACTCGCAGGGCGCCTGGTACGGGCTACAAGTCGTGTGCATCATCCCGGTGACCGGATTGTCAACGGGCTGGGCTTTGGCCGAAGGTATTGCGCTTCTCGCTCGCGACGGGCATCGCGGCATACATCCTGGTGCCAATGTCGCGATTGACTTGGTCATCTGGTTGGCAGTCATCCCAGCCATCACCCTTGTGTATATTGTCAATCCGATGTACCCCGGTTGGGGAACATATGACTACTATGAGGCCAAGTACAACTCCAGTTACAGGTACAACAAGGCGGCGGATGGACTCGGGTTGGCAGCGCTCATCTTGGAGGGATTCCTAGGGTAAGTCGACTTTGGGGTCCCGGTTTCTTTTTCGCTTCTTTTTTTTTTCCTGATTCCTTCCGAGTCACAGCGTCACGTTACGAACTGATAGCGTTACAGGGCCTTCCACTTTGTCACCTTCGTAATTGCCTGCGTCGAAACCAACAGGCGCAATTCGCGGGCGCGCATCGTTGTCGTCAGCAACAATGGCCTGGTCCCGCAATACGTGCCTGTGGCCGCCGTGGTCTATCCCAGCCAGTATCAGCCGGTCATATACCAGTCCTACCAGCGCCAGGCCCAGCCCCATTCCGCTGAACCACCATCATACCGTACCCAAAACGATACACCACAGCCCCCGCGGCGGACGTATCAGCAAGGGTCGGTTAAGGCCTGCTAGATGAACTGGGTGATGACCCGTTGACGTTGACATACGCATAGGATGGTTGCCTCTGGCTAAGAAATGACGGATGGTAAGAGACCCTTCAATGCGATGGCATAGAACCTTTTTGGCTTAATATAATCGCAAGAATGACAGCTGGCCAAGCAACTTCGAGGGGCTTCAACCCTTAATCACTCTCTTGTGCTTGAAGTCGACAAGCTTGATGAGTGTCGCAGTTTGGATTAGGGATATTCACTTGTCCGCCGAGGCCCCCAGGGTCTCTTCGAAGTGACCTTGATTATTGCAATGGCAAGACTTAGACGTGATTCAGGGACCCCCCCCCCCTGCCCTTGTGAGTTTTCTTTGACATCATTACACCCACAGCAGCGTGAAGGCCGATTATTGCCACAACGCCGTAATCTTCGTCGGCCCCCCTCGACACCGAGGCACGCAAGCCCATCCCATCGCTGCTCATGCTTCAAAAAAAAAAAAAAAAAAACCATTATGACAAAATGTACGCCTGGATCCGCTGCTCCCCGGCAGGAGGGCGTGAGTAATGAAATTGCTCTTCGCCCGCCCCATGATGATTATCGTCTTTCTAGTATGACCTGAAGAAGGGGTGCTAGCTTCCATATACTCCTATTTTTCCGTGATGGAGTGCTGCCGCTTCTACAACAACAGATGGCGAGCTCAGGCAACCCCGCATCCACGGGGCCTGGTTCGGCGTCTGTATTTTCCGTATCTGCGCCCCCACTATACTCTGCTGGCTGAGGCATTTGGTTAGGCAACAGAATTCAGCGACGCATCATGACCAATGGCGCCCGCAGCAGAGGCGGTGTCCAGTCTGCAAGTCAGACGGCCAAGACAATCGCCGGGACAGCCGCCGAAATATTAGAGCGTCCTGATCTGACAGCTCCAGACGCCATGCACCGCACTGCGCGCTAGGCTGCGGGGAACCAGTCAAAGACAAGCATGAAGCTGGGAATATCACCACCGTTCAAGAGGGGTTTGGGGGACTCAACCCATGTTGAGACAGCCAGGATGGCAGCTATATATCTCACCCCAAGATTCACCTCAACGCTCGTAGTTCTCGTCGGAAACCCATCAGCGGCAGTGACATCGGCGGTCGACATTGTCAAGCTCTCTCCACCCCAGAATGGAGAAGGATAACAGGGCTAAGGACCTCAAGGTCCGCACGCTCTATGATGAAGCCCTCGAGCACTTCAAGCAGGAGATCGTTGAAAGCCAATCGAACCTTAAGGATGCTGAATTGCTGAATGAGTTCCTGCGCGAGCGGGCAACTCCTGAAGAGACTAAGCAGGCCGTCGAGTCTCTTCGCGGGGAGTCGGGCAAGAAATGGGGCTCCAAGAGAATCGGTGATGTTGAGGTACCGAGAGGCCCAACGCTTCCATGTATAGGCCGTGAGCTAACAACGACAAGATACCTGCGAGCTGGATCAGTTCCATCATGGAAAACATTGAGCAGTTCATCACCCCCGGCGACCACGTTACCAACAACGCTCCTGAAAGCGTCGGTATGGCTTGGTACGCTATCAAGCTTACTCTGACCGCAATTCATGGTAACTATGAGCTTTACAACTTTTTTGGAGCGGGCTTGAGCGACATCAGCGAAATTATAATCCTTATCCGCCACTATGACCGCCTCTACGACGAGCGGTCAAAGCCCGGCTGGAAGGCTAGCCAAATGGTCCAGAAGCTGTTCCAGGATGTTATCGACGCCTACGTTGCAGTTCTACACTTCAGCTACTCTATAAAAAAGCATCTTACAGCCGGCACTCTTACCCGCATCAAGCACGGGTTCAAAGACTTCTTTGGCCTGTCTAAGGCTAAGTTCGAAGAGAAGTTGGCGGCTGTCGTTATAGTAAAGAAGAAGCTGCTTGAGGATAGTCAGGCTGCTTTCCAGGACAGAACCATCGGCTCACTGCAGAACGTCTCGGACGTACTGGACGGTATTGAAAATTCAGTCCGCCGTATCCAAGACTTCCAGGCTACCCAGCAGAAGCTTCACAAGGATGCTATGGCCCGTATCGACCTGCTGCTCAAGGGTTTTGACGATCTGCGCGCCTCTACGAAGCGAAAGACCCAATGGGACTATGCTGTCCAGGATTTTCAAAGCTTCAAGGAGTCGCTTCAACCGCTCGATGGAGGCTTTTCAATGCTAGGAGAAACCATCGACCGCCGATATCCAGGCACATGCGCGTGGGTGTTCGACCAGTATCCGTACCAGCAATGGACTATTAGTCGTCTTGAATCATCGGGGCTGTTTTGCATCTTTGGCGTGGAGGGTACGTTTCTAAAACCACAATTTTCCATTCTCTCTGCAAAAGACTGACAGGAGCTGCAGGATCCGGCAAGTCTTATGTGGTAGCCACCATCGCCGAACGCATAACCAAGGACGACCCTGACGTAGCTCTGCTGTATGTTAGTTGCAACCCGTCGGCCGTGTCAGCCCGTGGAAGCAATCAGGCCCTCACGGTAGACAGCGTCTGCCGCACCGCCCTGGCCCAGCTTTACGAAGTCGCTGCTCAAGGCGAAGACGGCGTGGGACTTCTTGAGGCGTGCAATGCCATCTTCAAGAAGGCTGCACAAATGCACAGCGCGTTGCCCGCTGCTCTGCGAGGTCGCGGCACCGGCCTGCCAGACTTTGTCGACACCTTTTGCAATATCACCGCCCTCCTCAAGAGAAGGGTGCTGTTTGTTATCGACGATCTAAACCGGGACTCGCTGGAGGAGGCGGACCAAGTGGAGTTGTTGCGAATCGTCAACAGCGTTCTTCAGTACGACAAGATAGACGACGTCAATGTTCAAGTCCTCGTCGGCTGCACGTCCAACGCCAAGTTCTTCACCACTCTCGACCCCAATCCCCCGTACCCCACGTACGACATTGATGTCCAGCGATGGAACCGGACAGATATGGACCTAGTCCTTAGCAACGAGCTTAAAACTATCCCTGGCTTATCAACCGATGAGCAGGAGGAGGCCAAGGCAACCATCATGAAGAAAGCGGGCTCAGACTTTGCTTATATCTTGAACACCGCCATTCCCTTCATGCGCGAGCCCTTCCGACGGCCTATAAGTAACAGGCTTGCATCGCTGCCGGATGGCGCAAGCGACGTTTACAGCAAACTCTTGCAGCATATGTCTCCCAACTACCTGGACTTGCTCCGCACCGCGCTGACTTGGACGATCCTATCTGATGTGTGGCCTGCCTTTCCAGAGGCTAGAGAGATCATGGACGCCTTTCAGGGTACTTATGGCGTCGCGCCAGACGACATTTGCGAAAGCCTCGACGAGGTGGAGCCCCGGTTCCCAAGGATCACCCCCCTTGAGCTCGAACAGTTAAAACAAGCGGTTGTCCCGTTCCTGCACGTAGCTGAAGGGGACCAAGGCACCGCTTGGTTGTGGGAGAATAATGCCGAGGCGCTAAACGAATATTTCATCAGGGAGAGCGACGAAAGGGGGTCGGATGACGAGGATATTGCGCACCTGTGCAGTCGCTGTGGCACAGTCCGCACGGCGACCAAGTCCTTGACTATAAATCCCAAGGAGGGACACCTCAAGATGGCCCTGATGTGCCTGCGCCACTTGAACAACCCAGTCTTCCAAAAGCGCGCCGGCTACTTGGACGACAACGATGCTGAAGTCACCCCGAGTCAAGACGATGATGCCAACGACAATGAACGCGCCTTCTTGGACATTATTGAGAACACGTACGAAGTTGAGTCCTCAGTTGATGACGAGGACGTCACGGAACGCCGTTTCTTTGATATGGAACCAAAAGAGCGTCTTGTTGAGAGCCCGGGAGACAATGATGAGTACCAGAGTACCCGCTTGCGGTACGAGCTGCAGTACTGGCCGTTCCACATCCGCCAGGCCCAGGCCCGGTGGTCCCCTGAGGAGCGGGAGGCGAACGACGACTGGAAACAACTCATAGCCGAGCTCGACAAGTTTGCCTTTGATACCCCCGCAGTTTTTGCAGCTTGGCAGCGCGAGTTCCCGAACCCTGCGAAGCGGGAGGCCGAGGAAAGAGGCGGGTTTTGCATCGGATTGCACACCCACAAGCCGTTGCACATCGCGGCTTACCTCGCTCTTGACAGCTGGCTGTTGCACCTCCTCAGGCGCGGCGAGGATATCAACGGTTTGTCGGGAGCCGGATGGGGTCCGCTACAAGCGGCAGCGGCATCCAGACGATCCTTCGACACCATGAAGTTACTTCTGGATAGGGGTGCCGACATCAATGCTGAGTATGGTAGGGGCATGAAGGCATTTCACGTTTGGTTGCTCCGCGGCGACGTTACACTTGAGAACACCAAGACGCTGCTGGCGTACGGAGCTGATGTTAAAACCCCCAGCTCTAAGACCCGTTTTAATGCGCTACAGTACTTTGCCCAAATCGGCGAGGACCCGGCGATTCTGGAACTACTTCTTGAGAACGGTGCCGACATTAACGACTTCCATCCGGAATCGCCCTTGAAGCTATCACCGCTGCACGCCTTGCTGTACAGGCCTAGCGTACCACTCGGCCTGCTCCAGGCCTTCGTCAAACACGGGGCGGATACCAACTGGGAAAATTCTCTATCCACGAGGCCATTACAGATGGTGTGTACGAGTGGCCAAGTCGATAACCTCAAGGTTTTACTACAGTCTAAGAACCTCGAGATCGATGACCAAGATCTGCAAGGTACTACAGCGATACACGAAGCGGCAATGCGGGGGTACGATAAGTGTATAGCCGCTCTCCTTGAGCACAACGCTGATCCGGATATCCCTGACAATCTTGACCGTATTGCTCTCCATACGGCTGCGCTCATGGGTCAAGTCGAGTGTGTCCGCGTCCTGGCCAAGCACTCTAAGAAGTTCAACGTCGCGGACAAGCAGAACTGGACCCCGTTGTTCTGCGCCTGCCTCCGTAATGAGGAGGAATCTGCCCTCCTTATCCTGGACGTCCTGATCGAGAACAATGTCCCGCTTGCTCAGATCAACCACTCCAGTCGCAGCGGCCGTACAGTTCTCCGCCAAGCAGCCGAGCAAGGTTTCGACGCCGTCATCACTAAACTCCTGCAGCTTGCCGCTGAGGGCGACAAGGCTAGCCTGGGGCTCGATGCGCAAGACACCAAAAAGGGAATGGCAGCACTTCACCGCGCTGCTATGAACGGGCATACGGCGTGCGTCAAACTCCTCATCGACGCCGGCGCTGACGTGTCGCTTGTCGACAGCGAAGCCCGTACCGCCCTCGCCCTCGCCTACGAGAAATGGTCCGTCTCGACCAAGAACCAAGCTTATGAAGACATCCTGGAAATGCTCATCACAGCCTCCCCCGGTGCCGCCACATCCGATACTGATCTCATTGCCATCTGCGCCGCCAATGGCAGCACCAAGCTCCTCCAGCTCCTCCACGGACTCAACGCCCCGCTCAACCGCCCCGACCGCTACGGCTGGACCCCCCTCAATCTCGCCAAGCATTTCAACCACACCGAAGTCGTCGCCTTTCTCAAACAACAGGCCGCGTGGGCCGAGCTCCTTCCAAGCCGCTGGCTCACGCGATTCCCGGGTACCACCCCCATCGGTGCCCAAAGTGTAGTCGTCACCCCCGACGACCCATCCGGTCTAACCATCGTGCACACGAGCGGCAGGCGCGTCTCCGTGTCCGCCGACCGTCCCATCCCGCTCGGGCTGGACAGCTATTACTTCGAGGTGACCCTGCTAGCAACCCCGGAGGGCGGTCCCGAGCCGGACGGGCCCGCCGCCGAGATGGCCATCGGGTTCTGCACGCTGGGCGGCGCGGCAATCAGGTTCCCGGGCTGGTGGAACGAGCGAAATGAGAACCACTCTAGCGCCGAGTCATGGGGGTATCACGCGGACACTGGCGATTTATATGCGTCTACGGAGGATGTGGATGAACAAGAATGTGAAGAGACGATGTATGGTGAGGGGGATACAGTCGGTTGTGGCGTGGATTTTAAGGAGGGTATCATTTGGTTTGCTAAGAACGGGGTGAAGCTTGATAGGGTTCTTAAGAAAGACGCAGATGGCAGATTGTTCCCGGTGGTGGGGCTGCATGAGCATGTGGCCTTCGTGACGAATTTTGGGCAGGATGGGAAGCCATTTCTGTGGCAACCGAGGGCTGAAGAGGAGGAAGTGGAGGAGGCAGAGGAGCAGGAGGTGGGCGAGCAAGAGGAGGTGGGCGAACAAGAGGAGGAGGGAGAGCGAAAGGAGGAGGGAGAGCGAAAGGAGGAAGAAGAGCGAAAGGAGGAAGGCGAAGAGGGGACAATCATCAAATTGGCGGTTGTGGGCGACAGACGCCTGGAGGAGAAGGCGGCGGTGACAGTGGAGAGCGCAGAGGTGGTGCCTGTGGAGATATAAGAGAGCAGTGATAGCATTCAGATGTGACTTGGCGTGGTGGCTGGGATCTATGACCAAAAATGAACGTGATACTTTCATGGTTCTTCAACTATGTCATGTTTTGGTGGGCACAAAATGAGATTCGAAGCCAAAAAAACGCGATCCACCCAGGGGTCGAACCTGGAACCTCCTGATCCGTAGTCAGACGCTCTGCCATTGAGCCAGCGGACCTTGTTGAAAACTCATGCCCAACGCTTGGCATACCAGTGGGCGCTCCTGTCGACTTACGCGATCCCGAAGACTGGTTTCTGGAGAGATGCACATACCCAGAGGTACAAGCACAGCGAGGCAAAGACATGTAACTTTGAGATATCTTGGCTGGAAAGGGGGCTTATAGACATGTAGGGGTTTACGAATTTACTCAGGAGCTGTGGTTGCCGGGAATCATGGACTTCCCCCGTCAGTCTGCTCCATCCGTGAGCCGATGTCAGTCCGTCCTAGATAGAATATGTAGGCACGGAAAACGAAGTGGGAGATGCTATGCAGTAGATAATAGAACATGACATTGTAAGTTAAGCATTTCAGAGCCATGGAGAGACGATCTACAAAATCTACAACCTGGTCACACCTCATCTCGCATAATCTGCCACCCGCACATCTCATACCACAGGCTTCATCTCCTCGTTTCCTTTCCTTACGTCTCCTTACGCCCCCGCACTCATCGTCTGCAAACGATAATACTCATCCCCCTTCCTCCTCTCATCGTCAATGATATCCTGGACCGACTTGGCACCAGGAGCGTCTGCGTCCGCCTCACCATAGTACTGCTCCGCCAACTCAATACAACGCAAGTTTGCGGCAAGCTTGTTCATTGTCTCCATCCACTCGTCCGTCTTCTCGCTGTCAAACACAATACCGCCACCTGCTTGGAGGTACGCAATCCGGTCCTTGACAAGCATGGTGCGAATGGCGATGCAGGTGTCCATCTGACCCTCGTCGACAACGACGCTCTTGTTGGCGTCGTCAAGGACGCGCACAACGTCGTAGGCAAACCAACCCGCCGCGCCAGCGTAGATGCCCCGCTTCTCTTGCTCGAGGTCGTAGATCAACTCCATGGCCCGAATCTTCGGGGCGCCCGAGACGGTACCGGCGGGGAAAATGCTCCGCATGGCGTCCCAGCGGGTACACTCCGGCCGGAGGAGGCCGGACACCTCGCTAGTGAGGTGCTGGACGTGGCTGAACCGATCGATGCGCATGAGACGGTCAACCTTAACGGTGGCCGGGTGGCAGACGCGGTTGACATCGTTGCGAGCGAGGTCGACGAGCATGACGTGCTCGGCGCGGTCCTTGGTGCTGGCTTGCAGCTCGGCGGCGAGAGCATCGTCCTCGGCGGGGTTAGCGCCGCGGCGGATGGTGCCGGCGATGGCGTGGTTGACGATGCGCGGGCGGGAGCGCGCTTGCTCGGCGGCGGAGTAGGCGAAGCGCGAGTCCACTGGCAGGGGGGCATAGCCGTCGGTTTTCATCAGGCATTCGGGAGAAGCGCCGACGATGTGGAAGTCTGCGCAGGAGAGGAAGAAGAGATAAGGCGAAGGGTTGAGGGTGCGGAGGGTGCGGTAGATGTTGAAGGGGTGCAGGGCGGTGCCGCGAGAGAATCGCTGGGAAGGGACGGCTTGGATGATGTCGCCCTTGATGACGTGCTCCTTGAGGCTCGTGACGAAGCCCTCGTAGCCGTGGCGGCCGACGTTGGAGGCGTACAGGCGCGAGACAGGCCCGGACTCGGGGCCAACCGTCTTTGGCGGCAGCGGAGTCTCGGGTTGTTGGATCGTGTTCAGCACGTCGCGCAGATTGGCACAGGCGTCGTCGTAGGCGGCTTGGAATGCTTCTGGTTCTTGGCTTTCGGGGAGGCGCATGTGGGTGACGATGGTGAGGGCCTGGTAAAAGTGGTCGAAGGCGACCATGGTGTCGAAGAGCATGAAGAGGGCCTCAGGAATGTGGAGGTTGTCCTTGAGAGGGCGGGCTGTCTTGGGCTCAAAGTACTTGATGCAGTCGTACGAGATGTAGCCAACGGCACCGCCGGTGAGAGCGGGCAGCTTGAGCGAGGGGATGCTGATGACGCGGTCCTGGCCAAGCTGGGCCTCGAGGGCGCGCAGCGGATCGCCGACGTCCTCATAGCCCGGGCCCGTTGCCAGCACTTTGCGGGGATCTAGACAGGAGTCAGAAGGCACCACCCCCCCTGGAATGGATCGTGCGAGATTGGCTGAGCACTCACTTGCTCCGATAAAGCTGTACCTGCCGACGGTTTCGGTATTGCCCGTGGCGCTCTCGAGCAGGAACGAGTATTCGGCAGTGGCGCTGTAAAGTGTCAACGTTGAACGCGTTTGGCAGTGACATTTTAGTGAACCAATGGCCCACACCCATGGATCCCCATGGCATACCCATTCGACAACTTAAGGTAAATGGCTGAAGGAGTGAGCAAATCGGCGGGGACAGTGATGCACACGGGCAACAATGTGGGCTTTGGTGAGGCGGTTTTTGTCTGGTCATAGAGGGCGCGGGCATCGGCGGCCGTGGGCCGGATGTCGAGTTTCCCTTGTGGCGCCATTGGCGAGAAGTTTGGTGATGGTTAAGGTTGTTGGTGAGAGGGATGAGCGGTTGATGACAGCTTGTTGGATGGGGAGGGGCAATGACGCAGACCACGGCAGGCAAGGGCTCAATTGAATCAACAATTGGGAGCTTGGGGCATGTGAAACTCAGGGAATGAATTGGTGGAAAGCTGACCGCCCGACAGATATCGGAGTGGTCCCTTTTGTCTGGATTCCGTCCCACCGAAGCATAAAGCTTATGGGATTACAATCATCCATGAGATGCTGCCAAGGTTGGCTTTTTCTGTTTGCTCCGCTGAGTCGTCCATTGTTACGCTCCGACTTCGGGTGAGTCATGGTGTGGGGCCCCACAAACAGCGGGCGACCCTAACCCTGGGCTGACCGATCCACCCAGGCCGCAACCTTCCGGCAATCCGGTCAACGCCCTCCAATGTTGCCTTGGTCTGGTCTTGCTCCTCATAATTACAATAATCCCGTGGGATTTACAATCCATCAATGAAGGCTCAAAAGCTTCTGCTATACTCTTTGTCACTTTCACAATTCATCCATCCTCAAGTCCCCTCCAACTTACACCCACATCGCCTCATCCCAAAAAGGAACACAACGCTGCATGAATGCTCCGTTGACTCGTTTTTTTAGTAAGCGGCCCCTTGCATCCTCGGTCCATCCACTCCCACGGTTCTTTTCATGCAGCTTATGCTTTTCTGAACTGTCCTCGCCGCACAAAGATCGAGGCTGTGCCGCATGTGTCCAATGGCGGCGGCCCCAGATATCTCTGTCTTACTGTGACAGTGCTTCCGTTCCGTTTATCATCTTGCGACTGCTTGCTGCTGGAGGATAGCAAGACTGGTCGTTCTATAACCCTGGAACGGCGCAGAGAATATTTACCCGCCTCCGGCATCCGTTTCGGAGTGCGCCTCCATCTGCTTCCCAGAAGCGGCCGCATACGAGTCGTGCAAGGTGGTGAACCGGTCGGCAAGTTCCGATTTTTCCTCACCTCCAAACATTAATACGGACGTCAGGAATGTTTTCCATGCAGCCAGAGACAAGATGAGCAGTGTTGTTGGACGTTTCTCATGATTCGTATCGATAGCCCATCATACAAAGTGATGCCGAAGTCATTAGTGGTCCAGTCTGTGCAGTCTGATGTCCTTCACCGAACACCTCAAGCTATCAGCCACCTCAACCTAGCGCTGCCTTTCCATGATAATTAGATGACAACATTTAAGGTGCATCTTGGCCGGTACGATGGATCAACTACCTGATAACTAATATCGAGGTAGTTGGCTAGGAATTGATTAGTCTCTGTATCGCCATGGGTAATTGGTGTGAGAAGTTCAACCGTTTCTTCCGTTGCTCTCTATTGATGCAATTCTAGAAGGGAAATCTCTAGACTGCTCGTAACTCATTCTATGACCTAGTCAACCATATTATGACTTGGAGGTCTTCAAACATTCTGTCCACCTGTCCTTGAAGGGCTGCCATGGGGGTTTCCTTTCGACCACCTCGTCTTCTCTCAGCAAAAAAAAGAAAAAAAAAGAAATAAAAAAAAATGCCAGATCGCTCTACTTCCTCAACCTCGTCCGCATCATCTTCACCCTTCCCCTTCCCATGCATCACACTCCATCCTAACCAGATCCTCAATCATTGTAATTCCTTTGGCGATGCGGTGGTGGTCGAGTGGAGATGGACTCCCCCCCCCTTCCTCCCTGTTTCTCTCGATGCCCCCGTCCCTGTGCAACTTCAGCAACGACTCTTTCCCTACTCCCTAATGTCAGCCGTATTGTTTCCTTGCGAATGAT
The DNA here is from genome assembly GCF_042764415.1 of Remersonia thermophila. NCBI lineage: Eukaryota > Fungi > Ascomycota > Sordariomycetes > Sordariales > Chaetomiaceae > Remersonia > Remersonia thermophila. The sequence continues at coordinate 2,241,768 of NC_092223.1, forward strand.
CAGTATCATTGCCTGATCACCACTCCCAGGTTCCACTTAACTAAGCCATTGAAGATGTGATATGACATGGTCGAGTCCTGGGAGAGGAGGAAATTGTTGTCAACGAAGCCATCGGCCACAGCCAATGGATAGGGTTCATGTTGGACTTGTATGATCCTTAGTGATAGGGGGCCGGGACGATATAACGATCATGGCTTTGACAACTGTGCCCATGGCAGATGCGATAGAGACGGTGTACCCACGATGGAGCAAGACCCTAAGTACTGAGCAAAGTTGCTGGCCGGATGAGTAGTCTCGGATGGGTAAATGTACGTTTCTGACGGTCCCCCGTGACGTCGAGCGGCGACCAACGTATAATAGCAGTTGCAAGGTTTGGAAAAGACTTGAAAAGGCTCTTGATATTGCTAGCGGCTTCCATGAGGAGGCAATAGCGCCGCGTGGTGGTTTCTCCGTCTGCTTCGGCGCTGTTAGAAGTTTAGTTTCATCTCCTTGACCTTTCAAGTGACAAACAATAAGTTACTGTCACCGAGACGTTGAATATGGCCAGGCGTCATAGAGTCGAACCCAAGGGGCTGGAAACGGAGGTGACATTGTTCCGCCTTAGCCACTTGTCAGGTGTCCTGATAGGCGGACAAGGCAATAGTGATTGCGTTGTATACATTAATGCTACTTGATAGGCTCTTTATCAACAGCAGCAACAGCTGAACCATCTGTCTCCGAAAGGTGTAGGCAACCAGCCTGTGTACCGGTCTAGAAAATGATAGCGCCATATTAGCACCAGAGAGTTGAGGGCCCAGAGCTGAGAACCTTGCCAGCCCCAACCATTATGTCGAAAACCTGATGACAAACTCCCTGCCATCTTGCAGAGAGGGTTGTTTGATGACATTGTTCTGGGCGTGACGGTAATAAACTTAGAGTGCTGGAAAGCCAAAATGAATAGGTACCCTGCCCCAGAATAGTAACCCACCTGGGCTGGCCGCCCACAGCATTGGATCCATGGATGCGGGTACACAGCAACGTGGGGGTTGGGAGGGAGGGGGGGAGAGGTGGAGAAGGACACGGCCATCTCGAAAGCAAAAACGGGTTCGCGAACGCATAAGATTCAGACCAAAGGCAATGGCAGATGTTCATAAGTATCTGTTGCCCAATGTGAGCGTGTTTCCCGGTCCAAAAGAACTGCAGGGGAGGGTTGTGACGAATTGAGGGACAAGAGATATTGATAAAGGAGATGTGCGTGGATCCCACATAAGGTTGGCAATCGGTTCCACTGTCACGCTACGGTGGTTGCCAACAACCACAGATCTTCCGTAGTATAGTGGTTAGTATGTGAGCTTGTCATCGAGGTCCACCTCAACGACGACGCTCGAGACCCGGGTTCAATTCCCGGCGGGAGAGTCCACTTAAATCTTTTGAATTTTCTTTTCTTTTCCTACTACTTCTTTTTTTTCCCTATGCCGTGACGTGTGCTCGAGGCCAGGGCTCTTCTTTTTGCACGCGATATGGCGATTTGTCTCACATCACGATTGAATAACGAGAGAGGTGCTAGGCGACGAGAAGCATAGAAATGGAGCAATGTTAGGGAGAGTGTCCTTGCTATTATGACCAGTGTTCACGTCTTCGTGGCACCGGAGGTTTAATTTTTAAGTTTCTTGTATTGAGATCTCCAGAACCCGAGGTATACGGTTGTTTACCCAAGCCTGAACGCCGAATAGCCAAGTCAAAGCGGCAGAAACGAACAAGCTAGTAACACAAAGGACAAAATGGACGATGACCCTATAACTCCACATTGTAGCCAAATAACCCCCCCCCCCCCCCTTTATCCTCTTTCATCTCCCAGTTTTCCCCTCCCAAATCCCCCTCGTAACACTTTTTCCCCATCCTTGATGCACCCATTTCCCCTATATTATCACACCTCACCCCCTCCCTGCCCCAGACGAAGGCCCAGAGGCATGCGTCTTCATATGCCTCTTCACATTATCCCTTCTCCCCTCATACTTGCACCCAGGCAACGGACACTTTGCCACCTCGCTCGGCACGCCCAGTCGCCTGGCCTTCTCCGGGTGTTGGGCCCAGAGGTGTCGTGCAAGCGCGCGGTTGTCGAGCTGTCGCTTGGGACAGACGGGACAGGCAACCGACAAGCGGTGGGTACGCTCGTGCCTGCGCAGGTCCTGGCGTGTGGCAAAAGTCCGTTGGCAGGCTGGGTGGGGGCAGAGATGGAGGGACTCCTGCTGCGGCTGCGGCTGCGGCGGTGATGGTAGGAGGAATGTTGAAGCGGCGTCCAAAATGGCGGGCGTGGGGAAGACAGGTCGAGGCCTGACCGTCGGGCCGGGCGGGGTGAGGAGGTCGGTGGTGTCCAGAACCGAGGGGAAGCCCAGAACAGGAAAGAGATCAGCATCGAGGGTGCTGCAGAGCTCGAGGGACGCGGCGGTGGTGGCGGGGTTGTCCTGAAGACCGGTCCAAAACTGGTTTTGCGTCGCGTCGCTGCTGAGATAGGAGGCTAAGAAAGCGTCCAGGTCGGGGTCGAGGATGTCGTTCATGACCGGCGAGGTGGCTGGGGTACTGTTGGATCCCGTGGAGAAGTCGCTGAACTCAGGAGATAGGGGGGTCAGAGGTGACGGCGTGTACGGCATCGTGGTCGAGTCGTGAGGCCCAGAGATGAAGCTGTCGGGGCTGTGGTTGGGTGTCATCGTGGGGCTGAAATGGGAGCTGTCCGGGAGCGCCCAGACCCACTCCCCTTGCTCGTCAAAGAGCGGGCAAGGGGAGTAGGCCGGGGCGTATTGAGTATTGGTCGACATGGCGGTAAATTGGCGCCGAAGCTGAGTCGGCGCAGTCAGTTCGTTGGTGATGGTTGTGGTGGTAATGGTGTGAAGGGTGCTAGGTTGTTGGTGGTGATGACTGTGCGTTGCTGGCTGGTGATGGCGGCGACGTGGTGTCGTCCTAAAGACGATGGCTGGCTCTTGGCGAAAGGTGAAGGGGACCAGTTTAACGACGTAGTCCAAGGTCGAAATTGAATCGCTAACGCCGGCAGAGGCCACTCAGCAGACACCTTATGATACTGTCGTTGACCCAAGCCAAACCAAGCCTGGTGAAGACTTGGAACCGCGGCACTTCAAGGCTTTTGCGGTCACGATCTGGATAGGGAAGCGGAACAGCAAAGTCGCCTTGGGTGTTCGACAGGATCCTGCTTCAGAGCCCACCGTCGTTGTGGTCTTCTCGGCGTTGGTTGATGTCGTCGTGATCGTCGCAGCACCGGAGATCCTTCTTGTGGAAGCTGTTGCTGTTGGTCGCTTGACCATTGCGCCTTGCCTGGTCTCATGCTGTGTTTCGAAGGTAGCAGCTCGATCGAGCTGGCCACAGGTCCTCCAAAGGGAGGAACGACGCTGCCTCACTGTTTCAACAATCCATCCTCCCCATGAGAACAACCGGCGGAAAGCCATCTTGGTGTGCCATTGGAGACACAGCAGCGCTTTCAGGGTCAAGACAATCCCTCTCAGCACGCCGAGGGCCGCTCTGATGGTGCAAGCCCGAATTGTGGCCGTTGCCTCGAGCTCCAGAGGCCCACCACTTGTCTCCCGGTTGACTTTGGTCTCTGGGGTCAGATCCGAGCCGCAATCGCAATGCGTATGCTTCATGAGAGGCCTGGAGGCCCGAAAGTAAAGGGGCCTGGGCAAAGAGGATGCCATGTCGAAGGGCTTCTGCACAGGGTCAGTTAACAGTTCCAAAAGTAAAAACTGGTGTCATGATGTCCTACTTGTTTCGCCAAAGCGAAGGTCCCTGGCACCATGTAGCGGAGAAGCTCCAGCGCATCGTGAACCCAATGGTGGGATCTCTGGGATACCCAAGACGGAAAGAGCGCACCGGCATTTTCCATGGCCGTTCAGACCCCCCCCAGGGGTTTGAAGACGTCACGGGGGTGTACGGTAAGCAATGATGAAGTGAGCAACAAACAAAAGTAAGGACAAGAAACGTGAACAAGGCGATCGCAATGGTGATTGGGATGAAGATGGAGGACGGAGCGAGCACTTGTGAACCTTGGCGGTGGGAGCAGAGAGTCTCTTAAACCAGGGCCTGAGAAACAAGGCGGCCTCCACGCCCGGTCTTGCTGCGCCTCAGTTCATCTCGGTCAACCCAATCACCGGCAAGATGGCGTTGAGGACGGACAGGGAGCTCGGCAAAGTATTGGCACAGTGTTGAATCCAATTCCAGTTAGGCCAATGTTACTGGCCTCGATCTGGATTGGATAGAAACTCCCCGAGCTATGGGTCGCATTGTTTTCTTAGCCTCTGCCGTGTGAGTCAGCCTCCCAACCCACCTGGGATGCACTGTCCGTCCTCAATCTTGGCACCATGGATCGAGATGGAGGGGAACCCCCCTCCCAAATTTGTCTTTGCCAGGAACGGATGAAGATTCATTTGGTCTGGCGCAAGTACCAAGAGGAAGCATCATTCTCAATCAGCATATCACCGAGCGACGGCGACACGTACAAGAATAATTTGCGGAAATAATTTGGTGAAATCTTCTCGCGCCGTGAACCATGACCTTGCTGGGCAGCGACCCCCGCCTTACGTCATCATCCGGAGTTCACCTCAGCTCCATCCTCAGCACAACAGAGTCGTAGAGAGACACGGCCCGCACCTTAACTTTTAGGGTCTCTATGTCGAGCCATATATCCGATGCTTGTTCTACCGATACATCCCTCCTTCTGGCAGTTCTGCCGTGTCCCCGATGCAGCACAGGCCACGCTCTCACTCCTGCGGTCTCAACTGCCACCCTTCCGAGCACTTCATCCCTCTCGCGTGATGTCCACCTCATCTCAAGCCCCCGACTGGTCTCCCCAGCAATACCTCCTCTTCCAAACCCCCCGCAACCGCCCGATCCACGACCTCCTCACCTTCCTGACGACCCACCGATCTACCAGCAAGTACTCACCCACGCGAATCATCGACCTTGGCTGCGGCCCCGGCAATAGCACTTCTCTCCTCGCCCCCCGCTTCCCCAATGCGACCATCACCGGCGTCGACTCGTCCCCTGCCATGCTCGCTACCGCGCGTATAACGTTGCCCCAGGTAGAGTTTGTTCAGGCAGATGCGAAGGAATATGAACCGCCGTTGGGGACGGATTTGGTCTTTTCGAATGCTATGTTCCACTGGCTGAGGAGCAGGGACAGGATACCCACGGTGGAGAGGCTAGTAAAGGGGTTGGAGCCGGGAAAGGGGGTGTTTGCGATGCAGGTGCCGGATAACTTTGATGAACCATCGCACAGGGCAATGCGGGAGACGGCAGCAGTGCAGGGGACGGTGTGGAGTGAGTATTTTGCTGGGTCGCGGTCCGGGGATGGTGATGAGAGGCCCGAGCTGGACCCCATTGAGCCAGAAATGGCTTGGTATGATATCCTGCAGCCGTTATGCCGCTCTGTCGAGACGTGGACGACGAGGTATGTGCATGTGCTGGACGGGCATAGGGATATAGTGGAGTGGGTGCGTGGGACGGGGTTGCAGCCCTTTTTGAATCGCTTACCACCCGATCAATCTGTTCGCGATGCCTTCTTGCAGGAGTATCAACGTCGACTGGAAGCGGGATACCCCCGGGCCAGAGACGGCAAGGTGTTGTTAGGGTATCCGAGGAGATTTTTGGTTGCCTACAGATGAGGGAGAGAACCAATAAGGTCGAGTTCAAGACCTCTAATTATAACAAATATACTCCCATCTCACCACTCCCTTTTTATTCTTAATGTCAGCTCACTTGATAGGGAGAGCCTGTACGCTTGGTCTACCTTGCATACGATGTCTCAGTCTAGGTTTCCAGGAGGGCGGGGGGTGAGGGTTATCGATCTTTTAATCTCCTCACGCATCGTCCTTTGGGCTAATGCATGACGGTGCGTGAAGTAGATGGCCCCTCCGACGTCGCAAGAAAGACGCATAAAGCCCACCTGCCGCCTAAACCACGGCAACGCCGGTGACAACAGGCCACTGAAATGAGGCCGGGTCTGGCCATATGATGGTCAGATACGTTTTGGAACGTCATCTCCGTTGTAGAGAAGACGCCGCGACGATCGTCTTGGACTTCCTGGTGAAAGATCAGCTTCAGTCGTCTCACAAGCTGGGATGATATCGCCATGTAGACTTTTTCTTGCACAATAATTTGCACCGACAGGTCAAACCCCCACAGTCCGACACGCTAAAACCACAGCAGCAGCCAGTCCAGCGGCAGGCATCATCTGGATGGACGGATACACATGGCGATATTAGTAGAAGAGCCACAAGATGCCACCAGCGAGCCAGGCCATCTGCCAAGTGATGGACCACAGACCCGTTCGAATGACGCCGATCTCTTTCATCAACTGAGGTGTGATCCAAGTGGCACTGAGCTCGAAGACGGTTGAAACGCCTCGCATGAGGCCCACCTACCACATGTTGAAGTTGGAGGCGAGCAGGTAGGTCAACATCTGTCTTGAGAAGGACAACACGGTGAGACAGAGCAGGGAGACAGAAGGACGGGATGACGGCAGACTTGTCGGAATATAGACGCAACGTTGGGATCATGAAGACCTTGGACAGAATGCTGCGAAGTCGCTCGAGAAAGGTGGCCCAAGATGGTCCTCGCTGGGTGCTGTCTTGAAGAACAATGCTGGTCTGGTGTGACTTCTGGCCAAACAGTATCGAGGGACGAAGGAGGGACGGCACCCTTCGGAACACTTGGTTTCCTTTGTTAGCTTAAATTCCATCCCTGAGATCTTTGTGTCACATAGGAAAGTGGGAAAAAGGCCCGGACCTTTCCCGCACAATCGCTTCAGCTTTCAGATGCCAATAACAATATCCCAACCAACCGTCTCAATGCAAAACCATTCCCCCAGACACGGCCGCCAAATTCATCCCCAGCATTGCCCAGATCGCCCCTTTCACCTCCGCCGCAGCCATCAACGCTACGGCCAAAGGCCCAAGCAGCTTGCAAAACAAATCGATTCTCTTCATCCGCACGTTCATCTTCCTCCGCGCCGCTTCATTCCCCTCCGTGATAACCACCACCCAATCCCTCTCCACGCTCACTAAGTTTGCCCCCACAGCCAGCTTTTCCACGCATGCCAGCGCCACCATCACCCCAAACACTCCCTTCAACGCCTTCAAGTCAAACGGCTGCTCCAGCATGGCCCAGAAGAGCACACACGACACCGCGACGGCGACCCCCTGACCGATAATTGACGCGTGTAAGACTCGATATTACCGCGTGTTGGTGGCAGGATGACGGAGTGACAGTGTTCAAGGCGAATGCTCAGAATGGCTGGCGGGGAGATCCTCAGTGGGATGACGTTCGGGTTAGGGTTTATTGTTCTGCCTTTGGCCTCAAGGAAGACGAAAACAATAGACAAGCGAATGTGGATGGAGAAGGGAGTGTGGTTTGGTTTGGATTTACCAGTGAAAAAAGAAATGCAGAGAAAGGGTTTGTGGTGACGGTCTGGTTATCAAGCTTCATCTGACACTGAGCATGGCTACCGGTACCTATGTACATGGGGTTGTCCCGCAGCTTTCTCCTTTTCCTTTCCGTCACCACATCAGTTTCGAGAGAGATCTAACCACACCCCATGACTGCATCCCCTTCAGCATTTTGAAGCGTGCCTTTCGTTTGCGTTTCTCGTTCGACCACAAACTGTCCTCAAAAAGCAACGGGCTTAACGCGACAGGAGTTGAACGATGGAGTTGTAGTTGGCCTTGGGATTGTAGTTGCTGTCAAAGAGCAACGGGTTGCCTTGCGGGCGCCACGAGTCCTGGTATTTTGTGAGCACGGGTATTCCCTACGGGACCAAATCTCGCCAAGCTTGTAGGCTTTGACGGTCAAGATGGAGCATATCAACTCACCTGGTCGCGCACACCCCAGACAGTGATAGCGACGCACTTGGGCTCTTCCAAGCAGCCGCGCACCACATTTGCCCAATCTTGTGAGTTGGAAGCGTTTTGAATGTCCAATTCCGTAACGCTGGACACCCGCAGTTAGAAGAGGCAGTATTAAACACAGGAGGCTGAGCACGTACGCGACCTCTTTGACGCCAGAAGACGCCAGGACCTTGATGGTCTGGGCAAGACCGGCGCCCTGGTTAGCTTGGAGATGACCTGTGTGTGGCATGTCAGAATATTGAAGCTGTGATTAGAGGTACAGCTTTTCATCATGAGGAAGAATCAGGTGACCACCAGCGGGATTGTTTCCCCAAAGGCATTGACAATCATAGAACAATAGTATTGAAGGGTCATCGAAGAGGTGATACCAACCTTGGGTTCCAATGCCATCAATGGGGATGCCCTATTAAAATAAGTGAACAAGTTAGAAATGTGATCGGACTTCTCAGTGGTCATGCTTCAGAAGGTTCTCGTGTTGTGATGTTGAGACGCAAGAGCGGGAGGAGGACGAGGATAGCGAGTGGGAGCTCACCTGCGACAGCCACCTGCGCACGCTGGGAACCATGCCTCTTGTCACTTTAGCATAATTGGGCTGGTCCAAGTTGTAGTCATTGATGTAGAGCTTGGCTGAGGGGTCAGCAGCGCGTGCGGCGCGGAACGTGATGCCAACAAAGTCTTCGCGGAGCACATTGGAGAAAACGCTAGGGCGAAGAGAGCCGTCCTCGTTGAAAATCTCGTTGATAACGTCCTGTTGTGATGGAAGGCGGATGGTGGGTTAGCATGTTTCGGTTGTTGACATCAATTCCGGGGGAACTGGGGTTTCCACCAAGAAGACTAACCCAGTGGTAAATCTTGCCCTTGTAGCGGCCCATCACGGTGGCGACGTGCTGCTCGATGACTCGAGTAAGCTCTTGGCGGTTGTTGATATTGCGTACCCAGCCGGCTAGCTGCGAGTGCCAGACCAAGGTGTGGCCGCGGATGGTCTTGTTGCGCTGGGTGGCCCAGTTGACAAGGTAGTCGGCCTGGCCCCAGGTGTACTGGCCGCGCTGCGGGTTGAGGCTCTCCCACTTCATGCTGTTCTCGGGAGTGACTTGGCCAAAGTTGGCCTCGATGATGGCCGCATTACGACCGGTTTGGAGCAGGCGCTGGTCGGTACAGGTCCCGAAGAATTCCTTGCCCTTGGCCTTGAACAGAGCATCGATGGACTGAGCCGCCTGACGCGTCTCGACAGCCGGGGCGGCCGCGGCCAGGGGCGCCAGAAGAAGCGCGAGTGAGACCTTCATGGTGACAAAAGGCTAGACAAACGCGGATCAATGGAGCTGCCAGAGGTATCCAGGGATGACGGGGTGACTGCGTGCACAGAATCTCACGGGGGAGACCCCGATGACTTATTTATATCCCTGAATCTCCACGCATGCCTCGGGCGCCTTTATTCCATCTTGAGTGTAATTAGACAGCATTACCCGTGGATTGGATATTATGACCTAGCTGCTGTTCTCAATATCAACGCCATCTCGAATCATCTGCCGCGAGAGTGAGTTCCCTCTTGGCATCCTGTCGTCGTCGATAGCTTCTAACCTGGGGTAATCAACCAGTTCGCGGTTGGCCTCTCCACATACTCCACCGATCGCTTAATTGCACAACAGCCGGGTTGGCGACATGTCAACACATACTATCATGAATCTTCGGCACTTGTTCGGTGTCTGTGCGGGGCCCCACGAACTTCACCGTGGGATGCATGTTTCGTACCAACTGCAAGCTATGGGCAAGGCTCGGCTCGGAGATTTCTCATTGCTGACAGCTTTGTGGTCGGTCTAGGTTTTGCTTTTACTACAATACCAATCTTGATGTCGAAGACATCGTCGCGTTTTAGCCGCACCACCCGTGCCCCCGGGATCAGGAACGGGTAAAACGACCCCCAAGACTTGTGCGTCTGCCCACCCCTTTTTTCCAAAGGCATGCCAACTCTATGTGCATTAAATCAATATCAACCTCTATTGCAATACTTCCCCGGTCTCGTGGCGTCACCCCTCCTCCTACCGTTGACGCCTGACAACAATCTCCAATACGTGACATTCTCCGCGCCGTGAGCGGATGAGAGATGCATCTTGCCGCTCCAATCTACGCCCCCAGACAGATTTCAGATCACGCCGTGGAAATCCCCGGATCATTCGTATTGGTGGGAAAACAAACGCGGACTCCCTGAAGCCGTCCGTGATGGAATTGGATGCTTTCATCAGATGGATATGCTCTTGCTCCCATTGCTGCCAGGCGACGGAAACAGGACTCCCACCAACTGGGAGAATATCTTGTGGCCAAGCCAGGCGTACGTTTCATTTATTGAACCGGGCTGACAGGCACACGAAAGCTCAACGGCGGCTAAGTTACTTCTCGGCGTGACAAGCTGTCAGAGCTTCAAGGTTAAAGGAATTCCAAGTGGTCACTTTGATTGGAATCCTATTAATCATCTCCCAGAGCTTGCGCTGACGATCGGTAAGGCTCAGTCAACACCTAGTCGTTAAGACGTGCAAGCCTGCGCAAGTGCACTTCAGATAAGTAGGGTCGCATTTGTGTCCTAGTACTCAGTCGGTCCCTTTTCAGTGATTCAATATCCTATCATAATAAGAAAAGCCGCCATATTCCGTCTGCTGCTTCTTCGCTCCTCCACGACCATCTACTCGAAGTTGTTTTCAGAGACACTCACAGGAGGCGGGCTGATTGCTTCGAGCGGGGTTATTCATCGTCAAGGTTCATAACCTAAGCGGTGGACACCCTGGATTTGAGCATAACGGACACGAAGGTTTATTGTTCGCGTCTCTTCATGTTGAGTGTTGGATACTTGAGCTCGAGACAAATGCTCAAGGCTTGGAGGGCTGGAATGCTTGGTCTCGTCCACTCACTGGGTTGTCTGTTTGTGCAGTTGGCTTCCAGAACAAGACAAGACCAACAAACGATGGAGTCTCGTAATCGGGCAGATCATAGTCAACGAGATTCCAATCAAGTGGACTCAGACCTCGCTATGATTTAGAGTCCGATTCGTGACGGTTGTCTGGATACCTAGCATTCGGAGGCAGCACTGGACGTTCAAGGTGAGTTGCTAGGTTGGTCGGGTATCTACACAGTAATTAATGCTACAGTAGGTAGCTGACCTCGGAACCTCATGTGGTGTGTTACATGGGCCGGGCCCCACGTGGCCGATAAGCTTGATAAGGCCCGCCCGAGACTCGGGGACAATTTTGGGGAAGTTCTAGCACAAACATCATCACACGATCAACCACGGCCAAACACCAGGCACACTTGTATCGGTTGCATGCTCTAGAGCGCCAATTGCATGCGCACTGTGCCGGGCCATCCTAGCCGAATGGGACCATGGCTGCGGCGTCTGCGTCTGGCGCCGGCGCATGCTGGGTCGCAAGCAGCGACCAGCTCTCTCCCCGGCCTGGCGCTACGGAGCTCAGCGTGTAGCGAGAAGATCGATACCGGGCGGCGCTATGCGAGCTACGCCTTATCGCGACTGTGCAGGCCGGTGCCGACACAAGATTCACCAGCAGCTTTCTTGCGACCAGGACCGCCTCGATTTGATCGATCCCCTCCTCAACCCCACCTTGCTCGCCCCTACTCCTCCCTCAAAGATGGTCCCGAACAGCGCCGGGCTGCCGAGCTCGAAAAGCGCATCGCCGCTATACCCCTGGAACGGTACCGCAACTTCTGCATCGTCGCCCACATCGACCACGGCAAAAGCACCCTCTCAGACCGCCTGCTCGAGCTCACCGGCACCGTCGCCCCGAGCGGCGACAACAAGCAAATTCTCGACAAGCTCGACGTTGAACGCGAGCGCGGCATCACAGTCAAGGCCCAGACCTGCACCATGATCTACCGCAACCCGCGTGACGGCCTTGACTACCTGCTCCACCTCGTCGACACCCCCGGCCACGTCGACTTCCGCGCCGAAGTCACCCGCTCCTATGCCTCGTGCGGTGGTGCCCTGTTGCTCGTCGACGCTTCCCAGGGCGTACAAGCTCAGACGGTTGCCAACTTTTACCTCGCCTTTGCCCAAGGCTTGGCCCTCGTGCCGGTTGTGAACAAGATCGACCTCCCCACCGCTGACGTCCAGCGTGCTCTCGAGCAGCTCGAGTCCGTCTTCGAGCTCGACACCTCCGCTGCCGTGCGCGTGAGCGCCAAGACGGGGCAGGGCGTGGCAGACATCCTCCCTGCCGTGATCGACCGCGTACCGCCGCCCATGGGCGACCCGAACGCGCCGCTGCGCATGCTCCTCGTCGATTCGTGGTATGACACGTTCAAGGGCGTAGTGCTGCTCGTTCGCGTCTTCGACGGTAGTGTTCGCCCCGGGGACCGGCTCGTCAGCTTGGCCACGGGTAACGAGTACACCGTCGGCGCTGTCGGAATTCAGCATCCGGACCAAATCCAGCAGTCGGTCCTGCGCACCGGGCAGGTGGGGTACGTCTACTTCAATCCGGGCATGAAGCGTATTCAGGATGCCAAGATAGGAGATACCTTCACCATCGCCGGATACGAGGATAAGGTAGAGCCGTACCCCGGGTTCGAAGAGCCAAAACCCATGGTGTTCGTCGCTGCCTTCCCGACGGATCAGTCCGACTACGGCAAGTTGGCGGATAGCATTGGGCAGCTGGTCCTCAATGATCGCAGTGTCACGCTACAAAAGGACTTCTCCGAAGCCCTCGGCGCGGGCTGGAGGTTAGGGTTTCTGGGTAGCCTCCATTGCTCCGTGTTCCAAGACCGCTTGCGACAGGAACACGGCGCGGATATCATCATCACCGAACCCGCCGTGCCGACGCGCATCGTTTGGAGCACCAAACCGGGCGACGAAACCATCATCACCAACCCTGCCGAGTTTCCCGAGCCAGAAGACCCGCGCATGCGCAAGGCGGTGCTGTACGAGCCCGTCGTGTCCGCGACGATCACACTGCCAGGGGAGTACGTTGGACGTGTCATCGATATTTGCGAGACGGCCAGAGGAGTGCAGAAGGGCTTGGAGTATTTCACCTCGACGCAGGTGATTCTCAAGTACGAGCTACCGATGGCGAGCTTGGTGGACGACTTATTTGGGAAGCTCAAGGGGGCAACAAAGGGGTATGCGACGCTCGATTACGAAGATGCTGGGTGGCGAGAGAGTCAGTTGGTCAAGTTGAACTTGTTGGTCAACAAGAAGGCCGTGGACGCAATTGCGAGGGTGGTGCATGTGAGCCAAGTGGAGAGGCTGGGAAGGGAATGGGTGAGCAAGTTCAAGGAACATGTCGAGAGGCAGATGTTTGGTGAGTCTTCCCTTCTTCCCGTCCCCTGCCCAGCTGGGTGGATAGAATCACAGGTGGATAAACGGCTCACCCGAACCGTTCATACCAAGATCTTCTACTCCACCCGGCCTAACTCTGCCTATCTTGCCTGCCCATTCACGCTGGAGACGCTGGCCGACTGACACACCCGCACAGAGGTGATTATCCAAGCCGCCACCGGCAAGCGTATCGTGGCTCGAGAGACCCTCAAGCCTTTCCGCAAGGACGTGCTGGCCAAGCTGCACGCAAGCGACATCACGCGCCGGCGCAAGCTGTTGGAAAAGCAAAAGGCGGGACGGAAACGTCTCAGGGCCGTGGGCAATGTGGTGATTGAGCAGGAGGCTTTCCAGAAGTTCTTGTCCAAGTGAAACCGTCTCGCTCCCGTCCCCGTCTGTCTTCTGATGCTTGGCAAACGGGGAGGGGGGTTAGCCTGGAAGATATACCTCTGGGACCTGTTGTATGATGCTGTATTGTAGTCCTGTACATATTACTCACCTTTTTGCATCTAGACCTTGGGAGTATGACATTTATGAGTGCAAGCCGGGGTGGAATGTTCGGTTCATAGGGCTGAAGGTGGGAACAATACAGGCACTAGTTGTCTTGTGAGTTATCATGTCAGGGGGGTTAGAATGATGTCTAGGGCTGAGAAAACGAGAAACTGATGTGTATTGAATCCCCCGATCGACTCGGCAACCGTTTCTCGTCCCGCTGCTTAACACACTCTCAACCCAAAGCGCTGAAATACGACCAAGAACTGTGATCAGGAACCACAAAGAATCCATATACAGCCCGGTACCATCCCGCCTTATCTATCCAGTTCACGTCCGCGTCTGCGGTCCCTCTTGCGTACCGCCATGATCATTCCTCCAACCGAGGGGAACATCTAACATTGCACATCTCCAGAATGAACATTCCCGTGTACCCAAACCAACACCGCCCCCCTTTCCGTATGCCCGCCCTTCCCCGCCTTAAATCTGAGCCTATTGCCCTCCTTTATACTCCTTGCTCATACGCAATCGCGTCAACACAAACACAATGCCCTATACGACGTTAGGCTACTCACAACTCCATACTCCTCCAAGCCTCCCGTCATCTAGTCCCGGACGAAGCTCAGCTGACAACGAGATACATTCAAGACAACACCCATTCCGTCCCCCTCTTCACAAACTTGTCCAACAGCAGGGTCACGTCCGCCAGCACAAACCGGCAAATGTAAAACGCAAAAAACTCGGCAGCATGGCGCGTGCACAGCTCGATCCCGACCTGTGTCTTGTCTGCGTGACGGAGCCCTGGGTCCTCGACTTGTCGGGCGATTTGGTCTGTCGACTGCCGTTAGCCATATGTTTTTTTTTCCCCTAGTGGTGGGGGGGACGGATCGTAAGTCGTAGAAACCCGTCACGCCAGGTTGACAACGGCAAGAACGGCTGGGAGGTTGGAAGATGCGATGGGAAATATGGGGGGATGAAGATCAGAAACAGGGAGAAGAACATACCGATCATCTGCGCAGCATCGAACAGCCGCGCCAAGCTCGCCATATACCCAGCATTGGGCCCCGTAAACACAACGTTTGGCAAGTCGCGCTTCACCGGCCTTCTCGTGGGATGCTCAGTCATGGGCAAGCTAGGATGATACGACGACGAGCCTGACGATCCATCCTTGCCTGCCTCATTGACGTTGGTCGTGCTCGCAGCGCCGGCAGCGCTACCCGCCCTGCTGGAGCTCCCCGATGCTGCGGCGGACAGGCCGGGCAGGTTTGCCGAGCTATTCTTGCTCCTCAACCTGCGCCACGAGAAACCGCTCCCCTTTCCGACCACGCTTCCCGAGCGCGGCATTGCGGCTAGGTCGCTGCCATCCCCAGAAGCAGCAGCCGCCGCCGCATCCTTAAACATGGCGCCGACTCCAGCAACACCCACCTCATTTCCCAGCTTCTTAGTCAGTGTCGCCTGCACCTGCTCCAGCACCGCTTCGAGGGCTTGCATTTCTTCCAACACAGCATCCGCATCACACGTGTCCACGCGGGCCAGCCTCTGCAGTGCTGCAGTTAGCAAGTCGCAGTTGGCAATCTTGTCCTCGACGTTCTTCAGCTTCACCCCCTTGATCCGCCACACGTCACGCGGCACAAACAGCTTGGTGCTAAGGTACCCGCCGCGGGGATGGCACAGGGTCTGGTAAAGGCAACGCATGAGCCAGAAGGGACGGAGCAGAGTGTCGGTAGGGCAGGGTTCGAGCGGAGCGGGGGCATCGGGTGTCATGGGGTTGGGCGACCCGGGTCGGTCGGGAGAGTGGAAGTGGTTTTCGAAAAGGTGGAGGCCGGTCGTGTTGCCGCCGCCGTTGCTGGAGCTGATGACGCGATCCTTGATTCCAGCGGGAAGAGACGGCACGGCGGGGGGGAGGCGGCTACCAAAGTGCGTGCTGAAGGGCGTAGCGGGGGAATGATCCGATGTTTCTTCGGCGTGGGAGATGGAGAGGTTGCGGGTGCGCAGGCTCTTGAGGCTTGAGGATGAGTAGTTCTTGCGTAGATTTGGGCGCACTACAGATGGTGTTCCCACGCGCGAGTGCTCCTCCGGGTTGGGGGGAAGTGGGGGAAGGGACTGGTCTTCACGCGCACCGGGGACCGGCGACGGCCCGGTCCTTGCCGGAGGCAGCCCCGGAGCGTGAACGGGGCCGGCAGAGAGGGCCTGACGTTGCTGCACGATGTAGCTGCCGGCGATGTGCTGGGCAGGTACTGTGGGACCCGCCGTGGCTGGTCCTGGCGCGGGTGCTATCCTGGCCGTCTCAATCTTCAGCTCCTTGGCATTCTGGCCCGACAGGCGGCGGTTGCGAACGCCGTTTCCGGGTTGCTGAGAGGCTGAGACGTCCGAGTGCGGCGGTAGCAGTTGTGAAGCATCAGGAACTTCCGGCAACGGTCCGGTAAAGGCATTGACTCCGGGGGTGCCGCGTGGAGACAGTTCGTCTTCGCTCACCGGGGTCAGGACCATGGTAGAGGTCGGCAGATTCGAGCTCGAGCTGTTCCACGTGTGACCAGTCATGCCGCTAGAGTCGGATTCCCGTGGCACTGCCGATCTAGAATCCAAGCCAAACGAGAACTCCCCGAGAGCATTATCCCGCGCCGCCTGCGCGCGTGCCTCCTCATCCGAATCATTTCCGTCGAAGAAATCCTCGCCGATGGCTTCGTGCCTCCTAAACTCTTCATCCTCCAGCTGTTGCTGCAATCGAAGCTGCTGCTCCCTCTCGGTGGCCAGCCGAAGAGCCTCCCTTTCCGAATCGTGCGCCGCCTCCCTGGTCATCTCCGCGTGGTGCATCGAGCTCACGATGGGCACGGTGTGCGTCCCGCGGAAGCCGTGCGCAATGTACGCAGACTCATCAGGTTCGTATCCATCATCGTAGGCAGCCTCGATGGCATCGTCGAGGGCGGCATCGAATTCGGTCTCCGTGGCACCGCTGGGGCCGCGAAGGTGCCTCCGTCGGATCCTTGATGAAGATGCTGAATGCACCGAGGACGTGCTTGCCCGGTCCGATTCGTCAATTGGATCGAGCCACGAAATCGATTCGTGACTGTTGTCGCGGTGGTGACTGGTGGATTGGGCCGTCGGCGGGCGGCTGTAGCTCGGGACCTCTGGCGGGGCTCTCCTTGGGCTCTCGGGAGCTGCAGGCGGGGGCGACATCCTCGCCGGGGACAAGCCGCGGCGAGGGGAGAGAGGCGGGGGCATATATGTTGTATCCGCCGCAGGGGGCCGAAGAAGCGTGCCGTTGTTGTTGGGGTACCTTGCCCGCGAGAAGGCGGACTGCAGTGAGTATTGCGCGGTCAGATAGGATGTGGGGGTTTCCCTCGGGTCGGTGGGCAGAGGCGACGCGCGGGACGGGGGCGGCGGAGTCCGCGCTGTCTCGCGCGAGGGACCTATCTGCGCGGCCAAGGCTTCATGTCCACCAAGCCCCGGGGTGGCTGCTCTGGAGGGGCCGGTGGGGACGGTGGCGGCCAGCATATCGTGTAGATCGTTGCTCCCGGGCCGCTCAGGCAGTTCCTTTTCCTGGGTCTCCATGTCCGCCAGTTGCTCGTCCAGCTCCATGACGCGGGCCAGGTAGGTTTGGTGCTGAAATTCAGCAAGTCAGAATCGTCTGCGGAACAGGGCTTGTCATGCTCTGTGCAACTCACAATGTCTTCAAGCCGCCTACGGTCCTCCTCGAATGAGGTGCGCAGGAGAACCTGCTGGAGGACGGCGCAGGCTTCGGCGTAGGCCCTCCTTGCTCCCTCCGGGTTGCCGGCATTGTCCAGCCGGACGGCCGTCCGGGCCGTCTCCAGGGCCCTGGCCAGTATACCCCTTTGGGAAGAGCCTCTGCCCTGGCGTCTGCGATCTCCGTCTCTCGACCTGTCGCGACTGCTCCTGTTGGACGCAGCGCCCTCGGAGCTCCCCGCGGGAGCCCGCGGGTGACCCCCGGGGTGGCCGTTGTGCGTGTACGACATGGCGGCCGACTCGTGGGTAATGGACATCATGTCGGGCGAATCTGCCAGTGCGCCAGGATGGTGCGAGAACTCCTGGGGCGCTTCCTGTGAGCGCGTTGCTGGCTCCTGCCGGGACGCGCCGTCCTGAACGGGCTCGCGATCGCTTTCTTCTGGCGTCGGGGAAAACCTGGCGAGATTGAGCTGTAGGACTTCGTGGGCCAGGGAGGGACCCGTCGAAATGCGTGGGAGGCTCTGCAACGGTGGGACCGGGGCAGAGGTTGGCGATTGGCGATCGTCTCTTCGAGGTGAGGATCGCGGGGAGCTTCCCCCTGGGGACGGCCTGGGTCTTCTGCTTGGCGAGCGATAACCCAAGATCTCGGCGCTCACACGACGCGTGAACTCGGCAAGGCTGGATGCGCGGCTCGATGTGGTTGACACGGACCAGCGGTTCAGGTTGCGCAGAGTATCGCTCAGGCTCCCACCGCTGTCGGATCGTGAATGGCCTCTCCCGTGGCGCGGGTTGCCTTCCCTGGAGGACTCGGGAACCCTAGGCGCGGGTCGAGGATCATTGAACGGCGAGGGGACTGGCGGCGCGGCGTCGGACGGCGTGCCCGGGTTGATGACGATCCTCGCAGGCGGAAGAAGTGACGAGGTACGTGGGGGGTTGGCGTGGTTGAGCGACGACGATCTCGGGGGATTCGGAGGAACGGCGGAAAAGGCAGCAATGTGGCGGACGGCAGGGGCCGAGGGTCGGCTGAGGGGACCGGCTTCGTCGCGGTGGTTGTGGTGATGCAAAAAAGCAAGGGGGTGGTGGTTCTGGTTCGGGGGGTGGTTGTGGTTGTGATGGCTGTGGAAAAGGTGAGCCCTCGCGCCGAGATTGCCCTCGTCTCGGCTGCCGTTGCGAATCCGGCGGGATGGTGAAGCGTAGGGGCCGGCGACGTCGGCGAGGCCGTTAGAGGGCAGCGGAGGGGTTCTCGTCGTCGGCGTTGTTGTTGTTGCGGTGGTGCTGGTGGATGGATGAAAGGACGAGGTGGGTAGAGGAGCAGCAACGGCGGGGCGGTAGGAGGACATGGCGGCAGAGAGAGTCCCCGAGCGGCTCCGGATTGCTAGAGCGTTCTTGGGATTCTCGCTTTTCCACACCTTGCTTCTTGGACGAAAAAGACAAAGCCCCCAGCCCAATCAAGTCGGTCAGGTCGGGGGGTGTGTGGGAGCTGGCGCCCGGCCTGTCGAGCAAGTTCCATCCAGGGGCAAACCGAGACGAACGAGCGTGGGCGAGTGGGACTGGGTTGCGTGACTTGTGCGACTGCAGACCGCAGGGGAGTCAGGGCAATCAGCCGAGCTGCGTGGTGACGGGAGTCTACAGGCTCCCCCCTGGGAACGGGACGGACCTGGGCAGGGCAGTGCGTCTGCAGCGAGTCGCTGCCGCCTTGGGTGCCCGCCCGCTGGTGTGTTCCCTGCTGCTGTGGCCGGTGCCTCGCCGTGCTGCAATTGGATGCAGGCCCTGCGATGGGATTCCGATGGCCCGCAGCGCCAATCGCACACGTCTCGCCCCGCCAGCTGTCCACCAATCAAGTCAGCCTGGTTCCCCACACTCGGACCCAGCAGTTTTTTTGGTGATCCTTGCGGGTGCGTGGCCGGCGTCAGCCCAAGGCCGCTGACGGGCGATCGCTTTCGCTCACTTGGGAATGGCTTTGTCGATGGCTGACGGGGACCTTGCTGGCGACTCAATAGCGTGACGCGAAGGGCCAGGCGAAGACCATCGAATCGAATCTTCAATCAAGGGGAAATCGGGGCAACCAACACAACGATTGTCGGCGGCACCAATAAACCGCCGCTCACCGAATGGTCAACTGAAGGGGTGAAGTCTTGCATCCCCGACTTCTCGGGCTCCATTGGTCGTCTCCGTCCCTCGACAGAAAAGGGGGAGAAGGGGACGGGAGGTGGCAGACCCCAACAGGACCCGAGGTACATACTGGTTCGCCGTCTGTAGACGTACATAAATCCAGTGGACGCACACTACTGTACATACGTACACTAATTACGTAGTTACCCTTGAGTGCACCTAGGCTTCCAGGTTGTGTCCTGATCGGACACGGACGGGTGCCTAGGCGGGATAAAATGCTGTGCCCTGCGCCGTGCAGTTGTGTGCATAGTACACGTTACCTACTGCGTACCTACCGTAGTGTGGGTAACGTGAAGGTACCGAGCTAGGCACACACATGGTACACACAGTGCTGAGTAGGTAATTACCGGCACCTATGCACTATGTCACGGTCCAATTCCCTAGGAGATCGTTGGTTCAGACAACCTGACGGGAATTGGAGATTGGAACATGCCATCCCGTCTTTTGTTTCCAAGTTTCCAGATTCTAGCCAATTTGTTTTTTGTTCACGTAGGCCCCTGCATAAGGTACCTTACCTACTATCCGGACAGTATTTGGATATCAGATGGAAACACTGGAACCCCGGGGTATCATCACTGGGCGTGATGAAGAAAAGCTGTCTTGCAGACCCTCAAGCAGTATTGGGCAGTTTTCAGACCCCCTGAATCTCCGCATTTGGCAACCCGCCTTCCAAAATCTGGAGCCCCTTGGCCGGGTGTCACAGTGCAAAAACGGAGCCAGTTAGTACCGTCTTGGGGCTTAGGTACTCAGATGGTCCTCAAGTCAGTCGGGCCTCGTCGGGCTGTGTTTCCCCCGCCGACGCCCCCCTAGCCCTGTACCGCTGTCGCAAATGAGACCTGAATAACCAGTCAGCCAACATCCACAACGGACACCCACCCAAGACACCAAAGACCGAAGGCATCGGAAAGAGAAACTGAGGTGCCTGGGATATTAGTGTACATGTCACAGGAGCCAGTGGCCAGCACGAACTTCCGGTCGTTTATCGACGCAATTTTCACACCACGGCAGCCCATCAACCTAATCTCCCATGTCAACAGCGATTCGCCCCACCTCCACTTTCGCTGCATGATGTTGTCCCTTGCATGATAGGGTGTGCAACGGCGGGAGGACCATGAGGTAACACTCGCTGTCTTGGCTACCCACGAGGTGTTTCCGTCGGGTTATTTTGTCCCAGGTATGGATGCTGAGCCAGGAGCTACGCAGTAGTTACCCTACAGGATCTCAGCCCGATGAGGACCAGGAGAAAGCTTCCACATCCCTTCTCTCCCTACTACGCGTGTAAGGCAATGTGGTAGGTGTCCTACCTACCTATCTTTACCATGGGTAGTTAGTTACCTGAGCTTCACTTTGACGTTGAAACTTGGTCAACCTTCCGATATTCTCATCAATCCCGTCTGTAGGCTTCTCTATACGCAGTACATATGTTCTCCTGCTCCTCTAAAATGATTTGACTGCTTGAATGGCACTTAGGCCTGGCATTGAAATGTTTCAACTTCATTCCGTCCGCCTTCCAGGTTGTCTTCGGCGTAACGATGTCACCTTACTCAGGTTTGGGAGGCAAACTCAATCATCCGGTTTTCGCGGCATCCCTGTCCCAAAACAATGAATGTTGGCGGTGCCCGGTGCTGCAATTACAGTCGGAACGCCTGCATGGGCGGGTCAGTCATTGGGTTACACGATAATACGTGCGCTACGACAGCCAACGGCGCCGTCGTGTTTGTTCACCATGACCAACTCATATGGCCCTTCTGCTTGCACGAATCAATCTAGTCGCTATCGAACAAGACGCGTCACGCCGCGCCAATCGTATGGTTCATCGACCTGGACGTACGCAGTATTTCGTGGCGCAGAGCCCATCTTTATCGGCTCCGTTGCACTGGGCGACGGCCATTGGATTTCGCCGATGTTTCACACGTCCAACATGGCGGTCGCATCAGGGGGGGGGGGGGGGGGGGCGGAGCATGGAAGGAGGGTGTCGAGGAGGATCGACACGTCCAAGTCGCGTCGCGCAGATCATGGCCTTGTTGGCCACACCGGAAACTTCGGCAACCGGCGAGACGGCTCCGGAGGAAACCCTATCCGCTCCTCTAATCTGACGGGCTCGGGCTTCGAGCGAAGGTTGCGGGCTTCGGGCCCCCAGGGGTTTCCATCACCATGACGTCAGTGGTGACCCACCCCTGCTGAGGCTCGTTCAGGGGGGTGCACGTGACAGTCACACTAACCCTTGCGCAGCCATCCGGATATCCTCATCTCATCCACGCTCCTCCGATGATGTACATACTACAGTAGTGTACAGTACTGCTGCTGCAAAACTCGCTGGCACATTGATCAGGCCAAGGTACGTAACCGTTTCAATAAGGGAACCCTACAGTTGGTTTGGAACCTGGAACTCAGAGGTGGCAAACACGCCTTCCGGACGCGTGCCGCCGTGGGGCTGGGTGCGTTACACAACGTATGCTGCTTGCTTTTCTGGTTCGAGCGTGGAGCCGTAGGATTCGTGACGTCCTCGGGGGCTGTTCTGGACCACGGGCAAGAAGCTATTCACGGACATGCCTGTGAATCCAATGCTGCAGTCGTGATATTCTAGGCGATGATTTTCCTGTGGCTTGGTTGGCGAGATTGGGCTGAAACCGGTTTCATGCTAGGTAACAGTACTATACACCTCGACTGCCTGCTCTGTATCTTGGTGACTATCTGGTAGGTAGGCACATTGATTGTACTTTGTAGGTGCCAGAGGGTCGAGAGCAAAAGTGCAGAGGGAATGGCCACTTCCTGACATCAAGACAACAATATAGGTATACAGCATATACAGCAAAATGAACTAACCAGTAATTAATTATATACACGGTACATGAAGTATATTCCCCTTTTCCATCCCTCTCTACTAGATCCCGTCACTCGCCTACCTCCTCCCTCTCAAGTTCAGCGGCAAAGGCTTCCACAGCACTGTCTTGCCAAAAAACCAGACCTGATCTTGGAAGGCATTCCAGGCGTGGCTCCCAAACGGCGTCACCCTCGTCACATGCTTAATCCCCAGCCCGTCCAGCGCGTCCTGTAAGTCCCTTGCCCACTGAAACACAAAGTCATACAGTCCGTACGCAACAAAGATTCCCTTCTTCTTTAGGGCCGGGTTCCTCGCTAAATCTTTGTCCGACAGGTACGGCGGCAGCGTCGCTGGCGCGAACAAGCCAAAGTAATCGAACCGGTCCGTCGCGTTGACGAGCATCTCGTAGGTGAGCACCCCGCCCATGCTGAGGCCTGCGAAGGCGCGGCAGCTGGAGTTGCGGCACACGTCGTAGTTTGACTCGACGAATGGGAAAAGGTACTTTTCGTAGTTCTCGCGTACGAGGCGCGCGGCGGGGACGGGGACGGTGTGTGACCGGTTGCCGTACAGGAACTTTTTCCCGTCCTGGTGCGACGCGTCGAGGTTGTAGAAGGTGGGTGCGACGACCACGGTGGGCGGGATGTGGCCCAGGCGGATGAGGTTGTCCATGATGTGGCTGATGCGGCCGAGATTTTCCCAGTCAGCGCCGTTGCCGTTGGCGCCGTGGGAGAGGTACAGCAAGGGGTACTCCTTTTTTGTCTTGGACCGGCCGTAGCCTGGGGGGAGGTAGATCACAAAGTCGTGAACGTCTTTGGCCGGGTGGAGGGAGCCGGGGGAGGTGTAGTTGACGTGGAGAACTCGGCCGCGGTTGCGGCAGGGGTGCGGGGCCGGGAGGGTGTAGTCAAAATTGGTGTTTAGCTCCGGCGAGGCTTGGAACTTTGCATCAAAGGGGACCACGAAGTTGCTAGACAGCTGATCACCGGGGACGTTCATGAAGGGCGGCACGTCCGGATCGACGACCAGCTTGCCTGTGTCGACTGTGCAGTTGGGGGCGTAGTCGCAGTCCGGAAGGAAGGCGTAGGTATAAGTGCCACTGGGGAATGGCGCCGTGTACACCCATTCGTCTTCGCGGTCGGCGGATCGGCGCATCTCATAGGGCCAAACATAGTCCTCGGGCAGCTGTGGCCAGGGATTGCTCACCCAGAAGTCCCCCGGTTGGTAGTCGTGCGGGTCGAAGCGGCCGTTGGTCCTGTGCAGGGTACCAGTTGTGTGGAACTGATCTGTGAAGGGTTGCAGCCCGCCGCCGATGAGCACCCGCCGTGCCGTGGCGTTGATGTACCGAAACTCGACCTCATAGCCGGTCGGGGCTCGTCCTGTCTTCCGCACCGTCACGGAAGCGGTCGCCTCATGGAACAGCAGCAGGCTGAGCAGGGCGGACAAGACGCCCCGGAGAGAAACAGCTGCGCGCATGACCGGCGACGCGCTAAGGGGTAGGGGGTTAGGACCCAGAGGTGACGGTTGCGTGAAGAGGTGGCAAGTGAAAATCGCACATGCGTTTTGAACATTGGCGAGGGTCCCGGATAAATAGGACACCGTTGTTTGGTTCTGTGTCCCCTGACGAATGCCTCGGAGGTTGCACCCGGAGTGAGCCGTAACTATACCATGCTCGGGCCTGTAACCCCTGTCTCGCTTCACCAACGGCCCGGGAGCCTGCAGCAAGGCTCAGCCGATGTTTGCAGAATGGCGAGGAGAGCGTCTTGGCTGGATACAAGTACCGGCATGTGTATAGAAATCCATTCTTAACATACTAGTAGTACTTTCGTGGTGGTATGGGTTGTGGTTCTGGAAGGGTAAAGTCCATGCAAGGTTCCATCACCCTTGGAACTCACTCCTCCAACACACAGTTGGGATCTGTAGGTGTGCATCGCCCTGTATTTGTGGGTGCGTTCAGGCTGCATAGGTTTCCCGTATTATTAGCGTTTGAATGGTACGTCGTCTATGGAGATCATTGAGCGCCTTGGATCAATATTATGCCATCTAGAATACAGTGCTGCTTGGATTGGAGTTGCGAAAACCTCTTACAGTTTGTTTCTTTCTTTTCTTTTTTTTTTTTTTTTGTTTCTACTTTTATTGCTGCCATCTTCCTTCTCTTTCTCCTAGGTATTTCTTATCTTTCTTTCTTTCTTTCCCAGAAAGCCGTACCTCAGCTACAACGCTGTTTCTCAAGAATACCAGGTGCCTCTCCCTTGCCCAGCCGGGTCATGATCCCGCCCTGCCTTTACCCGAATTTATCCCAAAAACACAGATGTCACAGCTCCCTTTCTTGATCCGCTCTGTCCACGTTGACCATTTGGCTTCAGTCAAACCCAGCGGCTTGATGCCATAACGTTGTGAATGGACCAGTTCTTCTTCTGACATTAGTACTCACCGCAACCGATAGGCGAGACCTCAGTCATGGGATCTCATTCATGATGCCGCGCGCCCGATACATCGCAATTGGCTTCTTGGTCATATTTGTCTTGCTCCGCTGGTATAAGACACCACGACAACAAACGACGACCGACTTCGGTCCACTGGAAGCTTTTAATAGCACTCTAGGCGTAAGCGTACAAGCATGTTGTAATGTGGAAGTTAAGCTTATCATTCCTGTTCTAGTTCCAACGCATCTTCGCCATTAATCTCCCCGCACGCACCGATCGCCGCGATGTTCTTACGCTGGCTGCTGCCCTTACAGGGCTGAATATTAGCTTTGTTGATGGTGTGGCTGGGGCAGATGTCGCTGACTCTGTGCTCCCCGGCAATGGGAAGACTCCAATGGGTTTCACCGTGGGCAACAAGGGCTCATGGAGAGCACACATGAACGTCCTGCAACGGTGAGCCAACTTGACTTGAAAGCACACAAACTACGACCCTATGAAATGGTGGGCTGATACCAGCCCACACCCAGCATCGTCCAGGAGAACATTACCACCGCCCTTATCCTCGAAGACGATGCCGACTGGGACATCCGTATCAAATCACAAATGCGCGTCTTCGCCGCCGCAGCGCGCCCGTTCACCCAGCCTGTATCCCCCTCTTCATCAGCAAAGACACCCGGCTGGCAGCCTCCAAGCGAAGCCACACTGGCGGACCTGTATCGCCATTCAAGTCCAAACTCCGAGGCCGTCATCGACATTCCCATTTCCCGCGTCGTGACCATGGACTTACCCAACCCACACCTCAGCCCGTACGGAGATGACTGGGATCTGCTCTGGCTGGGGCACTGCGGGACTGATTTCCCTGAGGAACGACGTGCAACGGACCGGTCGGACGATCGTTGGAAACCCCCGCCTCTCCGAGTCACAATCCCTGACGACCCAACCGTTCCATTATCAAAATACCTCGTACCGCACCCTTTTGCGCTGGGGGATTCGTTGGGCAAACAGACCTTTACGGGCTCAGACGACGAGGATAATCATGAATGGGTTGACGGCGAGGGCCCGAGAAGAAGCAAGCGATATGCGCAACACACGCGCGTGGTGCATGCTCCGCGCAAGGCAGTTTGCACGCAGGCCTACGCAGTCAGCCAGCGCGGTGCCAGACGATTGTTGTGGAGGTTTGGAGTGGGAATGGGACTGACAGCAGGGTGGGATTTGGTGTTGAGCGATTGGTGCGACGGGGTATATGCCTCTCCTTCGTTGTCCTCTCTTTATGGTAATCATCGTCGAAGAGGAGAGGGTGAAGAACTGAAAGCGAGGGAGGGCGATGGCGGAAGTGATGATGAGGAAGTGGACGGTGACGGTCGACCACCAGTGTGCGTGACAGTTCAACCGCCGTTGTTCAGCCACCACTTTGGTAGGGGGAAAGGATCAGATATATCGGCCGCTGGTGGCGGGTTTTGGAAGAAGAAAGGAGAAATGACGCCATATATCCGGCTGAGCGTGAGGTTAAACTTGGGGAGGCTGGTTAACGGGATGGAGCCAAGGGAGCAGTGGGATGATTAGGGGGTTATCTCTTTTCGCACCAGCAGTGGGGCCTGTCAAGCGCTCAGCAGAAATGGCATCATCGCAGATTATTCCACAGTCAGATGAAGCGAGCTCGACGCAGGGTGAACTCCGAAAACGCCCAGCCTCAAGCTACGCCAACTCTCCTGCATGGAGAGCGACTTTCCGCCTACGAACACCCGCCAGAAAAGCCAGAATCCTTGTACAACCGTGCTTCTCTCCAATCCTTCTCCCTCTCTTAACTCATCCAAGCCCACATAATCGATCCCCCGCTGTGCTCGATGGTCGGTTAGCCCACAACATGAGCCCTGGGAGTACAAGCGGTACAGGGGAGAACTTACCAAGGATAGCCCCCCTCGAAGAACCCAACCGCAACTTCTGCCTTCTCCCGCATCTCAAACCTCGCTTTGACATACCACATGCCCTTCACATCTTGGACTAAATCGCACTCCACCAGTCCCGGGTCACCCCCTTCAGGATAGCAGTATTTCCCCGTCCGACCGACTCGTCCTCCTCTGCCACCGCGGGCCCTTCGACCCCGTGCTCGGCCGCGGAATGTATCGTGGATAGAGTGACCACCAGCTTCAACCGCGCCCTCACAGGAACGGTTCTCAGCCGCGAGACCAAGCTTGGTGATGAGGTACGCGCGGCCGGCGTCGCGGTGCCAGTCGGACCGGGTGGCGGCGCTGAGGGGACCGATGATCACAACCGGTTGGGGGGTGATGCTGCCAGTCAACATGCTCACAGAACCGGAGACTTTGTTGGAATCGGCCGTACTACCAGACGGCTGCTCGGTGTCAAGGCCGGACAAGACAAGAGCTGGAAATATCGGCTTTTGTAGAGCACGACGGGCCAGTTGATCCCAGTCGGGCGGGGTGGGAATGATGGTTTCGGCGAGAGGAATATTGTAGAGGGTTTTTGGGTTGCTTGAATTGGAGGAAGCAGGAAGAGCCTGGCCGGGCATCGTGGAAGCTGTGGCGTTCGAGGATCCAACAATGGTCTCCCCGAGAATGGTGCGCAGGATATCCTCTAGGCCACAGTTGCCTACCAGAGCAGCGTCCGCGCCTGTCGTGATTGGTGAAGATAGAATCGTTGTGTTTGTTGAAAAATGGGACGGAGCGGGTGCCGGGTTCATAAGGCCATCGGACCTGTGGATGGGGACCGAGGCGGCGATTGGGGCGGACCCAGTCGTTGTAACGTCAAAGAAGACATCGTCCTCGGACAGGTTGGCCGACCCGGTCGGGGTCTCCAGCAGGACATCACTCAGAAGACAGAACTCGATGTTTCTCGACGACGCGACAGCCCGGGAACGGAGAGGAGCGACCCATCCATCGGGCGTCTGGGTCTGGGGCGCAATGGGAGCTGCGAACTCAGAAACCAGACGAAGGTAACCGGAACGGAGTCAGGAGAGGTTACTTACTGCTGTCATTGTCTTGATCCTCAGATGGATTTCCAGTCCACAACTTCGAAATGATGTTCCCCATTCTGGTAAAGTGAGGTGAGATACTGGTCAGCGCTATCCTGGAGAAAAAAATGTGGAAG
The DNA here is from genome assembly GCF_042764415.1 of Remersonia thermophila. Classification (NCBI taxonomy): domain Eukaryota; kingdom Fungi; phylum Ascomycota; class Sordariomycetes; order Sordariales; family Chaetomiaceae; genus Remersonia; species Remersonia thermophila. The sequence goes on from NC_092223.1 coordinate 2,269,662, forward strand.
GAGCACCTTACTCGGACCACAATGAAATAAGCAGGAAAGTGAAGTGAGGCACCAGGGTTGCTGTTGTGTCAGAGCCAGAGAAACAACCTGAGAGTTGAAGCAGGTGAAAGAAAAGAGAAGGGTAGAAGGTGAACTTGAATCACGCTGCCCGCGGCCTGAAATTCAACTTTGCAAACAGGCGATGTAAGAAGAACAAGACGGCAGGGAAATGTGGACACTGATCTTTTTAGAGCAGCCGACGATGAAACGCATGGATACATAAAATCAAGGCGTCAATCTCTACTCACCTGAAACGACCAAGAAAAACTTGACGTGTGTCGCACTCTTCGGACTTCTGTAGTCGGAGGTCCGGAGCTGCGGAGCCGGAGATGTGGGTCCAATGGAACTGAGATCGGGGCGGCAGAGTGGAGCACATCGGGGTAGCGCGCGGCGGCCTGGGGTTCGTTTACACCGAGCAAGAGACCCCAGTGGGTTGCTGGGCTTGCAGAGAGTTTCAAGAGCCCAGAAAGTACCATATACAAACTAGGATCGAGTTCGGAGGACACAAATATGAAGAACAAACACCTAATGGACCTTATCAGCAATGGATATGCCAGACCGGACTCTGATTACATGGATGAAGCTCCGGAAATTTTCACCATCAAAGGCGCCAAATACGCAACCAGGACCCAAGCCCAAACACAGTAGTTATGAATCACACCACTTTCGAGGTACCTTGCTGACTTGTCCTATGCATACTGAAACAAAGCACAGACTCACCAACGACCCGAGGGCCTTGCTTGGCCACGCTGAAGCCCTCAGAGGGTAGCGAGATATGAAACAGGGTAATGAGCAACACCGGGTTGCCCGGGGATACCGGGTATAATTTATTGAGAGAAAGAAAAACAACCCGGACTATCACTGACTTTTATTTCCACTTCTCTGGGCCGTCATGGAAGATCATAAAGCACTGAGTAGCAGAGCGTTCGAAAGCCCCCAGCTATTATTACACAATGCATCCTTGGATTATGCTGCGGCATAATAATACATATATGTCTTGATGGCTCACCAACCGCCAAAGAGACCATTAGAAAGACGAAGGGGGCTGTTGGGACCAGAGACGCAAGAGGAAAGTTCAAGGCTGGGCGCACTCAAGAAACCATACAGCGGCTTGGAGACGGTTGGTCGTATTTGGCCAGAGACACTTGACATACACGCCCGGGTATCCCTTAACCATAGGTTCTAGGGGTGGCACCTTAGATACATATTGTGTATACTATATATTAGCTGCAAACATAGGGCTACGGACCACCGCCACCGAGCGGGACCGTGATAGAGGTCTGCTAAGCAGGGGCTATGTATACATGTACACTAGAAGCACCCATTCCCCCGATATTTTCAATGGTTCACTCGGATACACAACCTATCGCAGCATAAGACGATAGGTACGTCATGGAATAGTTTCTGGAGCATAGGATAGGGGCGGGAACAGCCTCGTTTAAGGGTTTCCATTTTCTCGTATCAATGCCACCTTAGCAAGCTTGGGTGTTCCAAGCATTGCAGCGCAATATGTCTTCAACAATGACATTATTAATCACGATCTCGGGCTAATGGCGCAGCAGTCGCGGTAGAAGATGTTCTTACCGACGGCCATACCCGAGCATTCGCTGGGTGTTTCGTCAAGGTTCATTAGCTCAACGCTAAAACTCTACACCCAGACGCCATGGGTCCGGTTGGCGAGAACCTGGAAGCGGGCAGGTTCCCGATATTTTTGGAACTGTTCTTGCTTGGCAGCAGGGGGTTGCCGCGGCAAGCCTTCTGCCAAGGTTCGATTTCCCTTGTAACACGAGATTCATGCCCGAGATCGCATGCCTGGGTCGTATCAGTCTCACGTGTGCGGCTGGCGACCAGGGAATCTATTGCCAAGGTGGCGTCGCATTCCCTCCCATCTCAAAGCGGGTAAGCAGAGAGTGGATTTGGTCCGCCTTCATAGCGGTATTAATATGGAGCTTTGTTCATGTTTCCGCACTCGGCATCGACCACTTCTGAACCCTTTGTCTAGAAGACAGCAGCAGCAAACGCGCACCGCAACTATGCAGGGAATCGCGCCACAATACGTCTGGCCACCACGGAAATGGGAGCGTAAGCTCGGTTTGCGCTTGGCTTCGGTTCTCTCTTTGATCATTGCCGCCGGTCTCGTCGGGTCACTTGGAGCAAACAAAAGAGTCCGTCATTACGATGGCCTGGGTCTCGTAGCATTGTCTCCAGGGGTATGTTAATCCCCATCACGATTTGCAACTCCCCCTTCCCATTCACCTCGGAGCATTTCTGCTGACATTTCATCCGTTTCGACAGATTGGCTTAACCTTTCTTTGGGATGTGGCTGAAATCATCTGCATCGCCGTCCGCGGCGGCCATCGGGGGATGCACCCAGGCGCCATCATCGGTGTCGACCTCCTCATGTGGCTCGGCTGGATTTGCGAGACGGGACTCTTCGGCTATCTCGCCTCGTACGGCCCAGAGTCCTTGATTGATGGGCATAGCGCCCAGTCCCGTACAGACCCGGAAGATTGGGACTGGTCGCGCACTACTCCGGAGGATAGGGCGCTCGAGAACGAGATTCAACATAAGAGCCGCGCAGCCGCTGCGTTTATGGCGTTCCTTGTGTGCGCCCTGCCTTCCCCATTTGCAGTTGACCTTGACTTAGCCCTCCGACTTATTTCCTTTCTGCTGCCTGGTTTTCCAAATATTGAGTTTGGCTCGGCTGACACCTGTTTCTCTCCAGCATTGTCCACTTCACACTCTTTGTCATCGGCTGCAGAGAGGAGCATATCCGCAGCATTCAAAGATACCACATAAGGCGGCCTATCCCGGAAGAGCCGCTCCAAGAGCTGTCGATGGAGCCGGTCACCACTGAGCAGACCCAGACGCAACAGGAGAAGCCGCCGCCATACATGCATAGTTAATGGCGGCTTGCAGTCCTCTTTTACACACGTGCACGTATTTGGCTATAATATTGAATGTTATCATGATGCATGTTTCGCATTATTATGCAATGAAATTCCTTTCGGACAGCATTGTGAGCTCAGCTTTGCCATTCCTGATACGTCGCTATGGGAAACGGGCGACAGGCGCGTATATTGCAACTTGCTTTTCCTCTTGTCCTCTTGTCATCACTAGAGTGCTTTTGTTTTTCTTTGATCTCAACCTCGTTTTCGTCTTAGTCTCCATTTCACCATCCTCGCCATTCTCTCATTACACCAGGGTGCCCGTATCCCCTCCTGACGTAAGCAATCTCGTTGGAAGGGATGGAAACCTAGCTCGGTCTCTGTTGGGTAGTCCCAAACCTAACGAGGCATAACAACGACTTATACTACCAAAGCTGAAGGCAGTCATCTGAAAATTTCCGGCACCAAATAACATAGTCCATAACTCCGCTACTCCTGGAAACATCTAGGCCCAATAATCCGGTGGCATATCAAAGATCCACTTCACAAACCTCGCCAGTTCCCTATCACTCACTCTCCTAGGTCTGGGCGCGGTCCCCTGCCCGTTCGTCTCATCATTCCATCTCCGCTTCCTCATCGCCGCTATAATCTCCCTCTCCAACACTCTCAATCTCGGTCGATAGTACGGATCGTGACACAAACACCACGCGATCAGCCGTCTTAGCTCTTCGCTCAACTTCGGCTTCCTTCCCTTTAACCCGATCGTCGCATCCTTATGAAGAAGCCACCCACCGTACGTCCAGACACGACGCCAATTTTGACCCGCGGCTCCCGAGGGTCGTTTGGGGTACCGCTGCGCGTCAAGGTCGACGGGCTCAGTCACAGGCCGGGCGACAAAGTGGGCGTCGCCGATAGGGCGCCGCCGCGGGGCTCCGGGGACGCGGTCGTCGTCATCTCTGTCAGTATTGGCGTCGAACGGGGGCACCCATATCCGGGAAGGATGAGGCGGGCACGGAGGATAACAGCCTGTCGCTAAGGCGGCCATCACCAGACCTGCGGGGTGGGGATGGTGTTAGTTTGTGTATGCAGACGTGGTTCTGGACGAACTCAGTAGGAATCTGTACCTATCTGGAAAAGGTTGTTGGCCCAGGTGAAGTTACCAGCCGTTTTACCAAACTGGTTCGACCGCGGGTGTTGTGGGCTAAGATTGAACGGTACAAAATCCCATTCTTCAGTGAATTGCTCCTGTGCTAGGCATTAGTTACTTCAGGGTGGTTTATAAGCGCTTCCGCGATGGTGATTCAACTCTAGCAACCGCACACCTGGGTTCTGGAGGGTGCTACGCATGTTATTGTTCAAGGAGAGGAGGGGGATGCGTACAGGGGTGAAATAGTAGTGTTTCGCCAGATTTCGAATGGAACGGATCCTCGATCTGTCGACAACATAGGCGTACAGGAAAGCCAGCACTGGTTAGCCATGGTATTAAAAGTGCCTTGCTGCTCCTGGTGCATTCGTCGGAAGCAACTCACGGATCCTGGAGGTCTTGGGCTGTGAGATTTACCGCCAGTCCAAAATCAGCGAGTTTCATGCAGGGCATGATGCCATGACCGGTGGTTGCATCGCTTGCTCCGACAAGGACTGGACAGGTGAATAATCAGTAGAGCCCACTACCATGTTCGTATAACGCAAATACCTACTGTTCGCAGCGTCCAAGTCCAGGTGCAATAATGGACGTTTCCTTATAACCCCATAATCTGGAGGTGCCCGTTCCTGTACAGGTTGCATAAACGCCCCCAATGGATATAGCCACTGGTACCTAGTCGGAGGATAGTGCAACGCAATGAGTTGCTTTGTGACTTATGGTTGAAGCATAGTAAGGTGCCTACGGTTAGCTATTGCCAACCTCAGGGTTAGAGTCACTTACGGCAGTGGAAAATCCGCCAGAGAGCCTCTTCCTCGAATACCAGGTTCTTGCCTCGACCCCTCCTCCTGTCACGCCTAAACCTTGAGCGGTTGATAATTGTTAAGGCTTTGTCGAGCGATCCGCGCTGCAAGTACTCAAAAAGGGAGATTTCGCCAATATACGTAACGTGGTAGGGCAACGTGAGATCCGTCACGGCCGGAAAGTCCTTTGTCTGTACGATATGCATGAAGCCGTTGTGCTCCTGTGGGCAAGGTACTCGGTAAGTGCTCATTGCAAGTACTGTGGGCTCTGATACGGGTTAAACAAGCATTGAAACTGCTTACCTTTGTGATGGCCATCTCCTGCTGGGTATCCCGATGTTCGGAACGTCCACTTCTTAGATGATACTTTGCAACGAAAAACTCAACATTTTGTCCGACGTTTCTTTGAAAGAGAACCGCAATGCCGTTCCCACCGAAGCCAAGGGTCCTGACAAATTGCAGACCCCTGCCGATTTCCAGCTTCTGCCTCAACCCGTCGATTCTCTCCCCTACTTCCTCAGTGATCAGCCGGTGAGGCAGGGGATTCCGATAAGGTCTGAGTTCCGTAAGCGCCAGAGGTTGGGTAAGATAGTTCTGGCGCATTCTGTCTCTAGTGACGCCCGTATAGACTCCTACATGGGATATTAGAGAGATATTTCGATGTTTTCTTCCTCCCAAGACGTACCGTTGACAGGAACAGGCCAGTTTTCTGGGTGTGCACACCACCCCACTTGCCCTGAGATACGCACAGGGTCTCCAGCTGGGAGGCTCAGAGGGGCGTATATGTTTCTTCCGTAAAGTCGAAATCTTGCAAATCGATAGTTCTGCTGTTGTACGCCGGTGAGCAAGTGTAGCGTACTGTCCCATTGTTGCGGGGCCGGCGGCTGTCCTGCCTGTGCCATGTTTAATGGAGAGTAGAAGATCCACGCGGGCTATTCGTCTTGCGAATTGAGATCGATGTTGACAACAAGACCATATAACGGCGGCTGAGGAATAAGACGTTTTTAAGACGTAGCCTCATTTTCTTTGTCATTCTCCTGTCTTTGAACGGCTCAATTGACGGATTCAGAAATGACATTCTTTTTGATGCGGGCAGTTCTTCCAAGCAAAGAACTTGAGTGTACATGTATGAATCAGAAAACAAAAACGGAGAGACGCGAGACATCTAAAGTCACAGACAGACACCGCGTCGAGGAATAAAATGGAATCTGGGTACCTGAGTGAAACTAACACATTCGGGCAAGTAACCTGCCGCTATACGGTTGAGAGTGGTCTTGTTGACCCCCAGGAGGCGAGACCCGCCACCAGCCAACTGCTAAGGCATGAGCTGGATTCTTCCAGCTACCTACTGCATACTGTCGACAGTTATCAAGTCCAAAGAAGCATATTAAGAGAACGAAGTAATTAGAGAGGGTTTTCGTCTCCTTTTTCCATTTTCTTTTGAAACAAAAAAAGAAAAGAATCAGAATGTATGTGATTGTGCACACAATCAATCTCAATGCTGAGGCGGAATGTCAAACGTGAGCGTAACCTGCCCTCGCAGCTGCTTACCCAGCTTCTTGCCCTGTGTCCACCATACTACCTATTGCTTACTTACTTGTCCAATAGCTCCCTGGTGTATCAAACACTATATTCACCCACCGCTGCAGCTCCTTGTCTTTCTTACTTTTCCCGGCCTTTGTCCTGTCCAATTTGGTTTCATCCACTATATGTAACTCCTCCATGCGGTTAATCAGCATCCTTTCCAACACTCTCAATCTAGGCCGGTAAAATGGGTCATCAGCCAGAGACCATGCGATGAGCATGCGCAGACGGCGGTCGATCCTGTGATAATCGAGATTCATATCGTCATTAAGAATAAAGCCTCCCCACGACCAGATGCGTATGTAACCAGGCTTGTGAGCCTCAGGGCCGTGATACAGGTTGGCGTCGATGTCTTTTCCATCGGGGCCCCGTTCGTATGCTGCGTCTCCATTGGGGTCACGAGGAGGCTGCCTGGCGTGTACTTCGTCATCGTCATCATCCCAATAGTTTATTCGGCGCGGAACCCAAATTTTTGAGGCGTGGGGTGGGCACGGAGGCAGACACCCGGTGACGAGGACGAGCATGACCACTGGAGGAGATCAGATATGAAAATACAGGGGACTTGGAGAAGTAGAGAATAGAATACGGATAACATACAGCCAAACTGGAAGAGGTTCGATCTCCAATCATATTGGCCAGCGATCTTGGATGATTTTCCAAAGCCAAAGGCGTTCTCCGGTTCGAACCCAGGCCAAATGTAGTTCCACTCCGAGGTAAATTGCTCCTGGTGTGGAACCTGGAAGTTAGAACGGGACAACATTCGTTTTAAGTGTAACGTAGGACGCTCAGGTCAATATACATACGGGAAAGTAGTAGCGGTGCTTTGCCATTCTCCGCCACATTAAAGGCGCAAAGTGTCTGGGTAACGCAATGCGTAAGCTTTCGATGGTCCCTGGTACAGGCATGTGATGTAAACAGAGTCCTTACTGCCGCTCGCGGTACTTGGGCCAGTCCTTAGCAAGACCAAAGTCGGAGAGCTTGATGCATGGCATGATCCCGTGGCCCGTGTGAGGGTCGCTGTCTCCAACCAGGACTGCTCAAGGGGATGGGGTTAGCTGTGCGCCACAGTTTCATCCTTTCATCCGCATTGAGATGGGATAACAAAGGAGAAACCTACGGTTTGCTGCATCGACATCGAAGTGGCACATCTTTTATCAAAGATGGTCAGTTTCTTCACGCGTGATGGGGTCGATGGGTAAGCAAAAGGAGTGCCTGTACATTCCACTTGCGCTTTGTACCTCGATCGGGACACTTCTCCTGGAGCGGGGGCTCTTCATCTTCATAGATGTCCCCGTTATCTACGGGCGGATAGCAGCAGGCGATCAGGCTCTTGACAACTGTGAAGGCAAATGACACTGTCAGTAGGGAGGGAGTTATATTACCACCCCTCTATCAATGGATATCTCAGAGACATAAGGGTGGTGGGTCATCTTCCAACAAGAACCCAGTCGGAAACTCGAGGGAACTCACAGCAGAGAAATACATGATAAAGTTGACGTGTTTCGAAGCGGCGGACCGTCCGCTTGTTGAGATTTGTCGTATGGGCAGCCCGGAATATATTGCAGAGCGCTTTGTCCAGGCTGCCGCGCTCATAGTATTCAAGGATCATCAGGTTGCTGATATCTCCGGGTTTATTTGCGTCTTGACACGCCGGCAGCAACTCGTCTTCGATCAACCGGACGATGTGCATGCAATCGGAAAATCTACCACCATTGGTTAGTCAAATAGGGACTTTCGTTGTACATCTGCTGAAGGAGTGCCCGGGTATACTTCGCAGTAAGGTCTTTCTCCTGTAGAAGTTGCTCCGTAGCATTGGGAGTGTCCCGAATGTTGCACTTAACAATGAACTTTTGCATACGGCCGTTGAGAGGATGTCCCGTCTCAAACAATGCGGCGATGCCGTTTCCGCCGGCACCGACAATTCGCTTCAGACGAAGATCACGCGCCTGGAGCTTCGGTTTGACACGCTTATCAACCGCCTGAATCACCTCTTGAGTAAAGGGTGGTGTCACGTTGGCGGCCCATCCTCCGTATGTACGGCCTATTGGTATGCTGTTCATAAGGGCGCGACGCTGGAGGCTGTAGGTTCCTAGAAAGGGAACCTGCCAATTCTGAACCTCGACAGGGTTGACAGGATCGTCAACGCGTTGGCCGGTGTCTCGGTAGCGGCTGAACCGGAGATTCCACTCTCTCAAGTATCTATGGGCGTCATTTGACTCGTCAAACGGTGGAGGCTGGGGCTGAGGCTGTGGTTGACGTTGTGCGGGATCTGTTTGCTGCTGGGGGTCTGGTCCTGGTAAATGTTGCTTGAGCGCGTCCACCAGTGTCGCCTGCTGTTGCGGCCCAAGACCCTCAGCTAGCTGTGTGCCACCTTCTGGTTGTCGTGGAGGAACCTGGTTCCGTCGTGGTCGGTTGATAGCGACAAAACATCGAGAACCTATCGGATCAGGGACTCCCTGCTGTGGAAGGACTGGGTTCTGCATTGCTTGGTCAATAGGGGTTAACCTTTGAAGCTTGAAGGCTTTGCTGAATTGGGCCTCCCATCTCCTAACCCCGGTTCAGAGTTCTAACCGTGCTGCATGTTGCTTACCGGCAATTGTGGGGGAAAGGGCTTCTGTCCAGGTCGGTCTCGAGCGAAGGCTTTCCCCCTAGGTTGGCCTTTCTCCTGGTCGAAAATGTTTTGCCCGGGTCGGTTGATAGGAACAAAGCCTTGAACCCGTGGTTGTGGGACCGCGGGAGTGTTCGCTGGATTCGCGTAACCCTGTTGCATCAAATCCATGTGCTGAATCTGGCGCGGTAGTGGTTGCGCGGGTTGGTGGGCTAATCCATGTTGCAATCGCGAGCTGCCAGGAGGAGGTTGGGCCGGTTGATTGATGCTCCCTGTCTGCTGTGCCATTGCCGGATTTTGCCCCGGGGCGTGGTAAGGGGCAGGCTGACGCTGAGGCTGACGCTGAGACAGATTCGTTCGAGGATGATTCCAGGTTGTAATTCTGGCCGTGGACTGAACTGGTCGGGGTTGGACATCAGCTTGATTATTGTGTCCTGGCTGAGGGTTCAAGTCCATAGTTCCATTCATCAAATTCAGAATGGAACCGGTGAGATGTTGCAAATGCCCCGAGGTCGTGTTGGTAGTTGTATAGTCGTATCTTGTTCAGCACAGTTGTTGTAGGTATCCGAAATACAGAAAGACAACAATTGTACTTGAAGGATCCGGTTGCGCTTTTAGCATTCTCGTGACCTGCTCCCTAAAGGTGGCCCTCAAAACGATTCATGCAGTCTTCCCCGTGTCAAAGAAAGATAACGTTGACGATTGGGAGCGAGGATATTCATTGTTTATGCGTGTTACTGTGGCGGACGCATCCGGAGTTTTCGACGGCCTGCGGGATAAAAGAACAAAGAAGAGCTTCGGCACCGTATCTTACTTTGACCTTTTACACCGGTTCAGATTCAAGAACAGCCACGTGTTGAAACGTTTCTGAACAGTTCTTACCGCGGTTTGATGCCTATGCGCTTCCGAATATTGCATTTGGCAGTGGTTTTTATAGTAGCTTTTGTAGGTTCTGGCGCTCCCTCTACCTGTTCATTAGAGATGGCTTGATACTACTTTTTGACACACAGGGCGCATGCTGGCGCAAATGGAGGTCTTCATTATAGTGATGTTGCTGATATTTAGCGTTGAGGTCCGCCACCTTCCGAAGAGCATTCATCCATGGAGCCCATTGAGAGGATCTTCAGGGACCTGAAGTATCCCTATATTTTCCTTAAGACTTTATAACGTTGTACAGTGTTTTCGATATATACTACTAGGTAATTTCTTATTGGTTTGGGTCAGGGTGGTGTTAGTTGACATTGCCATCGTCAGCCTGGGCACGGATTTTGATATACTGTGAAGGAATCACTTTGATGATCTGGCCTTTACATATCTACAACGTAGATGTAAATACGGACTAAAAAACAAAAATAAGAAAAGAAAGAACCCGCGTAGATCCGTACTGTAACCAAAACCATGAACATCCATCTCTGCGCAATAAGAAGAGGCCCGAGAAGATAGGTTACTGAGCCAAGTGCCGACTGCCATTGTTACCCCTGAAAATGCCAGACCAGAATCCACAGAAAAAAATGTAATCACAGGAAAAAAACGCATCAATGGTACCGAGGATGGCCTGATCCCAATTGTACTATGTTAGTGGCAGACGTGTCAGAAAGTAAGACCTCCAACTTACGTGTTACCGAGAAATGGAGCAATTGAAGCGCCAGACTGATGGCCTTGAGGGCTTTCTGAACCCGGCTTGCCAGGACGATAATAACAAAGATGGTGGTGATGCAACAAAGAGCCTGTAGTACAGCAGACATGCCGACACTCAGAGTGGGCCATGGTGCGACAACAACTGGCTCGGATGCCATCGTGTGGAGGACGGCTGGCGAGGGGAGAGGAGGTTGTGCGACGGTATCCATGGAAGATGTCTTGGTCAGTTCGCCAAAGTCAAGGACCTTTCTGCAACAGTCAAGTTGGGCCCGCGTTATTCATAAAGAAACCCATAATCCCGCGCTCCAGGCTCCAACTGGATATGAATCACACCAGCCATGACCGAGCCGCCGTGTTTGTCCACGCGGTCCCAATCAATGCATATCACACCGTCAGTCGACTAGCCGCGAACAGCCAACATTGGGAGCGCAAGCCAATGCCCGTCTTCAATGATTGGTGCGCGCTTCCGGTAGCCTTGCGGCACAGCCCGTGTCAGCAGGATCCCTCTCCGGCCCCTCCGCACGTTGGTTCACCAAGGTTTAAGGGACGCCGTATTAGTGCCTACCAAGGAATTGACAGCCTGTTGTAGCGGCCAACCCCGCTGCATTTCCCACTTTCCTACTTCTGCCAAATGCTGTTGGATATGCTGTGCGACCATACGCTCGTGTTGCTACATGTGCCCTCCTTGCAATATTGGAAGTGGAGAAGTGCCTATTGACAAGCCAAGCTTCTAACCTAAGCGGAGCATGAGTCCACGGAGAGTTCGAGGCTGGAAGGGTTATAATATGTTTCATGCTACGCGAAACATGAATCAAATATGGTCCGTAAACAATCTATGAGTTGCTTGATGTGACAAGTATAAAGAAACCTAGTGAAATAGGACGTCAAAGTAGAGGCACGGAGGAATGTCCATGCCAGTGTATACAACCTTGATGCTTTTAAGGTAATTTATTCTACCTCGCCACAAATGCTCGTGTTCAATTCTGAGAAAACTAATGCTTGAGGGGGCATTTATACTACAGATTAGCCACCGCAGTCGAAACTCGCCACGGACACGAGTAAGCAATCGTACGTGTAGAGGCCTCGCGGATACCCTGTGTTCAATAATATGTTGGATAGCATTGTATTACTGATAACCAAACATTCCAGGGTCGCACTAAAGCGGTATTACATAGGAAAACGTATAGTAGGCTTTGTGTTAATAATATTTCGTCCTTCCGCGTTGGTCGCTTACAGGGGCGATCTTGAGGGGTCGTATAATATTCCTAATGCAGACCGCTACATATCTCTCTTTGAGCGAGCTGACATTGGTTCAAGGAATAGCTTCTCGAAAGGGAGGGTGCCCGAAGAGACGGTTGCGATTAGAAGACGGGAATATGGAAGACGGGACAGGCCAAGGGCCGCTGGAACCGTATTGAACCCGCATGCCCTATATAGCACAAAGCAGCTAACAGGGAATGGCAATCAACCCTCTCAAAAACACACTGGAAGGCGTATCAATTTTTTGAATATGCCGGTAATTACATCCTTATGAAGACTCTACTAGGCCTAGGTCGTTCAGTACAATAACTCCACCTGGGTGCACAAGGGAGCCAAGTAGATCGCGGAGGCTTAAAAGCTGCCACTCAGTGGCCACGAACCATTCCTTTCTATAATTAGGCAACTGCCTCGGTTATTGATGGATTAGAATCAAAGCTTCTAAAGAGAAATCATTACGTATAGCCAACTCCCAACGCCAACAGTTCATCTTCCTTCTACTGAACTAGTACTACACGCCCGTCATTCAGACACCCGACTGACCTCGTGACAGGACATAAGGTCATTGTCAAGCAAGACACGTTAGTAGTCTCTTCTTCTCTGAGCCGCTCAAACAACGCAGAGATGTTAACGCCAACATGAGTGCTCCGTGTGTACCGCTTCTTCTGGCACGAAGGGTAAGCATGATAAAGATATACGCGAAATTTACACGGCGCCACGGGGTTGTGTGGTATAACGAGGGTCTACAAGTACTTGGCTGTAATCATGTGTTTGCCACGTCAAAAGGGTAGTTGACTAGCAACGCTGGCACACGCAGACTGAAGACAAGCGAGGGCATTATATATGCCTTCGCAATTTGTTCTTCCTTGAATCCCCAGTATGTTCTTACGATAAGAACCCCTTTAACAGAACCCTCGAAAACCTATGCCACCCTAACTGCAGCGCCCGCCCAAAACATCAACCCTTGACGTGTCGAGTCTGAAACTTCCAATCACCCTTTCACCATGCCCAGTCGCTCAACCAGCCGCTTCTACGATTCCTACGGACGGACTTACTCCTCTCGTCAACGCAGCTCCTCGTCGGACGGCTTCTCGAGCCGCGGGCGTGATGGCTTCTCTTCTTCCTTCCGTGAGACGGCCAGACCTAGGGGCTTCGGCCATACACAAGGACCAAATACCTCCGGCTACCACAACCGGGCCCATACCAGTGGCCGGAATCGCTTCTCGATCTTCGAACGTGCCAATCATTCCCCTCCCCGCTTTGCCTCAGCCCAGCGCACCACCTCCTCGTACAACGCCTCCCACACCCGCACCACATCCCGTGCCTATCATTATCCCGGACACAGCGAATCCTCTTCAGCCCACAGGGCATCTTCTCCTCCCCGCCGTTGCCGTCGTCGCTCCCCACGCCCGTCTCTCACAACTCGTCTCGTCAGAGGCTTCGGTCAAACAATGGCAAAGATGCCACGCGACTCGTTAGAAGAGTTTGGCAGTGCGTTTGGAAGCTGGACCGGCGACCGAATGCGCTCTTCAGACAGTCGATTCTGGAGGCGTGTAAATGGTGCGCTGGAGAGTTTGCCGAGGGATGAAGTTAGGGCGCATGGAGACGCGGCCGGGAGGGCTACGGCTGGGTGGTTTGGGAGGAGGGCTAATTAGGTAGGCAGTGGTAGGTCACCCCAAGGCTCTCCAAGCAGGGCTTGGCACAGAATTGCGACGCTAGGTAGCAATAATATGGGTTTGCTGAGTTAGGAAGAACGGGGGGGTGACATCGGACTTTTGACTCAACTTTTCTGAGGGGTTTGCAACGCCTTTGGGGATAGGGCTTGATCATATGGTCATTGGGCCAGTTTGGCATGTCATGCTACAATCACGAGGGATTCAGAGGGATAGGACTGTGCAAACATAATGGCGTTTATTTTTGGTCGTGGGTAACAGCTACAGCCTTGATATGGCCATGAAAGTAGATAGCATTATTAACGCGTTACCTTTCCTTCATGCCCAGTTGTCCTTCGCAACACCTCGTATTGTCCCATGGGCCTTAGGATTGGTCTTTCTGTCAACGGGTTAGGTGCTATGCTGGGAGCTAACGGTTGGTGTGATTTTGTCTACTGCTCCAATAATATCGTTATGTACAACATTGGTTTCGGGCGGTTCAACGCTCCAGGGGCATCCCTCCTCTTCCAAACCCCTCAAGAGCAAGTCTGCCTCCGAGCATTACCCCAAATGTTCCACCTAATATTCTGCCCGCACGGCTGCTCGCGCACAGACGTGTTGTCGACCTGCAGCGTGATGGACACATCGCGGTTGTTCGGGAACTCGGACCTTGCGCTCAGCCGGACCTCGCCACCGCCATTGACCTTGCCGCCGTGGATTTGCACATTATAGCAGTTCTCGATCAGAATCGCGTTGTTGCCATTGTTGGCCAAGTCAATGTTGCCGATCGATGCGCCACCGCTTTGCGACACGCAGAAAATGCCCCGGCCACCACCACGCGAGACAACCCGGTCGACATGGACGTTGGTGTCGTACCTCCCGTTAGGGAGCTTGCCGTTCTCATTGGCAAACCGCAGCGTCGCGTAGCCGTTGCCCGTAGCCACGTTCTGCCCATCCACGAGCCCAACCCGCGCGTTTGTCGTTTTCTGCATCAGCAGGCCGCACTCGCCCACATTACGAGCAATAACTGAGTTGATGGTCAGGCCGTCAATATTCCACGTTTCGACCGCATGGCTTCCGGCACCCGTGACCGTGATGGTGTCCATCTTAACGTTGTAGTTTGGCGCCCTGTCACGATCAAACCGAATTCCCAACCCGCCGCTGAGGTTCATGTTGATCTTGCCCAACACCAGGTTGCGAGTGCCCGAAAAGCGCATGCCAAAGTACGGGTTACCCGTCATGCTGAGGTAGGGGATCTGCACGTCCGATGTGTCGGTCGACTCGATAGCGCCGCGACCGGCCCTGTTGCCGACGTTGATGGTGCCGCACCCTTCGAAGATTTTGCCGCTGGTGATGGTGATGGTGCTGGCACCGATGGAGCCTGAGGCCAGGACGGCGACGCGCTGTCCGGGGCTGATGGCATCTAGGGCCGCTTGAATGGCCGCACGGTAGTCAGAACCGGCATACACCTGCGCAGAGCCGCGCGTCGCCTGGAACCAGTTGCCTCCGCCCGTGACGGTGGCGTGGGGAGAGCCAGCGCCACATTGGGCATTCGCACCGGCGGTGAATACGGCAGCCGCCGCGATGAGGGTGTGGATGAGCTGCGTCATGATGGCCATGTGGAATCTCTGCTACCACGATGGAGGACAGGCTGGTGAAAGGTGCCGGACCGTTGGATGTAGAAATCTGTGAGCGATGCTAGCGGTAGGCCGTGGCTTTTGACCCCTTTCAACAAACCCAGGGACGTCTGGGATAGGTGCGGTACTGTGGTAGAGCGAGCACGGACAATAACGCTCCGCGGCAGGTTGTTGGCGGAAATTGGCGTAACTCTGTGCCGAGAACCCACGATCAGATGATTAAGGCTCCGGGGTAATGGTCGCGGAGCGGAGCATCATGCCCGGCTTGGCTGGTCTGGGGTGAGGACACGGCAGCAGGAAACTCCGGGGAATGTGGTTCTCGTGCCGCAACCAATGCCGTA
The DNA here is from genome assembly GCF_042764415.1 of Remersonia thermophila. Lineage (NCBI taxonomy): Eukaryota > Fungi > Ascomycota > Sordariomycetes > Sordariales > Chaetomiaceae > Remersonia > Remersonia thermophila. Next base: position 2,285,250 of record NC_092223.1, read on the forward strand.
GTTGGGAACTTGTCCGAGGTTGAGTGCAACGTTGTGCGATCCGTACCCGGCGTGGAGATTTCTGCAGGTTTGCATCTTGCTGCTCAAATTAGACGAAACAAGTTTTCCCTTACAGATCGCTTCATCGCTACTGGTCGTCCGTCTTCATATTCAACTCCGCAGGCACCACCGTCCCCGGCGATGCTTTCCATCTTCTCGCGGAGCTCAGCGTCCAGCTCGGCCTGCGTTTTGGCTGTTTTCTCTTGCGTGGGTTGTAATGGCCCCTTCCCGGCATTTTCTAAGCCAGACTTGGTGGACTTGCAGATTGTGAGTTCGACGCTCAGACGGGCAGTTAAGGAACAGAAAGTGAATGTATTACCTCTTGCAGGACCCGGGGCTTCTCGACGTTGAGCGTGCTGGATTGTCGTATTGTTGAACGAGCCGAACTCGCGTACGTAAACCAGAGGCCATTGCTCAAGCTGGCGCTTAATAACCGAGCCGCTGCCTGACCTCGGAGCGATGCAGCCATTTGAGCAGTATCAGGGAGGGAGTTCCTGGTCCCGATAACTATTTTGGCAGGTTGTCGAAAAAGATGTCCCTGCGTCAACTTTAGTACGGACCCAACGGACGGGTGGTGATGTCATTGGAGGGACCAAAAGATTTCACGGCAGAGGCGGAAGGTGACAACTCCACCAACACTTTTCCCAGGCAAGCTCCCACCACCACATCAGTATTACATACTGAGATACCTTAGGTATTGGGACCGGGATACTGTATTAGATTAACATGGACCTCCAAAATTTTTCCATGCTCAGAGACAAGCCAGGAAGCCACAGCATCATATCTCAACTGGCGTTTGTGATCCGGCTGAGAAAGGCTCGCTGGTTCGTGGCTGTGAGTGTGGCTGAGCAAGAGATCATGTGTTCATCAGCCCAATCGCATATCTGTGACACGTCATACCCTGTGTGACTTGAGATGCGAGTACAAAAAGGCTTGAAAGGCTTGGAACCTATCTCATCCGGGCCCATAATTCCAAGGGTTTTGGAGCCACGGATATCTGCAACCTATTATTTACCTTCATTAACGACTGGATTATCGACAAGAGTTTGAGACACTCGGTTGCTCATCAGTCACAGAAGCATGATGAACCTGTCCGACGGCCAGAAATACAGCTCGCAACCCCAAGGCGTGGTCCAGCAACCCCCTGATGCCCACCTTTCTGGACTACAAACAACACAACCGGTCCCCTTGTTGCCCATGGGTAAGTCTCTAAGCAGCCTTCTCAATAATAATCTTTGGGTCTCATCTCTAGCTTGGATTTAACTGGTTTCCCTCTGGCAGACCCATCAAGGCCTCACGCCCCTGACAACCAACTCCACGTCCGCGGCGGCCACCGGGGAGGGCCCTGTCCTGGACGTTTCTGCTTTTGTACGTTTGGCTTCGAGATGGGTTCGGCTCGACGCCGGAATTACTAACCTTCTCGTTTCTTTTCATAGGTATTCCTTGCCCGATACCTTGTGATTGTTGCATCATTCCTTTGTGATGGCTGCATCGGCAGAGCACAAGGACCGCCTGAGTGCCGGTTGGCTTGCTTGGAAAGGATCATACGACAACGTTGACGATGAGGCGTCCTCATATAATAATAATAAACACAATGGTCATCATCCTGAGCGAATCACAAGATAACGAGAAGGGTGGATGGCTTGGACTCAGCATACGACATGAAGCCAAGGAGTGTTCGTGCGATCAGTGGACTCCCAGAGTGTCTAGTTACTTCCATATCGTTATTGGGCCAGGTGGCCAGGTTTTTAATCACACAAGACCGAACTCTTAAGCTGTGTTTATGGACACAATCGGGCCAGAAAATCTCAAGTCAACCCGCATACCTCCCCTGTCATATACCTTTTGGCACTGAACATCGTACCGAGCAAGTCCTCCTCTACCCCGTAAATAACCTGCGTCCTATTGTGCTCCACCGGCCCATACAACATCCACGCGCTCAACGGCCTTAACGTCGCATGCTGTTTTGGATCCTCTATCGCCTGTTCACCCACTCTCTTCAACGCCTGTTGATACCCCTCGGGCGGACCTTTGGTAATCTGCTTCCCCAGCATCCCCGCGGCCACGTACGCTGGAAATTCACTTTGTCCCTGGTAGTCCAGCATCAAAAAGGGCACCCTCGCATAACCCACAGGTGCTAATTCAAGATCCAGGGTGGGGAACTCAACCCCGTCAATCACCAACTCGGGCTTCGGCGCGGCGGGGGAGAGGTTAGGCCGCGCAAACGGCCGACCGTTTTCGTTCCAGTAATAGAAACCCGTGATCCAACCCGATAGAAACACCGGCGGGTCGCCGCAGATGCGCGGTGCGCGGGCCGTGACGATTTGGTTCCAGAACTTGCGCAGGGCAGGGTCATCCGGGCGGTCAAAGCTTTGTACAAAGCGGGATAGGATAGGCCGCAAGCGAGAAGCATACTCGGCGGGCTCCTTGCCGAACTCTGGGAGGCGAGATAGCTTATCCAGAAGACGCTGCCAGTCAGAACGCTCACCGAGGAGCGTGACCGAGGGCAATCCGCAGACGGGCTTTCCAATGTACTTGAAATATGCTTTCGTCAGGCCCATCATGAGCACATTGGCGGTCATGATATCGCTTTCGGTAGTGGTCGAGAAGTTAGGAGTGATCCAGTCTAGCAACCAATCCGTCTTGACGCGTTTCTGGATCTCGTCCTTAAAACGAATCAACACGTCATACCACGTGTAGTCCTCGATGTAGATTTCCTCTTGGCCTTGGTGGTCAACGAAGAGCGAACGAATCTCCTCGGCATGCGAAGTCATGTAAAAGTTCATCTGGACCAGGACGGTGAACCACACCTCGTCTGGGCGGATAACGAGGTGAAGATGCTCTCCCCAGGCTTGAATTGCCCCCCTGATGAAGGAGTCGCCAGACGGATAGATGCCGTCGTTGCTGGACAGGGTTGTGGCGGTCAGAGAAGTTAGGATCAGCTTGGCGGTGTTGTTGAAGAACTCGTTTGGTGCCGACTGCCGGAAGAAGGCATCCTCGGACGTGACTGCAGGCACCGCCTCATGGTATGGTTTAGGGTCGCCATCACCGGGGATGATGACTATGGAGGCAACCGCCGTCGAGGCTAGGCAAAGAAGGCTTAAGACTCGCATCTGGGAATTTAGGGGGGTCGATGGAGGATTTGGACCAATGCAAAGGAAAGAGCAGTGTGGGGTAAGGTCGGGTGTAGGAGCCCTTTTGACCGTTTCTGGATCGTGTCAGCTGTTGGTCCAATGGAAAGGAACGTCCTCATGTGATCATGACCGGGCCTCCGGCGGCCAAGAACGGCGGCGAGAATCCTTTTGACACGTCAAGTATCTGGCTAAATGGCAGCAGTTGCCTACTCTGGTTTTGCGGATCACCTAGCCCCGCTACACTGCACCGTCAACCTAAAATTAAACATTGGACGCTTTGAGGACACGACGTGGAGCGGGTGTCAAAAGTTAGTGGCGAAACACTGGCAGGGCGGGCGGGGGGGCCTACACAGGAAGGATGATGTAGGAGGACGTCCTAGGCGGCATAGAATCAGAGCTTGAAGGAATGGAACTCACCATAGCATGTCTTGTTATCTTCATCCATGAGCAGCTGCGGGGTTCCTGTATTTATTGGTTTTCATGGACCAGTATCCTGCGTCCTGCCATGATGGACATTTTGTGTCAGGTCATTGGCTGGCCCGACAAAAGAGGCTATAAGGAATGGATTTAGTTTTCTTAGCTAGGTCTACCTAGGCCCATTTGCGTTGTATTCCTTCCGTTACTACCGAGTTCAGTCTATTTGTGGGTCCAGCCAAATGATCATCGAATACAGAGGAGCATAACTTAAGCTTTAGTTTCTGGTTCCTAACATCTCAACCGGACTGGTACCTGTTCGGTTTTACCGACAGCACCGGCTTTTCAGAAGAAACAGTATCCTTAACTCGAATTCATATCAAAAGCAAAACAAACTCCTCTCTTCACCAGCGCCACCCGAACGGCTATGTCCCCTGAGGCAATATTTTTTCGCATTTTCCAGCTGAGGCCTCGTCAAGCCCACGCTGAACGTCATCATTTTCTTCAGCCCTTCGAACGGGGTATGCTTCACCTACAAGGAGGGCCTTAAAACCTGTCTTCTCTCACGAAGCACCGACCTGACAGGGCTATGATCTGTTGAAAGTTAATTGCAACTACTGTCGATGGAGTTATAAGTATCGTGATGACAGGCCAGCGGTTACCAGTCAAGGAACTTCTTAGGTAGCTCATCCTCCATCCGCCATCTAGACTCGATCCCCTTTACCAACATAGTGTGGCATCCAGCCGAATGATTTTGCTACTAAGTAAGGAACCACGTTAACAACAAACGAAGATTCACGGGTCTTCGGAAGATAAGGACACCTGAGGGATAAAACGACTCAGAGAAATGCTACCAGTAACCAGGAGGAATATGTTTTTGTAGGCCATCAGTGCGAAGCAGGGACCAACAATCTGGGCCTAGGTACACATATCTCCGGACACCACCCTTCACAGCCGGAGGCTCAATACAATTGGAACCACACCTTACCGAGGGCCATCCACATGGACCTTAAAAGCTAACCCAGGACTATCTTGAAAATCCTTCGTCTGGAGGTAATGTCCATTGCTTTGGAGAAGTGCCAATAAATGGATGCCGATGGTACAGCGGAACTAGCTCATGTTGCCCTGTGGCGGCCTGGTTGTCTCCATCCATTCCCGAGGCTTCTGGAACCCGGTCCCAGGGGAGCATGTCCCCGGAGGATATCGTTATTCTGAGCTGAGCCTCTTGTTTTGACACCTTTTCTTGTGACAAGTATCCATATAATTACTTCATTAGCATGGTTTCTTGCACCCTGAAGTCTCGTCACAATCAACCCCTGCCTGAGTCTGGTGGCCGGGAGCCACAAGACCAGCGGCACTGCGCTTCTGAGATCACAAGATGGGACTTGCACCGAGCAAGCGCGTAGGTTAGGGCTGCAGGGCTCGTCCATTCCTCAGTGTCCGAGCCTTCGCCGCTTTGGCAACGGCTTCTGACGAGTCTGACTTGTCATATGCACTCCCAAGGTCAGGGTTCCTTAATTACAACAGCACATGTATATGGAAGCCGGTGACTGTGGGGTGGAAGGTCTCCAGTAAGCGATCCTCCAGGCCTCAAGCTACTATTTCGAAAGCAATACAATCTCGCTACGTACTATCTATCCCGTCCTGGGCGCGTGAATTGCTTATATTAGCAGCGTTAAGCTCAAGTGACTGTGGCGTCAACGGTGCCACCAAAGTTCTCACCAGCACTGTATCGGTTTGCATTCTGCTTTAGTCTAACCCCTCTATTCAAGCCATACCTACACGGAGTTCATTTGCCCGCTTGTAAAATCCTTTCTTTCTGCTCTCCATCTCCTCTATCCAGTTGGCAGCGGGCACTCCCAGGGCCCATTCTATAGTTGGATCAGACAGAGCTGGCGCTCCAGCCTGAGACGAATCTCTGGGATCTCTGGCGACGAGTCTCATGGTTGTTACCCACACAACCGGTCGGTAGCCTTGCTTACTCACGTCCTCTATTCCGGATCTGATTCTCGCGATCGTCACAGCTCCGACTGGCCTCATCTGGTGGTACATAGTACCATGGCCTAACTGCCAGCCCTCTACGTAACGATGTTGCCGCTGAAAGTTCCGGATACTGGAGAGGCAGTCCCTAGTAAGACAATTGTCGGCTGAAAGAAGACGCATGAAGTGACGGAACAAGCCCCGTCAACACGGAAATGCCGGAGATGGAGATATCCCAAGACATTTTATAGGGGGGTTAGTATGAAAATCTCCACAACTTCCAGGCTGCGGAGGCGGCATGCGCTGAAACGTTAGCTGGTGCCTTGAAGACGACTCTTGACGTGATTCAGGGGATACCCCTTGTGCTGGTATTGATTTTCCGGACGGCCCGAACTAGAAGCCGCCATTCTTCTCCCAAGGTTCTGTAAATTCGGTAGGCTGGATTGCAACGTAATCGTTGGAGAGTCAATCTCCCTGGTGCTGTCACGGCCAATCTCGAGAGATTAACATTGGCATGGATGTGATCTTCATACCCGGTCAGCACATCCAGGTTTGGCTTCTCAACCGGCTTTGCATCTGCGTAATTCATAGGGGGTGATTGCACGTTTTGCTGCGGGTCTTCTCCGGCTCAAGGTTTCCTGATATTCAACTCGTTGACTCGCAATGGCCTCGCTGTTCCTCCCGATTCTACATGGCGGAACGTGTACGACACCATACTGCCTCAGCCCTGCCTATTCATCTGACATCAGCGTCACCACTGGCCTTCTAAAGCCCATAGATTGGCTTTGATGACGGCAATAGTAGCAAGTCCTCGCCGGCCATCCAGCCGAAGGCTTCCATTTGCCGTGCCACGCGTCCTTCCTCATTAACAGCCCGGCTTGCTTGCCGTGGTCCGGGAACTTAATAAGCCCCACAGGCCTCTGCATCGTTGAGAGCGGCCCAAGGGGGTCAGCAACTAAACTTCACAATATCGTCTTTGGCAGATGAATGGTGGAATATATTTGCCTAAACTGACGTCAACGTCTGTGAACCCCACGCGGGAATATTGAACGGCGAACATGCATGCCAAGAGCGACTGCCGACATGTATCGATAACGGCGGCACTGGCGCCGGCTGTCCCAAAGCGCCGATTCTGGGGGTTGCTATGGCTTGGCTCACTGGAGATGAACGACGGAATGTTTCGCAGACGACTGTGACGGTAGGAGGCTGATGGTATAAAATTGCCCTTGTCCAGGGCGGTCGTTGGTTCTTTTTTGTGAGCTCACTGAACCCGACACATCGGCCTTCTCCTCGCCGGTCCATCATCCGCATCCTTCAAGATGCGCTCGCTCCAATTTCTCGTAGCAGGCACCCTGCTTGCCGGGCAAGCTGCTGCGGCTCCACAGATCCCCAATTTCACCCAGCAACAGATCGACAGTGGCTATGCTATCCGCGAGCTGAGCCGAATCGCCTACGAAAATGCCATGGCACGGGTGGCTAAGTCAACAAGCGGCTGCACATTGGAGACTGTGCGGGTCCGCAAAGAATGGTAAGTACCTACTCACCTACCTTAGGCACGAGTTATTGTCTAGGATTTTTAGATGGAGCGGGTGCTAACTTTTGTGCCCAGGCGTAATATGACCCTGACAGACCGTAAGGCCTACCAGGAGGCAGTACAGTGCTTGATGCAGAAGCCGTCTCGCAACAAGGGGATTGACGGTGCTCGCTCTGCGTGGGATGACTATGGCGTTCTGCACTACTTCCAAACCCCTTATGTCCACAATTCAGGTACGATCCAAGTCGACAGTCATTGGCATCCTCTTTTTTGTAACCTTGTCCGAACGACATTGGGATTACACCAACAAACACACCCGCCCAATCACATTATCTGATGTTGAGGCTGGTTTCTAACTTGTGGAAAAAGCGACTTTCCTCTACTGGCACCGTCACTTGAACTGGGTTCTCGAGCAAGATCTGCGGGATCTTTGCGGTTATACGGGTAAGTTGCTATCATGCCTGAACATAGAGAACCGGCTGGAGCCGTAGAAGATGACTCGTAAAGGGCGACTTCTTATCAGCTTCTCGATTCCTAAACAGCATGCTGACGCAAAGAACAGGTACGGTTTCGTTCTGGGAATGGGGCCTGGACTGCGGCGGTTTAGGGACGGTGGAGACGTCACCTCTGTTTGACGGCAGCGAGTACTCGATCGGAAGCAACGGCGCAAAGGTCTCCAGACCAGGAGGCGGTTTCGGTATGCCTGCTGGGACAGGAGGAGGGTGTTTGCTTTCGGGTCCCTTCTCCAACTTCACCGTCAACCTCGGGCCCAATACCGCACGAAATCCGCTGAAATACAATCCACGGTGCATCAAGCGGGATCTCAATACCAACCTCTGCAGCAGTGCGGCATCGCTGCGGAACACGACGGATGTCATCCTCCTGAGTCCGAATCTCGAAATCTTCCAGGCCATTGTTCAAGGCGATACTCGATGGCCCGAAGGCGTCCGAGCTGGCATGTCTGTGCATGGAGGTCAGTGATCCTGAAAGATGATTGCGCTGTTGGAATAATAGCGTGAACAAGTCTTGCGAAGACGTGCCTTGCTGACATGAAAGCTTGGATAGGCGGCCACTTCTCGATCAGTGGTGACCCCGGAGGAGACTTTTATTTTTCCTCTCTCGAGCCAGGCTTTTACTTCCATCATGGAAACATTGACCGCCTTCACTTTATTTGGCAGAACCTTGACTGGGAGAATAGACAGGTACGTCGTTGATTTCTCCAAAAGCTCCGCTGTCCCTTCTTACCTGACCGCATTCACAGACAATCTCGGGCACAAACACAATGTTCAACCGACCACCCACGCCTGAAGCTGTTCCCAGCGATATTATGGGCTATGAGCCAATCAACAGAAACGTAACGATCGGGCAAACGATCGACACGGTCGGCGGTACGCCGCTGTGTTATGTGTACGCTCCTTGGTAAACCCCATCGGTTGACTGTATATGACACTATAGAGTGTCTTGACGGGCTGGAAATGTATCGTACAACAAGGTAGAATGTCAGGGCACATTTCATGGAGCGGCGCGGAGGCTCCTTGTCATAGTCAGTTAGGCTTTCTGAATATTCGTGATATTCAACCACCAGGAACCGTGTACATAAGGTTTATGCGTTATCGCTCTACACCTCCAAATGCCTGTGTGCATATCGCTGCAGTTACTGGATGAACTGTATATCTCGTTCAGTCCGCTGGACACGTTTGCAAGGGCTACCCTATCCGGATTCTGAGCTGAAAGCCCCTACATGAGATCCGGAAGGACACATGACAAGATATCGCCGGACGATCGATACGCCAACATCATATCCGTGCCTCGCGCGGAACTACATCTCAGCGTAACAGCAACGTCGACATTCACAACACCTGCCCCTCACTCTGAGTTGCGGGAGCGGGGTGGAGAGGAAAGACTCGATATTTCTGCAGACTAATTAGAGCAAGAGGTTTATAATTAGTAGTGCCGGCAGTTATGTTGCAGAAACCTGAATAATGATTTTTGGCGATCGACGGAATGGCTTAACCCATCAATAGTTCAAGGCTTAATCTAACTACCACGATACATCCCTTGAGCCCTGAGACACCAACAGCAGTCATCAGACACAAGCACCTCAGAAACGTAGACTGGGCTCCTCTACTCCGTGGAATGGACGCGTGATGTCGTCCTATACGTCTGTGTATTCAGGTGGTGGCAGGGAAATATGACAATGTCAGTAAAATCTCGAAGAATCTGGGATACAGATAATCATCTACTGTGAGGCCAACCACTCTTGTAAGTATTGGGTAGACCAAGGGTTTAAACAGTAGGTCAATTGCAGGCAACCTTGTTTGTAGATCGGCTTAGGCGTACCCCGACCCTCTGTCGTCAAAGTGGTGATTTCATTAAGGAACGGGCCGTACCTAATCGCAATCTTCCAACAAACATAAACCCCAGCATATACAAGTCTTTGAGCGCCTGTTGACACTAATATGACGGGGATACCGTCACAGATACCGGCTCCTTAGAATCATCATTGGATTTATTTGCTGTTTCGTTACCAACGAGGTTGAGAGGAAGACAATGCTTACTGACCTCAGGAAAATCCGTGTCGGAACGATTCTAGAGAACGTTGCAGGGGTCGCAATTACTGAGCTACTTTTCAGTAATGGCTTATCTGATGGATCCTCGATAGTCGCTCGTGTCTCTTACGTACTCGAACTATGCGATCTGAGATTGGACCTGTCGAAGCTCCGTATCCCCAGCATCCATGATTCTAGCGTCTCTGAAATATAAGTCGAACTAGGAACTGGGCTACTCCACATCAGCAGTGTAGCTGTATCCAAGAACGCTACCATCCACCGTGAGATCTACAGCCGGAAGTACTCAGCCCAGCATATCCCCAAAACCCGTAAAGCCGCCAGAAAATTGTTAATCATGTCCCAGCCTCAATCTGACATGCTTATATAACCACCTTGAGAAAGATGTATATAACTGGGCTATACATACCATCCAAGTATGCTTTTCTGTGCTGCAAAGAGTGTGGGAACACTGTAAGGGTAGCCTAGAAAGGGTAGGTTGATAAGGATTTGATCTAGTCCATCACTCCATCCGACGCGAAATGAAGACCTCGTGAATCTTGCCAGAGATAAACATTCTTTTAGGGTGATGGTGAATACTTTTTCAGCCCCTTACTCCCCTTTGTGACTTCCTGAGACCTGTATAAAATTGCGACAGGCGTCCAAGCACCATTACGTACCAAAGTAGGTAACCGGTGAAATCATGATTATCTTTGAAAAGGTCGTATGTACATACAGTGTTTCTTCGACACCGAGCCTGCGCTTGGTCGCATTCACGCCTTAACTATCTGGAACTTGCAGTCATGTGACTCGGTTAGGCCACTCGAAGAACCTGAGAGCGCGGACTGCCAAGCCAGGCCCACTGAGCCCGACCGGGCCAAGCTCAGGTGCCTTAACTACTGTGTACCTACGGTAGCTAACCTACTATAGGTAAGGTAGGTTCGGGTTTCGGCAACCCTACAAGGTGCGATGGAGTGGGCAACGGCAGTTTCACGTTAGCGCACCGGAGCTTTTCCCTTTCGTCTCAAGGCGCATAAGTTACTATCGGCATAGCCTCGTCTCAACTGCCGTTGGGTAACCAAGTGCCGATGTCGACCTGCACCAGCGCTGAACACAGCACAAGAGATAAGTGGGTTTGCAAGTTGCATCCAACACCTTGCTCGGGCTGGCAAGGCCCTGAGAGTTACCATGTCGGTTGGGTCCCATGAGACCATTAGCCTTCGTTGCGCGCGCAAATCACCCCAAAACATGTTAGGTCAAACAACAAGACACGATTGGTATGGTCCCTCGCATATCCAGGTGATGAGGAGCCAACCTGGGCGGCAATCTCCAGACGGGCCAGGCGGAAGCACCACGGCGGGCAGTAATATCACCGGCTCAATGGGAGACTCGCCGGCTGGCGGCGAGGCGACACACCTTGCAAGATCCAATAGCGTTGTCCTCTGGGTACGCGGCGTATCCGGATTTCCCGATTTCGTGTTTGACCACGGCATATGGCAACGGGTAGCTTCGCGGACCGATTACAAGACCCCAAGAAAAAAGGACTGGGCCGCACATGGCCAATTTGCCTGCTTCGCAGCATGGAGCTTATCCATCCAGACCCCCAGAAAGGAAAGGCCCTGGATCTCGCTTCGCACGAGCGGGACGACGTTGCGAAGATGCCGTCTTGGCCCGCCCAAGGCTCCATTTATCCGGCGGAGAAGCCCTGTCGACCACTGTCCATTGCCTCCAATCCGAACCACTTGAAGGTCATGGTTCCTGTCCTCCCCCGCGAGCGCCAAGGCGGCTACCGAACCGCCCACAAACAACCAAGACTCGGAACCTGACAGCGGAGAGGACCGGGTGTTGACGGCACGATGATTACAGCGCAGAATAGGTAACAACAACAAAGCAGTAGTTGAGTAACCTTGACGATAGGAGAATACTTTTGCAAGCAGGCAGTTTCCTGTGTTCACAGGGAGCGCGTCTTCGTTCTTAAACGGGGGTTGCGGAGTGTAGCATTCGTTGTCATATCATGCGTTCCAAAGTTCCTGGTACCTTAGGTCGGGCAGCTCCAGGTGTATTCAACAATCCGGGGGTGGTGGGACTTTGTCCGCGGCGAGTAATTTCCATAGGTGGGTTGCCACACTGCCCGTAGTGTAGCTCCGCATCCGTACGACAGTGCGTTCACAGCTGCAACAGCAAGGCGGGATCAGTGTGGTATCATGGCGCCTGCAACGTTAGGTTGTACGTCTCGACAGCTTGTTGGTTCGTTCCCGGTCTGTTTCGTTTTCTTCGGTCCCAGCCTCCTGGAGGAAGAGCCCATCGTGGTACTGCATGGGGAACCAACCGTGGAGAAAAAAAGATGTCCCCAGTTTTCTTGACGGAAGGATTGGGAGGACGAACATCGGTGGTCATTAACGTCGGGTTACCATGCTCCTTCTGGACGTTCGGATCACCTGCCGGCCAACCAAGCACGGAAAGGTAGTCGAGAGTCCAGTCTCAGGCGGGATACAACGGCAAGCTGTTATGCGGATGCGCCTATCCTGGCTTGCGGGACATGAGGGAAAATGTGGTTCTTCATCCCAGGGTGGTGGATCGTTCGCGCGCCGTATATTTATTTAGAGTGTCCCGCATGTGTGGGTGGCATTATAATCGAGAGCTTCCCCCACAGCTCCAGGTGTAGCTCCAACTTCTCGGCCATCTGCTAGTCGCTTCGGGACCCCTTGGGAAGACGACTAGGCCGCAGAGCATCAAGAGCGATCACCTCAACGCAGCCAGCAGCCCAGCATCATGGCCATCGGAGCAGCCACGGCCGCCGAGGTCGGCAAGTCCGACCCCATCATCACGCGTCTCGCCAACGAGGATAAGAAATACTTTTTCCAGAAGCCGAATCTGCTGTATCTTTATCTCATGCTCTTCCCGACCTGCATGGGTATTGAGCTCACATCTGGATTCGACTCCCAAATGATCAATGCCCTTCAGATTGTGCCGACATGGACTACCTGTACGTCACTTCAACGCCCGGATGATCAGCAGGGAGTTTGTGTGAGCTCCAGCACTGACGGGATTTTGCGATTAGACTTCAAGGATCCCCAGGGCCCCCTTAAGGGCATTATCGCAGCCGCATACTCGCTGGGCGCCATTCTTTCGCTGCCCCTTATCCCCACTGTGAACGACAAGTTTGGCCGTCGCTGGTCTATCTTCGGCGGTTCCCTCATCATGGTTTTCGGCGCCATCATCCAGGGCTGCTCGCAGCATGGTGCGTGCTAGGTTCTGCTCAGTCCGGCATGTTCTACCTGACGCTAAACGTAATATAGTGGCCATGTACATCATTGCTCGCATGATTTTGGGCTTCGGAATTCCCACCTGCATCGTTTCGGGCTCCGCGCTAATCGGCGAGCTTGCGTATCCCAAAGAACGTCCCGTCCTGACTTCGCTCTTCAATGTGTCGTATTTTATCGGTCAAATTGTCGCCGCGGCGATTTGCTTCGGTACCAACGACATCAAATCCGACTGGGCTTGGAGAATCCCATCACTACTCCAGATTTGCCCTTCGCTTCTGCAAATCTTCTTCGTCTTGTGCGTTTCAAGACCTCATGGATGAGCTCTGAAAACCTGGTTGAAACTGACAGCCCAGCAGCTTTCTCCCGGAGAGCCCGCGTTGGCTGATTACCAAGGACCGTGCCGATGAGGCTCGTGCCATTCTCATGAAGTATCATGGAGAGTCTGACCGCGGCGAGGAGTTTGTCAACGCCGAGTTTGCTCAGATGCAGACTACGATTCGTCTTGAGCTTGAGGCGTCCAAGAAATCCTGGCTCGACCTTTTCAAGACTTCGGGCATGAGGCGCCGTCTGCTCATTACTACCATGCTTGGTCTCTTCACCCAATGGTCCGGCAATACGTTGATCTCGTACGTCACCTTACCAAGTCACGCAGCACATGCCGCGCGGGAGGGCATCACTAACCAGATCGCCTTCCCAGATATTATCTCGGAGATCTCCTCAAGCTTATCGGCTTCCAGGATAGCAAGTATATCCAGAAGATCAACGTCTCGATCGCTTGCTGGAGCTTGTTCTGTGGTGTGGTTGTGTCTCTCCTCGTCGTCCGGATCCGGCGCCGTGTCATGTACCTCATGTGCACGATCAGCCTTCTTCTCTGCTATATTTCGTGGACTATCGCGATGGAGCGCGCCCAAACGGCTGAGAAGGCTGGTACCCCTAACAACGCGGCCAACATTGCCGTGCTCTTCTTTATCTACGCCTACTCACCATGCTACAACATGGGCTATAATGCCTTGACATATAGTACGCAGAGATCGAAACCCAAATCCTTTTCACCCCTTTCTGCGTCTTCCAGCTCCATGGCTAACACAATGCAGCGTACATGGTGGAAGTCTGGCCGTATGCCGAACGCTCTCAGGGAATTGCGTGGTTCCAGCTCTTTGGCCGTCTGGCTGGCTTCTTCACAACCTTCGTCAACCCCATCGGCCTCCGCAATGTCGGCTGGCGCTACCTCATCTCGTACTGCGCCTGGCTCGCGTATGAAGTCGTCTTCGTCTACTTCATGTTCCCCGAAACCTTTGGCCGCACCCTTGAGGAGCTGGCTTTCAGTAAGTTGCCCAAAGACGTACCTGGTTAACTCTGGGTTGCGCTGGGATTTCACAACGGTGAAGCTAACCATCTACTACAGTGTTCGAGGACAAGAGGCTCGCCGACGAGGCTGTTGCCGCCGTCGAGAAGGTCGTCGGGCACAGGGGTGGGGATGTCGAAGAGCGGGGCAGCACGGAGAAACGCGGCGTTGCTGAGACGAAGGAGACGGTTGCTTGAAAGAATGATTGCAATTTGGGATCGTCCAACATTGATGGAAGGGACCTTCGGAGAAACTTGTATACCCGATTGTCGAGTATGCTTCTAAGTAATGTGTTTATCTTAGCCAATCTGAGAGAAATATTGCGGTTACCTTTAGGCTCGATGTCGATGTCAGCGTCAACCTGTTGCTGCTACCCCAAGTTGGACTCGCTTCCTCTCTCTGGTTGGTGGCTGGTCCCGTTGCAGGGGTTATCGGTCGTTAACCCGCTGTGGTAGGCTCCGAGGGAGCGAGGCGAAATGGAACCTCTTCCTCCGCTTGAGGTAGAGCAAGGCTACATTAGCGCCGTTAACCACTGCCAAGTACCATGCTATGTTGGCACGCCTCCCACCGACAAACAGGTAAAATACAGCGGAATGATACCCTCGATATTGGCCAAGCATCACGAGACAACCGGTCCCCGCTCCGTACATGGCAGATATAACCCCCCTTCGAAGACCTGCCTTTCACCTGATCGGTCGCCATTGACTGGCAATCTCTCGATCCCGTGTCCATCCCTATTGTTTTCACCATGAAGCTTCTCCCGTGTGTCGCAGCCCTCGTTGTTGCGCCGTTGTCCGCGGTCGCTCTCCCTACTGGTGGCGTGGACCTTGTCCCGAGGCAGGGGCAGCAGGCTCCCCCCCCTTGTGTCCGCCAGGATCCTCCTCCCAGTCAGGAGGAGACGGAGGCCCGGTTCCGTGCGTTCGTCGAGGTTTTCGTCGGCCCCAAGAAGAACCTCTACGAGGCATTCAAGTACATTTCCGACGACTACATTGTAAGTATATAATGCTATCGGCCCCAGCGGACTGTACCGGAGACTGACGGAGTGAACAGAACCATAACCCGATGGCCAACAATGGCCACAAGGCTGCCTGGGACGTTCTGAGCCCCTTCTGGAACAGCTTCCAGCACACGTACCTCCGTTCAACCATCAAGGACAACATGTCATGGGTGAACTACCGGGCTGGTTTCATGGGTGAGGTGGTTGATCGGTTCCGCTGGGAAGGGGGCTGCATCGTGGAACACGTAAGTTCTTGATATCCCAGACGCTTGCTCCCAAGAACTGACATCTAACGCATCCATTAGTGGGATCAAGGGGAGAGGTATCCTAGCGTCTAAACGATTCAACTGGTCTTTTTTCTGTGTGCCTGAACATTCAAGCTACTGAGGTGCAGAGGGGAAACTGGTGTCAGAGTTTCGTTTATTTGGCGCTTGAGCTATCCAAGATCCATTGTGAAACTAAACTGAACCCTGAACCAAATCCAACAACCATGTGTGTTCTACGCCCTTCATTCTCACACAACTTCTCATGGTCAGACCCCCCCCCCCCCCCCCCCGTAGTTTAAATGTGCTTACAATTTTCAGGGTCAGCCTCATCCTTCTTATCAGCGATAGTAATTGTGTCGAAGTAGACTGTGTATGTCGCGCCCCGAGGTGGGTTATATTGATCCCTCTGCCAATACCATCCCCACATGTTCGCCCCAAGTGTAAACTCGAATTTCCTCGAGCCTTGATCCGATACAGTCGTCTTAATATTTGTCTTAGTCAAGACTTCCTGCCCATCGAACCAGATCTTTAAGAAGCCCGTCTTATCGGCCTTCCAAGAAGCCCCGATAATAACGCGATGCCACTTCTCCTTTGTGATCGCGCATTGGTTGAGATCATAAAGAACAACCTCCTTGTCACAGGAAGTCCCGCCCACGACCTGGGTCCAGAGCTTTGAACCCCTGAGCCATAGTACGGTGCTTGGCATCGTTGTGTCGCATGACGGGAACGTGCCCATGAACCGGGCCAACACGTAATCTACCGGCGGTTCAAAATTCCAGTTTTTATCCAGTCTGAAGGCGAAGCCGTAGTATCTCTCCTCGTTCAGAGCATAGCCGTGGTCGACTCTGAGTTGAGCGTGATACAACGAATCATAACCGGGATCATAGATCTGGGTGAAGTTAAGGCTAGGGCGATTGCTGAAGAAGATCGTATTCGTCTCTTGAATGGTTCCCTTGGTATGGCTTTTTCCGTTCCAGCCATCTATTTTTCCAGCGTTTTGAAAGAACACCTTGGCGTCGGTGAGGGCTAGTGCCGCGAAAGTCGAAAACAGGGCGGCGTTTTTCATGGTAAACAATGAGCTTTACGCCAAAGGTCAAGAGATAAGTGAATGCTTGATAGTTATTCGGGTGTGTTTGGTTGATTGTTCCGTAGCTTATGGCAATTGGGGGATTTTATACCTCCTATTTCATTGACAATCTGAACCCCCCCCCCCCCCCCCCCCGAAAAGCCGCCGACAAGACCTCCGTCTTGGCCGTCGCTCATTGCTTTGAATGATCCCTACCTCACGTAGATGCGTGGCAAACATATGTTAACCGAACATGGGGAGGGTGAAATACGGCGGCGTTGATCGCAACGCACTACGAGACAGGATGTCTGACAGGTATAACAACATGACTAAGAGACCAGATATGGGTCGACTTTCACTGTCAGTCTGCTAGTAAGTCCATACAACGCAAAACAGCGGGTCTTATGCATGTGGTGGCCAAACACCCGGAGAAGATAACGTTATCTTTGGTATGGAGTGATGGATGTTGGCATCGTGACTTGACTTTAGACATCCGGGGACTTTTGCCATAATCTGTGCTTCCTTAGACAACGTATAGTTACAGATTCTTAACAAGTGATAAAAAAATCCATCTGATAATTACAGAAATGTAACAACCGCTAGTAATGCCTAAGTGCGCTAATGACGAAAATGGAAAGATCCTATTGCTATACTTTTGCGGCTTTTCAATTTAGATTCTTGCTGTTTTTTTAACGATTCTATCGTGTATCTCACACTTTGGTTAATCATTTCATACCGGTTTGTTGTCGTGGTGTGTCATTTACCTTGAGTAACTTGTTGTCTTGCGTCTTTCGAGTCAGTCCAATAAATGTGCATTAGCTAAGTACGTAACTCGGTCTTCATGATTAAAGCAATCACCTTCCAATTCTAGATCAGAATGTCAGGTGCCAGGCCCACCAATCGCCGATCCCGTGTCGTTCCCCACCCCTCTGGGCGCTTTCTCGGGATTCTCGAACCTCCTCTGGAGTTCTTCCATCCTCCTAGCTTGTCTGACTGCTGCTTGCACGGCCTCTGTCAAGTCGGCGTGGAAGAACGGTCTATCAACGCCGTGAACAGGCAAAGCCCCCTTTTCTGACCTCCCTTCTTCCTCGTCCACACTCGCCACGATATAGACAGGTTCCCACCCACTCAGTGCTTTCTCCTCCATCCCTGCTTCAACATCCGTCGTCTCTACCACCCCAACTGGTACCCCAAACCCAGCTGCCGCAAGCGCCCTCCTCGCCCAGGGGTTTGACAACCCTGCAAAGTGCCACTGCACACAATTTCCGTGGCGGTTGCCACTTTCTCCTGGACAAGCATGTCGCTCAAGGGACCTTCGAGCATCGACGAGCCCTTGTACCGAAGTAATGTCAATGCCGTCAACCGCGGTGCAATCCAGTACCACAGCGCGGAGCGGTGGCAGGGTTGTCGCCCCGTTGTTTTGGTCCGATGTGGGCCCAGGATCGCTCCAGAGACGCCCCGACTTGGAAGGAGGCTGCTGTCCCCCGGGGTGGGTGTGCGACTTGACGTAGGAGACCAATCGGTGAACATGCTGTGCTTGGTTGGTGTAGTTGAACCCTGCCGGAAAACGGTAAATTATGACGCCTGGGTAGGGGTCAGAGATGGTGACCTCAGGGTTGGATGCCCCATAATGATCGATCGGAAGGTAAATATCACGAGGCTTGGCATCAAAGCATCCACTGCCAGGCTGCTCATGGAATGGGGTAGGCTGCCGATCAGCCACGGTAGAGGTAGACGCTAGGTCGCTGTTGCTGTCCATAGGAGATGGTACACGTCTCGCCGGTGTCCGGTAGTGATAGACCCGAGTGCGGCCGAGAAAGTGGCCCCGGCCGCGGGCAAGTCGGATGAGGAGAAGCGCGAGAGAGATGCCGATCGTGACGTAGATGGAAACCTCCAACGAGATAAATATGGCGACGAGGACCCCGATCCACCACAGCACGAACTCAACAGGAGAGAGTCTCCAGTACTTGTAGAGCGTTTTGGGCGGCGTTGGGAGGTCTACGACGGCATGAATAATGAGACCTGCGAGAGCAGCGTGGGGAATGTAAAAGAAGACGGCTGTAAGGGCGTAGAGGGCGAGGAGGAGAATGAGGGCGCTGAAGAGACCTGCTAAGGGCGTTCGCACACCAGCCTTGGACAAAACAGCCGAGGCGCCAAAGGAGCCCGTGCAAGCGTACCCTCCCACAAAGGTGCCGATCAGATTGGAAGCTCCCTGAGCAAGGATCTCCTGAGAAGGAATAACATCATAGCCGTAGGTTCGCCCGAAAGATTTGGCGATGGCGACGTGCTCGATGACCAAGATGATGAGGATGGCGGGAAGCTCAGGGAGGACGAGGGATATCAGCTCCTTGCTCAGAGGAGGGGGACCAGCATGCCTGAACCCTATCGCACCATGTCAGCTTTGGTTCTTTGGAGGGCTAGCAAGCTATGATGCACTGACCTCGGTCAATGTGCCCAACGATGCGGAACACCGGCGTCTCTCGACGATTGCGGTTCACCAGCCAGCTGATGAATGTATAAAGCAGCATGGCAAATGTCAACCTCATTGATGACACGATGGCCCATGTCGTTTGCCTTGCCGGCTGTCGAGCCTGCATATGGGTGCAGAAATGCCTGATGACGTAGAGCAGAACAATACATGACAAGCCAATTGCGGCATCAACCCGTGTCCTCGGCAATCCTTTAAGGGATTCGATGATGACTTGATAGGTCGCTTCTCGGGTGTTGACGCCGGTGATCCCCATAAGAGTCGGAAATTGAGTCGCCATGATGGTAATGGCTGCTGCGGTGACAAATGCCGAAATCGATATATATGGAATGAACTCGATGATCCAGCCGAGTCGCAGGAGACCAATCGCCAGCAAAATCATGCCGGACACCGCCGACAGCACTTTGGCAATGGCTTCATTGGTGTAGGTGCCAGGATGTTCTTCCTGTACCGCGACGACAACCGATCCGACAAGGAGTGATCCGACGGCTGTGGTCTAAGCCCCGATTAGCGGTGGTCCACGGTTCTTCAAAGCGATCCCGAGCATACCCCAATGACAATGTCCTTCGAGGTGCCAAAGACCCAGTAGATGGCCGCACCGACAAAGCTTGTGTACAAGCCGTACTCCGGAGAGAGCTTAGCGAGCAAAGCATATGCCATGGCCTGTGGTATCACGACAAAACCGACCGTGAGCCCGGCGATGGAGTCGCCGATGAGCCATGTCCAGTTGTATCTGGGTAGCCATTGTGTGAAGAGGAAGACGCTGCGAACGTATCGGACGGCGCTCTGGGGTGTCGGAATGAGAGACCGGAGCCAACCTCCCACGGTCGGTTCAGGTTCGGTGTAGCAGTTGATTCCGCTGCCTGAGTGACTCAGGAAATAGACTGCCGGGGGTGCGTCCTTGGAGAGCTCTGGGTCAATGTCCAGAATCTTCTGCAAGACGTCGGCGATTGATCGCCTTGAAAACAACATGGCTACGTAGCTTCCCACACTAGGGGGGTCTTGAAGGGAGAACACACAGAGCGGATGTTGGGTTATCAATCCATTAGCCCTCTAAATATTGCAGCTGCACATTCGGGAGCATCGAGAGCGACTGGTGATAAAGAAACAGCGATCACTTGAGGAGATAACGTGGCGACGGTAACAGGGTCCTTGCGACCCTTGTCACGGATCGGCCGAGCCGTCGGCTTGGTGTGTGTGTTTGGACCGCAGCCATCGGCGACCCAACCGTTGGCTTCGCCGTCCTTTCAATCGGCAAACTCGCCTCGCCCGGGGGCCGCAGTGGATCTTCACCACCATCTCATGACAGACACGTTACAGTATCAAGTGCTCCATGTCTTTGAAGTTCCTCTGACACAGTGACACTTGGGGTGCAATGTCTACTCAGAGAACAGAATGCTCTTACTCCTGCCCGGGCCGGTGCCAAGCCGGCTCGGAAGCCGTGCCCGGGTCGGCTCTCGGCGGCTGACGGGACCCGGAGTGGAGCCAGTGCCGTACTTCTCCACCTGAACATCGGAACGCCGTCTGGTCTCGAACACGTCGCCTGCCAAGGTGTATTAGCGGTAGCTGACCGCCAAACATGTTGACTTTGAAACAAAAAGTTTGCCCTCGATCGAAATCCCGAGGGCTATTAACTGGCATTCATTGGACCGTCAAGACGCAGTTACATGCGCCTCAGCCCTATGGGCGATGGAATATCGCCCGAAGTAAAGGAATGGACACAGCTTTCTGCGAGGTCCCTTCCCGCAAAGTTGCGAGACGGAACGTCCTATCACAACTTCACAACTGGGCATTTTAAAAGGCAGCCACTGCCCCCGGACCCCAACATGT
This sequence comes from Remersonia thermophila, assembly GCF_042764415.1. Lineage (NCBI taxonomy): Eukaryota > Fungi > Ascomycota > Sordariomycetes > Sordariales > Chaetomiaceae > Remersonia > Remersonia thermophila. The sequence continues at coordinate 2,306,155 of NC_092223.1, forward strand.
CACCCACGCCATGGGCACCATCAACAGATCAATGGTTAGTCAATGTACTAGGAAGCACATCACCCCCTGTTTCTGCATAGCTACATCGGGGTTGCTGTTGATCGAAAGCCCGACCTTGAACCCCTTGGTCCAGCAGACTATCAGCATCCTAACGAATAATTTCACGCCTCCTATCCAATCTGGCTGCTCATGAACCGTTCCCGCGGGCAGGCGTGGGCACATCCACACGCCGGACGGCCGCAATTAAGCGACTTGAGCCCGTGGAACGTGAACAACCAGCGCGAGTTTTTTTTTTTTTTCTTTTCTTTTTGTGATGGCTACGGCGCTTGAGAGTCCATACGGCGGAAAGGAGTGGTTGGAAGCTGTTATTCCAAGAAAGAAAATAACTGTCTGGTGTGCCTCTCCTGGAGACCCCTTCAGTACACGATGGATGCCAGAAGGGCGGTCTGGGTAGGCAGAGTGTCTGCTGGCGGCCAGGACCAGGGTATGAGTCCCCATGGATCCTGTCACACTTTTATTTCTTCTTTTCTTTTTTTTTTTTTCTTTTTTTTTCTTTTTTTTGGTGGCGCACACGCGTCAGCTGCAAGCAGCACATGTCTCCATTCATGTACGTTAGCGGTTTTATTTGTCATGCATGCGTCCCATGGCGACCATAATTGCCGAGACCCTTTCCTGATATGACGAGGATGAGTAATGAGGAAGCGTTCGTGACCGGCTCGGCCTAGAGGCTGGCCGGTTCTCATGACCCATGATGACATCATCCTGGTCCAGGTGACAGGCCTGGACAACAACGGCCGCTTGTTCATGAACCCATGGCCGGTGCACTGAGGCGATTAAGTTGAGTTTCTTGCCGAACTTGACCTCTTGATGGCGCTGAGTGCGGGTTCTTTTGCTCCAACAGCGCTCGTATTTTCTCAGCAGCTCAGAGGTTTGGGCCGATGGCCGTTCGGTTATGGGCCGGCTAACGGCAACAGACACAAACGGCACCCGTCCCGGTGGCGACCTCTTGCTGTGGGGTTCGGCGCCGGCAAAGACAAGGAAATGGCCCAGTATTGCTGTTAGCTAAGCATCGAAATTTTCAAACTCGCGGATGAAGGCACATTTGAGAAGGGTGGATTCGCGTTCTGCAGATATTTCCCCGGACCGCGGAGTGCGTAGCTTGGATGCCATTGAGGGAGGGAGAGCCGCAGAGGATCAAGAATAACAACCTCTACGGCCAAGAGTCAACATACATCTTGGTCTGATCATGTATCAGTTGTTCATCGAAGGAGGGCCACCTGCAGAAAATGTCAGGTGTAATACTGCAACATTGGCCATAATTGCAAATGGTTATGAAACGATATGTACAAGCTCGCAGAAGTGTAACCGCTAACGAGTCCTCTTCAAGACAAACACCCCACGGTCCAAAGTGTTGACAAGGATATATCCACTGTTGAAATACGGGTAGTTGGACCATGACCCAGTGAACGTCAAGTTACCGCCACCGGGAAGGTTGTCGTCTTCGGGACGGGTGTCGAAATAGGCGACCTCCCGGATGCTCCTCCCGGTAGGGTCCATAGGGACAGACCGCAGGTCGAGGATGCTGAGACCCAATCCGTAGTTGCTCTGGTATGTGTATCCATCCTTGACGTACTGGTTGTGATCGATGCCCTTCCTCAAGCCCTTGTAATAGCCTGTTTGCTTCGGGTTTTCGAGTGACGAAATGTCCCAGATATATGAGACGGGGTAGCCGTCGTGGCCTAAACCCGTCCTGTTGTACTCGTCGTACTCGTCATCAGTGATGAGATACTGTTGCCACATCGGGTCCAGAACCCAGCCCTGGTGGATATACGCGAAGCCCTCGTACGAAACGCTGGAGATGACAGTGATGTTCTTTTTGTCGGTGACATCGAAGCTAGCAAAACGTTAGCAATACCAGGTCTCAAGTTCGAAGGGTCCAGCCTGAAGCTGAACACATACATGGTGAAGGCATCCTCGTCGTAACCGTAGCAGATGTCCCTGCCGTAGTATTTTTTATCGGGGCCGCGGTACACGATGCACTGCGCGTCATGCACGTAGCCGTCCACTCCGGTCCCACCCAGCATTTTTGGTTTTGATGGGTCTGTAAGATCGAAGAATACCATGCCTGCTTTGAGCGACCCATCTCGTGGCTGGAAACCTGTCGCGACGCCGTACTTCATCTCCTCATTTGCGAGAACATTGTGCGATTTGCCCATCGGCAAGCCCTCCATCCACCAGGCTGTAAGATCCTTGTTGTTGGTGAACTTCACGGGCTTCTGAGGGTTGACGGTAAGCAGCTTCGACATGTCAAATATCTGGATGCCGTGCCGGACGGCCTCGCTGCCGATGAGAACGTAGTTTTTGTACCCCTTGATCTCCCGCCACATCGACTTCGGGGCTGTGCCATACTGAGGGAGACGGCCGAGATACACGAGCTTTCCCCTTGAAGTAACTTCGGCAAAAGCCGTGCCATCCTCCTGGGCGATGGCCACGAACTCTCGCCCCTCAGGGCTTGTCCATCCCCAGATGCTGGCTCCCATGCCCGACGCACTGCCGAGCTGGGCATGTGTTTTGAAGTCGTAAAGATCCAGATTTTTGCAGCGAAAGGTGTTTTTAGGGTCCCCTGGAACTAGGGCTGCAACACCATGACGGCATTGCACCACATCTTTCTTCGGCCCGAAGCTTCCGTATTGACTGGAGTTGAAGGCACCCTGGCGTAGGAATTCACCCCATATCCTCTGTCCCGATGTCAACACCCCAACGTCCCATGTACCTACGTATCAGACGCACTCACATGCTTGGTAGCCATGATACGCTCATGGACAAGGCCGGGGCCGTACATCTCAGCTCGAAGCTTCTTGTTTACCGGAACCTCTCTGCAGGATGCGATCGTCGCGAGCACCACGACGATGGTGGCGAGTGCTTGAACGATAAACATGACGGGCAGTCGTGGGGGGGGGGGGGGGGGGGGCGGAAAGAACGTATAGATGACAAGTTGTTCACTGGACCGTACTTTCCAGGAAGCGAACCTTTGTCACACAGAGCATACATATAGTTCCGTCGGTGAGCTATCAAACTGGTTTGTGGTCTATGTCAGACGATGAGGGTATGTTGAGCCCGGACATATATAGATCTCATACTGCATTATCCCGAAGAGGCCACCGCCGTGGTTGCAAACAGGGACTCCACAGTCGCCTCACACGGTGCGCAGCGGTCTCCGCGGTGAAGGACCCGAGCGACTAGCTGTGTATATTAATATGCACTGCTCTGCATCTGGCCTCGCGAGCCAAGGATGAGGCTCCGGGTAACCTCGTGTGGTTTCCAAAATTGGAACATTTACTACCACGCCCATCTCCAACCGTCCCAGACGGTGGCGCTGCAGGGACGAAGTGATCATCCCGAACCCCAAACCGTCGTGCGGATGATGACAGGACTTGTACGGGGGGCGATTTGCTGTAAAGGCCTACGAAAGAAACCCCAGGGTCACCAGTCAGAAACAGTCGCTGAAAGGATCAGCAAGGAGGCAGGAATGGACCGAATTGGTCCACACCCCGTTTGTTTTTTGAGACATAAGGGACGGGTCAGGCCAATATAGCCTGATGCAGCAACGGGAGCCGGCCGTGGGGAAACCAAGGCCGTGTCCTCAGCCGAGATGCGTGTCAAAGGTTCAAGCAAACAATAGGATTCAACTAAAACCCTTCGGCGCTCCCAGACAAGGGACCCAGTGGCGCGGGGCCTCAACCAGTGCCTAGGGCAAACACCTAAGCCGGTAGCACCAATTCCGGTCACCACGAAACATGAAGCAGCACACTATTTCCGGCTTTGAGAGAGCTAACATGATAGATTGGCTGGATGTTCTTGGGTTCGAGAATCGAGAAGGGAAGCGGAATATCGTACGTTGATCTGAGATTTATCTGCTCAACAAGTGTGTCAAAAATACCCACGTCAATTAATCTCAATCAAAACCAAGCGGTACAGTACGTGGCCACCGGGAGAATGACATCGCGTTGCCCAATTTGCCCGTGGATATTAATAGAGGACAGGCACGGGATGTCGCCCTCCACCCCACAGCGAAAGTCTGTGACTGCAGGTCAAGTTAATTGAGGAAACAAAGACGCGAACAGCAAGGCTGGGCTGAGTTGAGTGATAAATTACCCGTCCTGGGCAATAAGGATGCGGCATGAGCGGATAAAGCTGCCCTAAAGCAGGTGTCGGAGAGGTTGCCCGTTACTGTCAGGATGCATTCGGGACCCGAACCCGCCCCAGGCTCCGAGGACAGGACACCAACCAGCTGCCGGTACGGGTAAACCATTATGCGATGCCAAGCGCTGCCAGATGGCTTCCAGGGCCGACACCCGGCCGCAGGTGCTCGACAGACATGATCGTGTCCCGTCCCTGACGCGCTCCTATGATGACGACACATCTGGCGCTTTGCCGTGCTCGCTGTGATACACCGGCGTTCTCGTCCTGATCAACCAATCAGAAGCTCCACAATTATAACTTGTTCCCCTCTTTTCGCTCAAGCTCCTGCCATCGTCGCGAGTGGTGCGAGAAGCCACGCTCGCCATGGTCAAATCAGTAACTGAATCCTGACTCAGTACGGCCCCGGGCCAGTCAGGTCCCGTTTTTGGGCCTTCTTGCCGCATGCTGTGACACTGCCCGGGCATTGGCAACCACCTTATGACCGGTGGACTTCCCTCTAACTCCGAGACGTTTCCCCTCAAATCAAGGCGCTTCCTCTGCGCGGCCAACTTGATGATAGCCCTCTTCTCCACACCACGCAACCCACGGTCATTGCTTTGCGCGACTGCACGTCCTTTCATCCTCGCAACGCGGCCGGTTAGTCAACGCTTGTTTTCACCGTCACACCGAACAATGGCGCAGGAATACAAGCTCAAGGGGGTGACCTCGCTGGGACTCCAGCCAGGCGAGAAACATGAGGTGGAGGTGGAGGGCCTCGACGCCAAGGTCCTCCTGGTGAACGTCGGTGGGACGGTCCAGGCTGTTGGTCCTAGGTGCACACACTACGGCGCACCTTTGGTCAAGGGTGTTCTAGGGACCAACGGGAAGCTCACCTGCCCGTGGCATGGAGGTACGCTCAGATGCAGCCGCGGCCGTGAGGCCATGCGTGGTTCAATTGACTGACACATTGCATAGCTTGCTTCAACGCCAAGACTGGCGATGTCGAAGACGCACCAGCCTTGGACCCATTGCCCGTGTTCAAGACCATCGAGCGCGATGGCGCTGTGTACATTACCGGTGATGCAGACAGCATCAAGCGCGGCCACCGCGCGCCCAAGTTCAAGTGCGCGGCGGCTGGCGGCGACAAAGTCCTTGTGGTAGGAGGCGGCTCGGGAGCTCTCGGTCTCGTTGAAGGTTTGCGGGGCGGCGGCTACATGGGGCCCATCACTGTCATCACGAACGAGGGCTATCTTCCCATCGATCGACCGAAGCTCAGCAAGGCGCTGTTGACGGATCTGGCGAAACTGCAATGGCGCGACGAGGCATGGTACAAGTCCGGCAGCGTTGAGTTCGTCCACGACGAAGTTACGGGCATTGATTTCTCCACCAAGACTGTCACCACCAAGACGGGAGGCAAGTTTGCTTACAACAAGATCATCTTGGCAACCGGCGGGACGCCTCGAACCCTACCGTTGCCTGGGTTCAGAGAACTCGGAAACATCTTCACGCTGCGCAACGTCCACGATGCGAAGAAGATTAATGAGGCAATTGGCGACAAGGGCAAGAGGATTGTGGTGATTGGATCGTCCTTTATCGGCCTGGAGGTCGCGGTGGCCACGTCCAATGGCAATGACGTTACGGTGGTCGGCATGGAAAAGGCGCCGCTCGAGCGTGTGCTTGGGGCGAAGGTCGGAAACATCGTCCGCAAAACGATCGAGGGAAAGGGCGTCAAGTTCTTTTTGTCGGCGGGTGTGGAGAAAGCTGAGCCGTCACCATCCAACCCAGGCACCGTTGGTTCAGTGCATCTCAAAGACGGCACCAAGCTCGAGGCCGACCTCGTCATTCTCGGCGTGGGCGTGACCCCTGCTACGCAGTACCTCAGGGACAACCGTGCGATCCAGCTGGAGCAGGATGGCAGCCTCAAGGTGGATGAGGCTTTCTCGGTCAGCGGTCTTGAGGGGGTATATGCCATCGGTGACATCGCGACGCACCCGTACCGTGGCCCAGGAGGCAACGGCAAGCTTGTGCGCATCGAGCACTGGAACGTGGCCCAGAACTCGGGACGAGCGGTCGCGGCCCACATCCTGAATCCAAGCCGTGTCCCCGAGTTTTACACGCCCGTGTTTTGGAGCGCTCTAGGCGCGCAGCTGCGCTACTGCGGAAACACAATGGCCAGCGGGTGGGACGACGTTGTGCTTCAGGGTGACCCAGACCAGGGCAAGTGGGTAGCCTACTACGCAAAGGGAGAGACGGTGGTGGCCATGGCGTCCATGGGCATGGACCCGGCCATGGCTCAGTGCGCGCAGCTCATGTCACTGAACAAGATGCCAAGCAAGTCACAGTTGCAGGCGGGCTTGGATGTTCTCAGTCTGGGTCGCCCTCAATGAGGGTATGTTTGACACGTGTGAGGCAGCTTAGAAACCCTAACCCTGGATCAAGAAATTTTCAGTTTCGTGCTTTGTCCTTGATCGCGATCGTGCTTGAGAGCTTCCGCTCGCCCTTGCGCTTACCAGGTTACCCGGATCATCACTCTGTTCTAACCCCCACAGATCCAGATGGTTTCTTGGGCATTTGAGCCTCCTCCCACCAATCTTCGGTTCCATTCGTCAACAACCAGTTCATAAACGTTTGCCCCCTCATGGCCTCTGACCTTGAGTTTTGAATTCCTTCTGTTGCCCCAGGGGTCGTGTCTTGTTTCCCTTTCAATGGCAGCTCCGATCATATTCGTGGATGCATGGAGGCTGCTTGTCTTGGCAGGGCTACTCTGGGTTGCTTTAACCCTTGTCATCGCCGTCGCTCTGCTGACCATCGTGGCTTATCGCATCTGGTTCCATCAGCTTTCCGCGATCCCAGGACCCCGGCTTGCCGCAGTTTCCAACATCTGGCTGGCGCGTCACGTGCGTAATGGTCGCGTCCGTGAGTTGGCAAAGCATCTCCATTCGACTTACGGACCCATCGTTCGCGTGGGCCCCGGGGAGGTATGGGTCAACTCGGAAGAGGGATTCAGGAAGATCTACGGTACGCAATCGGCCGGTGCCCCTGACTACTAAACGTGACTATCTTATCCCACAGAGCCTAACGAATCCTTGAAGGCATAGGGAATGGCTATGAGAAGTCAGACTTTTACTGTAAGCCATTCCCGTCACTGACCCCACGCTCCATGCTAAGCCTCTCGTAGTAGCGACTGCGTTGAACAAGCCGAGATTGAACTGGTGGTTGAATCCACAGTTTCCAGATACGCTGGACTTGCTTTCGGAATTCGACCTCACCCGATACCGCCTGCAGAGGAGACTCCTCGGGCCGGTGTATCGAGCCCACCATCTCAAGCAGTTCGAGCCTGCCATTGACAGAGTCGTCACGCACGCCATCTCTGAGTTAAGGGCCATCGGAGGTGATGAAGTCGACTTGAAAACGTGGATGCACATCATTGCCGTCGAGTGCCTGGGGGCGGTCGTTCTATCATGGTCTCCCGGTTATATCGCGAATCGCTCTGATGGAGGTACCAGCACACAGAGCTACTTGGGCTGGAGAAGAAAGAGTGTGTTTGGGCTGTTCCCGATGATCACAAAGCTTTCATTCGTGTCCAAGTCGCTGGGTCGCGCCTTCTCAAACTTATGGGGTGTGACTTTCGCAACACCAAAGCAGTTCAAGCCTTTCTTCACGGTAAGTTTTTACCACTTTGCCTCATCCCGCCTCACAAACGCTCAGCTAAGTCCGCAATCACAGCCCGTTTACCAAAGGGTATCCAGGAGAGTTACCAATGCCCTTCGTCACCCCGCTCGCGCGCAGGGCAAACGCGACGAGCGCAGTGACTTGCTAACGGCACTCATTAAACTCCACAAAGATCACCCACAGTTCACCGAAAATTACTTGCGGCGCATGGCTGTCACAAACTTTGGCGCTGGGCATGAAACACTCTGTTCCACGCTGACAGCAGCCATCGCCATGGTTGGTTGCCACCCGGGGGTCCAGAGCAAGATAGCTGCCGAAGTCCGAGCCCTTCGAGGGTCGATAGACTACGACAGTATCGACCTTGTCCCGTACATGCAAGCAAGCATTAAAGAATCCCAGCGACTGTATCCCGTCATCGGCCTGTCGCTCTCGCGCAAGGTGCCATTAGGAGGCACGTACCTCCATGGCCACTTCCTCCCAACGGGCACCGCTGTGGGCTGCAACCCAACCGCATTGCACAGGAACCCGGATATTGTTGGCACGGACCCAGACACGTACAACCCTGAGCGCTGGCTGCAGAAGGACGGCTCAGCGCAGGTCAGCAGGATGGAAAGGATTAATCTCATTTGGGGAGGCGGGGGGAGAACCTGCCCAGGCAGACACCTTGCTGAACTGATTGTATTCAAGGTTGTGGCTGGACTGCTGCAGGAGTTCAATGTGGAGATAGCATCCATGCCCAACGAAGAGGATATGCCATGTTACTTCATGGCAATGATGACAGGGGTCAAGGCTCGCTTTATTCCCAGGCCAAGGCCCATTGATTGAGCGTGTTACTGAGGAAGTCAAATATACACGACCATAAGAGCGTTGAAGTCGTTTATTGCTGCTCCCAACTCCCTTGTCCTTCCTAGTTGACGCTGATCAAAGCGGATTCGAACTAGTCATTCCCGGCACCTGGCATAAGTACCTACCGAGGCTGCTGTGTAGGCCCCTATCTACCGAGCTATCCAGCGGCGAGGTACTTAATGGATAGGCAGACAACTGTGTGTGCAGAGCTGGAAAACGCAACAATTCGATTGCCTCTGGAAACATTGAAGGTCCACGATCGGCGATCTGGGGGAGCGGTGGCAACATGGAAAGTCTCACAAAACCGGGCCACATGAGGTCATAGGAAAGAGGGGGATGAGAAGAATTTTGTTTCTGCTATTTGAGGAATTGAGCAATCTCAAAAGTGCTTCGACACTTTCGAGACTTTTTCTGCTTGCAAAGTCACAGTATTCGCTCACAATGTTAACCATAAAGCTCTTGCAGCGAGGCACCGGGGTTCTGCTCAACCCAGCGTACACACCAGCTCCTTATCTCCGACAACACACTCGCATAGTCGTCGTCCAAGGCCGCAGACTTTCCACCGTCACCACTGATGACGCCAACGACATGGGCGGACCCGGAGGTCAGGAGCACTACCCCGAAAGCGATGTCTTCAGAAGGTTAGTTTGGTGATGCGCTCGATGCCAACTAGCGAGTGAGAATCACTGGATTCTAATGTGAGTATCAAACAGACGGTTCAGGATGAATACAATCCTAGGGGTCGCCACTGCGTGTTCCATTATGGCAGTTATTAAGATGGTTCCACGATTGAGTCGCGATCCGAATGCCCAGTACGTTCTGGTGCACGACTCGACGAAGGGGGTGCTGGACGATGTCAAGTACATTAAGAAGACGGATATGCCGCCGAGAACATGAGAGCGAAACGAAGCGTCCCAGAGTGTTCAGAGAAATGGGCACAATATAGGTGTCGTTTTCTTGTCTCTTCTCTTTTTTTTGGTTAGTACTTTGATGTTACCTGATATCTTCTGGGCATTTCTCACCCTTGATAATTAGCACATCCACACAGCAAAGGAGGTGTATAAGGTTCTGAATAAACGAAGTACTTAAGTTGTTACTGTTGTCTGGTTGTCGACGTCATCGTTTTGCCACATCCTGTGGATTGGCTGCGTGTTTTATATGTGGATTCAGTACTCAACACATACAACATCCGATATCTGTTACATGCTTCCTCAATGAGTACACCGCACGATCCGTTTAGCTTCTCTCACACCGGTATTTTGATATGGGAATCCCATACTCCAAGGTTATCAACTCCGCGTTTCACCAAGTTACCCCACTTGTCGCTGAAGGGTTTCGAGTTCTTCAGACCATTAGGGATATCGCGATCCTAGTTGCGATCATCCAGATCCTCGCATTTCTACTACTAGTCTGGGTCTCATTGGCGTCACTGGCGTTGTTGGTAACGTTGAATCCGGATCTTGAGCTTGAACGCCGGGCGTTCGTGACGCCGGCGGTGAGGTGGTTTTCCGCATGGTTACTGGATCCAGAATACAGAATGCTTCTTGGGGTCGGTTTTCTCGTGGTGATTATCGGAATCGTTGCCGGTACATGGGCCGGGTTGACGGTGATGCGGGATCAGGTTGCCATTGAGCTTCACGGGCCTATGGAAGGGGCCCAGGATGTTCCCGTCTTAGGCAGTTAAGGGCCGACTCCTCGAGTTTCCAGGTGGTTGGCGACCCGTGTATTCCTTTCAAACCCTGTGTCGAATCTGATCAAACGGTGGCGGCAGCGGGGTGACAGATTGCAAGATCGTGTCGGCTGGCTGAGAAGCCGGATTTGTTCTGGCTAAAACGTTTGTGTTACTTCCATCGTCTTCATCCAGTACGCCAGGAGTCTTGGACTGGCAGAGAATAGATCAAATCTGCACCTTCAATATACCTCTCGCCACAATATGCAACTCTCTGGAAGACCTGTCATACCCCGCATTTTCCTTTCCTTCGGCTCATCCTCTTGTTCGACTAGCCGACCAAGGCTATCGACATCATCCGGGTGGAGTAACCTAGCACCCCGTGCTGTTTTAGGAAGCTGTGTTATGATGGAGACGCCCGGTCGCCAAGTTAGCCCGACATGCTGTAAACAATTACACTTTGTCAGGGCTGAGTCAGATCGTAGTTCTGCCAGACGCCATGTCTTGATATCGACCCTTGGAAGTGGCTAGCCGCAAGGACCGTCCGTGGCCATGATTTCAGGCCCATAGATAGGCGTTCGTCTCCCTGAATCAACGCCTGCCCTTCGCGTCGTGTCGCTCTGCTGCACTTCCCAGCGACCATGGCAGACGAGGACATTGTGAAGACGGATCTATTGATCGTCGGGGCAGGCCCAGCCGGCGCCTCGCTGGCCTGCTTCCTGGCGTCCTATGGTACGTTACCTGGATGGTAATTCAGGGCAGGTTGCACTGCCTGTGTAACCAGATCTCCCAGTTGCCGCCCATGATGAGAAACACGAGCACACAGTGACATTTTGCTGACGATAGAATCGGACGTGCAGGAAGAACCGGCATCGTGATTGCAGCAGCACCAGGCACGGCAAATACTCCCCGTGCGCATATCACCAACATGGCAAGCTTAGGTAGAAGTCCTGGATCATTCTGCGAAATACAAGGGCTAACAAGCAGAAACTGAACAGAATGCCTGCGTGACATTGGCCTAGAACAAGCCTGTCTCGACGTCGCCACGCCGAGCCACAACATGGCCCACACCCGTTGGTGTTACAGCATGGCTGGCGAGGAATATGCAAGAGTGTATTCGTGGGGTCATGATCCTGCGAGAAAGGTGAGATAGCTGCTGTACAGGTGAAGCGTACCCAATATAACTTACAATTGCGCTCCATGCATATCCAGGGTGATTACGAAGTGGCCAGCCCGTGCACGCACGTTGATCTGCCGCAAACCCTGCTTGAGCCCATTTTCACCCAGCGAGCAGTCCACTCGGGCTGGACCGTTCGCTTCAACACACGCTTTCTAACCATGACCCGACCGGCTGATGACGTAATCATATCCGAGGTGGTTGATGAAGTAACAAAACGGACTTACAAAATCCAGTCACGGTACCTATTTGGCTGTGACGGGGCACGCAGCCAGGTGGTCCGCGAGGTGGGCCTACCGCTCATCAAGAAACCCGGTCAGGGGTTGGCATTAAATGTCTTGGTACGTGCCGATATGTCACATCTCATGAAAAGCCGCGTTGGAAACCTACATTGGGTGTTCCGGCCTGACGAGGTGGACTACCCTCCATGGGGCTGGTCTGCCGTCGTACGAATGGTGCAGGCGTGGAATGAGTGGATGTTCATCTTCTTTGCGGCACCTGGAGCCGATCCAAGAGCCAGCGACATGGAAGCAAGCAACGAGGAGTACCTAGCCAGGGTAAAGCAGTTAATTGGCGATGATACCGTCAAGGTAGAACTTCTCCATGTTGGAAAATGGTGGATCAACGAGACAGTAGCCGAGAGATACTCAGATGGGAACGTGTTAGTTCTTGAGCCCTTACCCTCAAATGAATGTGCGCTGACGGCTAGACAGGTTTTGTTTGGGTGATGCAACCCACCGGCATCCCCCATTCAACGGGCTCGGATCGAATACATGCATTCAAGATGCCTTCAACCTTGCCTGGAAGATCCACTACGTGATGGCTGGGAAAGCCGGGGACAGGCTGCTGGATTCCTTCAGTATCGAAAGGCAACCAGTTGGGGCGGGCGTAATCTCGAGGGCGAATCAGGGGTTGCGCGACCACGTCCCCTGGCAGACCACAATCGGAATGATGGAGAAGGATGCCGAGGAGAAGCGGAGAATCCTCGCCGAGTTCGACGATCCAGGGGAGAGCGGCCGCAGGCGACGGCGACAGTTCCGCGAGGCTATCGAGAAAACGACCACCGAGTTCCACGGTCTCGGAATCGAGATGAATCAGCGGTACATATCCGGCGCCATTTACCTCGAGGACCAACCACAACCACCCCCACTACCTGCTGACCCCATAAAGACTCATAAGGCCACAACGTATCCAGGCTTCAGACTGCCGCATGTATGGCTCAACACTCGCTGTCCAGGCGAGCGTGTTTCTACCATCGACCTCGCTGGCAAGGGAAGATTCTGTCTCTTCACAGGACCTGGAGGGCAGGAGTGGAAACAGGCAGCCTGGAAAGTCTCCAGATCACTGCAGCTCGAAATAGCATGCTACTCCATTGGATGGAAGCAGGACTTTGAGGACATGTATTTTGACTGGGCTAAGAAAGGCGAAGTAGAGGAAGACGGTTGTATCTTGGTGAGGCCAGACAGATTCGTTGCATGGCGGTCAGCAGGAATGATTCAGCAGCCAGCGGAGAAGTTGGAGGAGGTTTTAAGAACCATTTTAGGACTGTGAAAAACGCCCAAGCATATAGACAGACCATGGTCGGATCTCCTAAAATACCAACCTCTTTCTACCTTGAAAGCGGCGTGACGCCAGTGGAGTTTATTTTGCTGTGGCGGGTACTGTGTAGCCCGCGCAGACCGTAAACTTTATGACAACGGTTTCGAAGTACGTTTCGCACCCTCCGAGATAGAAGGTTTCTGGGGTACCTGTTCGAATAGAATTATTATCCTTACAACACGCAGGTCTCAAATCTTACGAAGCTTGGGGAAGTAATGCTGATAATACAGCATACGGGTATTATACAAACAAGACAGTATAGGAAAGAATTTATATAAACATCCACAGCAGTAATCTGACCACCTCAATAATGCTTCAACGACCAAACGTTGTCAAAGTGTACTAACAGCTTACTAAGCAGAGGAGTAAATATATTTACAACCTGTATTGTTATATATGCACTGATGTCAGGGATAACGCCGTATATCCATTTAGTAAACTCAAATACATACATCTGATAAACCACCGGAATGATAAAGTACGTATACATCCTACGGCTCCAATAGATAAGGCCAAGGTACCCTTTATAGCTGTAACCTTATCCCTACCTTCGCTACATCCTTAATAGCCCCTATCATTATGTTTCTACAATATAGATTCCCGCTTGACATTGACGCTCCTGATGCCGTCTTCGACCAGCCTGAGACTCCGCCACAACAAGATGCCTTGTTAGCGCCCGACATACGGCCGGCAATATTTCCCAGAGGCCTTCGTCCGGTCATCGAATGGTAAAAACCCCCATAACAGTCGGGTTAGGGTTAGGGTTAGGGTTAGGGTTAGGGTTAGGGTTAGGGTTAGGGTTAGGGTTAGGGTTAGGGTTAGGGTTAGGGTTAGGGTTAGGGTTAGGGTTAGGGTTAGGGTTAGG